>NC_068432.1:31338759-31670733 GCF_023373465.1 Oncorhynchus keta
GAATCTTTGGGTTGTCTGAGAATTTATAGCATGAATTTTGATGCTCCTTGGTTGGGGTCTGAGCAGATTATTTGTTGTGATTGCAAATTTAATTAAATGGTGGTCCGATAGTCCAGGATTATGAGGAAAAACATTCAGATCCACAACATTTATTCCATGGGACAAAACTAGGTCCAGGGTATGACTGTGAGAGTGAGTAGGTCCAGAGACATGTTGGACAAAACCCACTGAGTCAATGATGGCTCCGAAAACCTTTTGGAGTGGGTCTGTGGACTTTACAATGTGAATATTAAAATCACCAAAAATTAGAATATTATCTGCTATGACTACAAGGTCCGATAGGAATTCAGGGAACTTAGTGAGGAATGCTATATACAGCCCAGGAGGCCTGTAAACAGTAAAAGGTGATTGAGTAGGCTGCATAGATTTCATGACTACAAGCTCAAAAGATGAAAACTTTAAATTGAAATTGAAATTGAAATTTGCTATGGTAAATGTTAGCAACACCTCCGCCTTTGCGGGATGCACGGGGGATATGGTCACTAGTGTAACCAGGAGGTGAGGCATTAACATTAAGTAGCACTATTTTGAGATGTGAGGTATCACGATCTCTTTCAATAATGGCAGGAATGGAGGTCTTTATTTTAGTGCTGTTTGTGGGTGAGTCCCAGAAAGAGGGCCAATTATCTACAAATTCTATCTTTTGGGAGAGTCAGAAAACAGTTTTCATCCAGCGATTGAGTTGTGAGACTGCTGTAAAGCTCATCACTCCCCCTAACTGGAAGGGGGCCAGAGACAATTACTCGATGCCGACACATCTTTCAAGCTGATTTACAGGCTGAAGCTATGTTGCGCTTGGTGACCTCTGACTGTTTCATCCTAACATCGTTGGTGCCGACGTGGATAACAATATCTCTATACTCTCTACACTCGCCAGTTTTAGCTTTAGCCAGCACCATCTTCAGATTAACCTTAACCTCTCTGGGATAGCCAGGGAAAATGCAGAGCGCCAAATTAAAATAAATTACTATAAAAATCCAACTTTCATTAAATCACACATGCAAGATAGCAAATTAAAGCTACACTTGTTGTGAATCCAGACAACATGTGAGATTTCAAAAAGGCTTTTCAGCTTTTTTACTGAGGATAGCACCCCAGTAAACAAAGAGAGAGAAGCATATTTCAACCCTGCAGGCGCGACACAAAACGCAGAAATAAAAATATAATTCATGCCTTACCTTTGACGGGCTTCTTTTGTTGGCACTCCAATATGTCCGATAAACATCACAAATGGACCTTTTGTTCAATTAATTCCGTCAATATATATCCAAAATGTCCATTTATTTGGCGCGTTTGATCCAGAAAAACACTGGTTCCAACTTGCGCAACGTGACTACATAATATCTCAAAAGTTACCTGTAAACTTTGCCAAAACATTTCAAACTACTTTTGTAACACAACTTTAGGTATTTTTAACGTAAATAATTGATAAAATTGAAGACAGGATGATCTGTGTTCAATACAGGAGGAAAACAAACTGTACCTAGCTTTCTGGTCACGGGGCTCTATCTAACAGTACACTTCAAGTTACCCTCGTTCTGAATAGTGCTACTTCTTCATTACACAAAGGAATAACCTCAACCCATTTCTAAAGACTGTTGACATCCAGTGGAAGCGGTAGGAACTGCAAGAAGGTCCCTTAGAAATCTGGATTCCCAATGACAACTCATTGAAAAGAGAGTGACCTCAAAAACAATCTGAAAGGTTTGTCCTCGGGGTTTCGCCTGCTAAATAAGTTCTGTTATACTCACAGACATGATTCAAACAGTTTTAGAAACTTCAGTGTCACACCCTGACCATAGTTTGCTTTGTATGTTTCTATGTTTTGTTTGGTCAGGGTGTGATCTGAGTGAGCATTCTATGTTGTGTGTCTAGTTTGTCTGTTTCTGTGTTTGGCCTGATATGGTTCCTAATCAGAGGCAGGTGTTAGTCATTGTCTCTGATTGGGAACTATATTTAGGTATCCTGTTTGGTGTTGTGGGTGATTGTTCCTGTCTTTGTGTTTGTTACACCAGATAGGGCTGTTTAATTTTTTTTCTCACATTTCTTGTTTTGTATATTGTTCATTTATCATCTTCATTAAAGATGTATCACAATAACAACGCTGCGTTTTGGTCCGCCTCTCCTTCAACAGAAGAAAGCCGTGACATTCAGAGTGTTTTCTATCCAAATCTAATAATATGCATATCTTATCTTCTGGGGATGAATTGGGTATGCATTTCATCCGGACGTGAATATACTGCCCCCTGTCACCAAGAAGTTAACGTCGGTAGCCCTGTCCCCTGGTAAACAGCGTATGGTCGCTGGATGATTCGTTTTAAATCTAATACTGTGGGTAATGGAGTCGCCAATGACTAGGGTTTTCAATTTGTCAGAGCTAATGGTGGGAAGCTTCGGTGTCTCAGACCCCGTAACAGGAGGAGTAGAGACCAGAGAAGGCTCGGCCTCAGACTCAGACTCGCTGCTTAATGGGGAAAACCGGTTGAAAGTTTCTGTCAGCTGAATGAGCAACACCGGTTGAGCATTCCTACAGCATTTCTCTCCAGAAGCCATGTGAAAAGTGTCCGGCTGTGGGGACCGTGCAAGGGGATTTGTACTAACGTTACTATCTGTACTTACTGCTGGAACAGACGCTGTTTAATCCTTTCCTACACTGAAATTGCCCTTGCCTATCGATTGCGTCTGAAGCTGGGCTTGCAGCACAGCTATCCTCGCCATAAGGCGATCGTTCTCCTGTATATTATGAGTACAGCGACTGCAATTAGAAGGAATCATGTTAATGTTACTACTTAGCTTTGGCTGTTGGAAGTCCTGACGAACCATGTCCAGATAAAGCGTCTGGAGTGAAAAAATGTAATGAAAAAAAGTTAAGCGAGGGAAAAACTAAAAATATAAACGTAATTAAAAAGTAAAAACCGTAAAGTTGTCAGGTAGCAAGGTAAGGTTGGCAACAAAACGCACAGCAACACGCAAACAAGTCTGCAAGTTGTGATCAGAAATAACACGCTCAGTTGAATCCCAAACGTTACTAATAAACTTTTCCAAACAAGTCAAACAACGTTTACATTCAAACCTTAGGTACCCTAATATGTAAATAAATGATACAATTTAAGACAGAGAATCGTTATTGTCTTTACCGGAGAAAAATACCAAAGAACGCGCTCTCTTCCACGCACTTGGAAACACTACAGTCAAAATGCGAGCCACCTAGAAAAACTACAATTTCAAGCTAATTTTTCCAAAAACCAGCATGAAACTCTTTCTAAAGATGGTTACATCTAGTGGAAGCCAAAGGAACTGCGATCTGCGAGGATTTCGCCTTATAATAAAAGTGACAGCCATTGGTTTGTCCTCAGGGTTTTGCCTGCCATATCAGTTCTGTTACACTCACAGACATAATTCTAGTGAGTGTTTTCTATCCAAATCTACCAATTATATGCATATGCTATTGTCTGGGCCTGAGTAACAGGCAGTTTACTTTCACACACAGTTACTGGTATTTTGGCCCATTGCACAATGCAGATCTCATCTAGAGCAATGATGTTTTGGGGCTGTTGCTGGGCAACACAGACTTTCAACTCCCTCCAAAGATTTTCTATGGGGTTGAGATCTGGAGACTGGCTAGGTCACTCCAGGACCTTGAAATGCTTCTTATGAAGCCACTCCTTTGTTGCCCGGGCGGTGTGTGGATCATTGTCATGCTGAAAGACCCAGCCACGTTTCATCTCAATGCCCTTGCTAATGGAAGGAGGTTTTCACTCAAAATCTCACGATACATGGCCCCATTCATTCTTTCCTTTACACGGATCAGTCATCCTGGTCCCTTTGCAGAAAAACAGCCCCAAAGCATGATGTTTCCACCCCCATGCTTCACAGTAGGTATGGTGTTCTTTGGATGCAACTCAGCATTCTTTGTCCTCCAAACACAACGAGTTGAGTTTTTACCAAAAAGTTCCATTTTGGTTTCATCTGACCATATGACATTCTCCCAATCTTCTTCTGGATCATCCAAATGCTCTCTAGCAAACTTCAGACGGGCCTGGACATGTACTGGCTTAAGCAGGGGGACACGCCTGGCACTGCCGGATTTGAGTCCCTGGCGGCGTAGTGTGTTACTGATGGTAGGCTTTGTTACTTTGGTCCCAGCTCTCTGCAGGTCATTCACTAGGTCCCCCCGTGTGGTTCTGGGATTTTTGCTCACCGTTCTTGTGATCATTTTGACCCCACGGGGTGAGATCTTGCGTGGAGCCACAGATCGAGAGAGATTATCAGTGGTCTTGAATGTCTTCCATTTCCTAATAATTGCTCCCACAGTTGATTTCTTCAAACCAAGCTGCTTATCTATTGCAGATTCAGTCTTCCCAGCCTGGTGCAGGTCTACAAATTTGTTTCTGGTGTCCTTTGACAGCTTTTTGGTCTTGGCCATAGTGGAGTTTGGAGTATGACTGTTTGAGGTTGTGTTCAAACAGGTGCCATTAATACAGGTAACGAGTGGAGGACAGATTAACCTCTTAAAGAAGTGATGTGATTTTCTGGATTTTTTTTCTCATTTTGTCTGTCATAGTTGAAGTGTGCCTATGATGAAAATTTCAGGCCTCTCTCATCTTTTTAAGTGGGAGAACTTGCACAATTGGTGGCTGACGAAATACTTTTTTGCCCCACTGTAGAATAGAGACCTAGGTCTCAATTTGTCTTCCCTGTTAAAATAAAGGTTAAATAAATAAAGAAAGATGTGATTTTCTTTACACTTCAGCCTTGATTCAGCTGGGTGCTGATGAGGGTCAGAACTCTTTAAGTTATTACAGATAAGAATGAACCTAATTTATATTTTGGAGACAACCTTTAGAAGAGAGCTACTGTATGTTAACAAACCATGCAGGTCTTTTCATGTTATTGTAGGCCTATATACATCTCTATTTTAGATCTCCCGTCTTTGTGTTACAGTTAGTCAGGATGCTGTTTCATCACAGGCCCACGCATTTCCTCTGCATTCCTCCCATAAGATTCAGAGGTGGTGTGTATAGACTCAGATCATTTTTGGTGACACCTGGGGGGGGGGGGGGTCGCTGTTGATAATTGTCAGGGGAAGAGGCTCTATCTTCAAAGACGCCCTCACACCCGACTGTTTTGGAGGAGGCTAATTTTCCCTTGACGAGTGCTCGTTTTCACTCAGCATCAGAACACGTATTCACAGACTTTTTGGTTGGCATTGTCAGAATGTGTATATTTGATTTCAAACACCACACTTTTCTGTTGTTTTCCCATATACAGTAGTGATCGTGAAATGTCAAATCAAAGAGGATTCTGACTGTGAAGTGGGATTGTGAAACCTTTACTGTAAATCCCCGTTTAAATGTTTCCTCTGAAGCTTACCTAACCTGTGTGATAGAGGAATAGTAAGATTAATAAACTAACAAGCAAATAAGATAATTAGACTCATAATTTGCCTTTGAAGGATAACAAATAATGTCATTTCAATTATTTTAGAGAAGAACTGACAGAATGTCATTAGAGGTGGTCAGCAGGTTCAGAGGAAAACACAAGTATTTGTACCTACAGTACACTATACATGGAGAAAGAAAGTGAAAATATTTTAGAATTTTAGGGAGATTTTCTCCCATCTTGTGAGGAGGAGATCATTTAATTTGTATTCATTGGTATTCTTGGCCAACTCAAATGGCAACACAGTCATTATGTTTCACAGCTCCCAGGACTCCAAAATGCTCCCACACACCACACAGCTTAATATATATGTGCAGCCTGCGAACACATATGCTTTGTTTTGAATACAAATGGACCTGTATTACATGTCCTACAGTAGATCCACATCTCTATTAGTCTGATGTGTTCAACACTGAAGGATTTTGAAGCGTTGGGTCATGGCTAAATCTCACTAGCTGGACAGGCATTTAAATATTGTCACTAGTGTGCATACCTGTAAGTTGGTATCATACAATTGGTTGCTATATAAAGAGTGGTCCTTATTGGAAGATGTTCTGAGATCATTCAGATGAAGCAGTGACATGGCGACATCTCCATACTATGACAGTGTACCATAGAGACTAAACCCACTGCACATACGGTCCTTGGACTTGGGTACATTGTTGTCCATTATTGAAAATGTCTGAGTACTTATAGTATTACAGTAGAAAAGATCAATATAACTTGGCTATCATACATTTTTGTGTATCACAATAGTATCTGTAGAAGTCAGTAAGAGGCCTCTCCCAAATGACTACTCCAAAATTCAGGTTCAAATACAATACAAATACAAATACAAAGGTGAAACCAAAAACAAATGCTGAGTCCAACAACCAATCCTTTATACTGAGCTGATCAATAAATCAAGTATATACTCCATAGATATACTGTAATTCTGTAATTCTATAAAACCAAACCAGCATATGCTTGTGTTCTAGCTTAATTGATTGTACTAACAACAGAAAGGCTGAGGCTACATATATCATTATTTTGATCATCAAAACTATGATAAAATAGCTGTCATATCCTGATTAATAGTATTTATTGGTTGCACCTCCGTCACCTGGTCGCATCACGCCATTGTTATGAACGCTCTAAAGACGTCTCAGCAAGTTGTGCCCGAAAGTCAAGTGGTGCCCAATTATTCTGAACAGGGGCTAATGACTGTTTCGTTTAAAGGGATAGTTCGGGATTTTGGCAAAGAAGCCCTTTATCTAGCAATGGTTATTAAAACAAAGAAATGCAACAGTTGGACAACTGATGAAGATACTCCAAACCTTTTTAATAAACAAAAACCCATCAGATGTTGAATGAATTATAGCACATAAAACATTTTACTGGCACAGACAGATAATGAATGGAGTGCAGGGATTTTGGTGAGAATTCAGGTATTCAATTTATTGCCAAATGTCACTTTATATTCTTAGAATGCACTCATATGTCACTTTTCTAGTTGTATCATGTATTTGAAAAATATTTTGTGTTAAAATAAAGAAAATAATATGTGCCTCATTTGCAGAAATAGACTAGGTGTACGTGCATATATGAATGAATTAACAAAGGGGTGGAGCAAGGCTGCCTGTAACTACCAAAATCTTGATCTATCTAGGCCTACCTGTACTCACCTGAGCTCTCTAGACTACCTCATTAATTACTGCTGTTGTCATGTTCTGTTGCATAATTCACCAAGTGTCAATAGCAGGATACCCTTGGATAAAAAATCAACACGCTTAGCTCTAGATTACACCTATCTATACATACTTTACATTGTTTGCAAGATCAGCCATAATATCACTATAATCTGAGTGTTCATTTTTGGAAAATGCTTTAATTTCAGCACATCTCATTTGAAAACTTTTCAAATGTCCAAAATTATTACAGCCAAATAAAGTTATTTTCTCTTTCTTGTGATGTAAGAGTCGAGACAATGCGCCCGGTGCGGTATATTCCAGCTCCTCGTATCGGCCGGGCTAGAGTGGGCATCGAGCCAGGTAAGGTCCGGTCTATCCAGTACCACCTCCACACCCCAGCCCTCCGGTAGCAGCTCCCCGCACCAGGCTTCCTGTGCGTGTCCTCAGTTCAGTACCACCAGTGCCAGCACCACGCATCAGGCCTACAGTGCGCCTCGCCTCTCCAGCGCTGCCGGAGTCTCCCGTCTGTTCAGCGCAGCCAGAGCTGCCAGCCTGCATGGAGCAGCCAGAGCTGTCAGTCTGCATGGAGCAGCCAGAGATGTCAGTCTGCATGGAGCAGCCAGAGATGTCAGTCTGCATGGAGCAGCCAGAGCTGTCAGTCTGCATGAAGCAGCCAGAGCTGTCAGTCTGCATGAAGCAACCAGAGCTGCCAGTCTGCAAGGAGCTGCCAGTCTGCAAGGAGCTGCCAGTCTGCAAGGAGCTGTCAGTCTGCAAGGAGCTGTCAGTCTGCAAGGAGCTGCCAGTCTGCACGGAGCCGCCAGAGCTGCTAGTCTGTAAGAAGCCGCCAGAGCTGTCAGCCTACATGGAGCAGCCAGAGCCGCCAGTCAGCGTGGAGCAGCCAGAGCCGCCAGTCAGCATGGAGCAGCCAGATCTTTCAGTCTGCCAGGATCCGCCAGTCAACCAGACTCTTCCAGATCTGCCAGTCAATCAGACTCTTCCAGATCTGCCAGTCAACCAGACTCTTCCAGATCCGCCAGTCAGCCAGACTCTTCCAGATCCGCCAGTCAGCCAGACTCTTCCAGATCTGCCAGTCAACCAGACTCTTCCAGATCTGCCAGTCAACCAGACTCTTCCAGATCTGCCAGTCAACCAGACTCTTCCAGATCTGCCAGTCAACCAGACTCTTCCAGATCCGCCAGTCACCCGGGATCTGCCAGAACTGCCAGTCGGTCAGGATCTGCCAGTCGGCCAGGATCCGCCAGTCAGCCAGGATCCGCCAGATCCGCCAGTCAGCCAGGATCTGGTAGATCTATCTACCTGCCTGAGCTTCCTCTCACTCCGAGCTTCCTCTCACTCCCGAGCTTTCTCTCACTCCCGAGCTTTCTCTCACTCCCGAGCTTTCTCTCACTCCCGAGCTTTCTCTCACTCCCAAGCTTTCTCTCACTCCCGAGCTTTCTCTCACTCCCGAGCTTTCTCTCACTCCCGAGCTTTCCCTCAGTCCCGAGCTGCCCTTCAGTCCCGATCTGCTCCTCAGTCCAGTGGGGTTCTGGGTGAGGACTACTAGGCCATGGTCGGCGGCGAGGGTGGACTATCCAGGGACGCGAGGAGAGGGGACTAAGACATTGACTGAGTGGGGTCCACGTCCCGCGTCGGAGCCGCCACCATGGACAGACGCCCACCCGGACCCTCCCTATTGTTTTGAGGTGCATTCGGGAGTCCGCACCTTAGGGGGGGGGGGTTCTGTCACGCCCTGGTCGAAGTATTTTGTGTTTATCTTCATGTATTGGGTCAGGCCAGGGTGTGGCATGGGTTTTTGTATGTGGTGTGTATATATTGGGATTGTAGCTAGTGAGGTGATCGAGCAAAGTCTATGGCTGTCTGGAGTGGTTCTCAATCAGAGGCAGGTGTTTATCGTTGTCTCTGATTGGGAACCATATTTAGGCAGCCATATTCTTTGAGTTTGCCGTGGGTGATTTTCCTTAGTGTCCTTGTTCCCGTCTATGTGTTAGTGTACACAAGTATAGGCTGTTTCGGTTTTTCTTTACGTTTATTGTTTTTTGTAGTGTTTGTATATAGATTCGTGTTACGTTTGTTTATTAAAACATGGATCACAATCTACACGATGTATTTTGGTCCGACTCTCCGTCACCACAAGAGAACCGTTACACCAGAGTCTACTACACAACTAAGCTATGGGCACCACCAATCAAGCGGCACCATGCTGACCAAGGAGCTCTCCAAACAGGTCAGGGACAAAGTTGTGGAGAAGTAAAGATCAGGGTTGGGTTATAAACAAATATCCGAAACTTTGAACATGTATAAAAAATGGAAACAATATGGCACAACAACAAACCTGCCAAGAGAGGGCCGCTCACCAAATCTCACAGACCAGGCAAGGAGGGCATTCATCAAAGAGGCAACAAAGAGACCAAAGACAACCCTGAAGGAGCTGCAAAGCTCCACAGTGGACATTGGAGTATCTGTTCATAGGACCACTTTAAGCCATACACTCCACTGAGCTGGGCTTTACGGAAGAGTGGCCAGAAAAAAAACATTGCTTAAAGAAAAAAATAAGCGAACACGTTTGGTGTTCGCCAAAATATATGTGGGAGACTCCCCAAACATATGGAAGAAGGTACTTTATTATTATTATTAAATTTAGGTTTTTGGCCATCAAGGACAATGCTATGTCTGGGGCAAACTCAACACCTCTTATCACCCCGAGACTACCATCCCCACAGTGAAGCATGGTGGTGGCAGCATCATGCTGTGGGGATGTTTTTCATCAGTTGAAACTGGGGAACTGGTCCGAATTGAAAGAATGATGGATGGCGTTAAATACAGGGAAATTCTTACATTTACATTTACATTTAAGTCATTTAGCAGACGCTCTTATCCAGAGCAACTTACAAATTGGTGCATTCACCTTATGACATCCAGTGGAACAGCCACTTTACAATAGTGCATCTAAATATTTTAGGGGGGAGAAGGATTACTTATCCTATCCTAGGTATTCCTTAAAGAGGTGGGGTTTCAGGTGTCTCTTCTTGATGGAAACCTGTTTCAGTCTTCCAGAGATTTGAGACTGGGATGGAGGTTCACCTTCTGCCAGGAAAATGACCCTAAGCATACTGCTGAAGCAACACTCGAGTGGTTTAAGGGGGATGGGGATGAATAGTTATGTACAAGTTTTCAGTTATTTTGTCTTATTTCTTGTTTGTTTCACAATAAAAAAGTAGTAGGTATGTTGTGTAAATCAAATTATACAAACCCCCCTAAAATCCATATAATTCCAGGTTGTAAAGCAGCAAAATTGGAAAAATGCCAAGGGGGGTGAATACTTTCGCAACCCACTGTACTAAGAAACAACTTTGCTACCATTATGATGTGGTCGAATTTACTTCAGAGATGGCAATGTTGCTATTAGCTTGTAAAGTTTGTAAAAACTCATTTTACTAGCTAAGGTTATACTGCATCTAAAGTCAATCTGGCAACATCACAATGATGACAAAAGGTTTTCCTACTAATTATGTGCCTCCTTTTGAAATGTAATCATCTTTCCAAGCCACTGTAATGCATTTTATACTACATTTTCATCAATGCCAATTGAGAATGCATTAAAGGTAGACTAGGCAAAATGACGTTGACACAAGCGGCACCTCAGATATTGCGATGAGCTAAATGTAAGACTTCGCTCACACACTCACAGAGTATCAGAGCATGTGCACGGTTTCACTTCACGCTATTATAATGTGGTAGCCACGGGACCAAAACAACGGAGAAGTTATGCCTTCAATGCTCTTAGGTGTTGAGGAAATTGACCCACTATGCTGTTAACTTTGTGCATCTATGTCATATTCCAAGAGTTTACCTTTAAGTAGAATGTTCAGTCGGTGCAGTGCTCAAGATCATTTTCATAACAATGTGCAACCCATAAATACCATTGGGAGAGAAACCAGTGCACCGTTGCTGTAAACACCTGGAAAGTGTTACGGAAAATAGTCTTTAATCGTGACAATTAATATAATATTTTTTTTAGTGTTCAATTCTTAGCCATCGTATACTTGGCTGCATCATCCAATCTTCATCTCTTGTACATCACACAATGAAACTAAATACCTTAATTTCCATTTAACAGGAGCTGTATAATTATAATGGCTCCACATCAGTGTGAGGGTTGTATTACTCCGTCACAGGGGTAATACATTTGGCATCGTCAGACTAAGTAATCCCTTGATGATGATGGTAAGAATCAGGCCGTTTTTATGTGTACAACAACTAGGAAATATCAATCTCTGTAACTATTTGGAATCCCTCCATTGGTATGTGTTTGTCTTTAATCTTTTCTCTCCTGACACATCTTAAGTTTATTACAGTTTGAACATGAAGCAAATTCCCAATCCTCTTCTTCAACAGTCCCAGTGCTTTGCAGTTGCCAGCTGTGCCATTTGATGGAAAAGTAGTGATAAAGAAGTAGCTTTGTCTCTAGAATTTTGTGAACCACACCATGGGATAACAGTCAACATGTGTGAGATAACCATTTGAGTGTTTTCAGCCCTTTGGTGAGACATCACACTGACAGAGAGCAGAGACGATACAGTTGGAATTGAGCATTGACATTGGTGCATTTGTGGATGGCATTTGTGCATGGACAGTTGTCATAGAAACAGAGCACTTGTAACAGCATGAGCTTTTTGACAGATTAAGAAGGGTTGGAGTCTATTCAATGAAGCAAACAAGGCTCATCCAAAGACAACTGTTGAAGGAATAAGAGGTACTGTAAACTATTGTATTGTTTTGTCATCTATGCAAACTGAAACGGACATAAATATATTGTCAAACAGGTGGAATTATTAGAACATATTTATGCTGCTGACTGTAGATCTAAATAATTGCTTGTGTACAATGTATTTGTCAAAAGAGAGCAGGAGCATGCTATCTTACATACATTCTCAGGGTGATGTACCCTACCAGATTGGAGACAGTCAAGATCAACAGACTTTCATTTTGAAATGTGGCAATTAGGGTATTTTGGAAAAGCTTTCAACAAAACCAGCAGATGGATGGTAGAGTCTGCGGCTCCATGGAAACTTTGAAGTAACTTTTCATTTCCTCCCACCACCAGGATGTCAGCCTGGTCAAAATGCCTATGGTATACACCGGCTGGAACTCTGTGGGAACATTCAGAAGACAATGCAATACTAACAACTCTGAACAATTCTCTCAGTAGATCTTTTCAGCCATTAGTACATATTGTGTTATAAAGGTATTTGTCTCAGGGCAAGGGAGGGCTATGATATCATGATTATGTGCTTCTTATTGGCTAACAAGCATAGGGATGAGCTGAGAGAGGCACTGGTTTAGATCAGGTGTTTGGGGACAAATGTATTTGTAATGACTTCTTAGTAGTCGTCTCTCAATAGTCAATAAACGTGCATCCAAACAGACTTAACAGGTAAGCTGAGTTATTTACATCACGTTAGAGCATAAAGTAGCTCTGCTCTCAGAAATCAATGCTATCAATGTTTTGTGACTAGTAAAGAACTGACATAGTGGACTCCTCTACATCAATACTTTGTGTGATTCAAATATATAAACAGTCGTTTATTAAATTATTGATTTATTTTTTTGATACAAAATCAACCGCTTTTTACAGTCTGTGTGTTGCACAGTTGCTGCCGTGGTACTGTATTGTAAGCAGAAATTCACTTTCAATTGTGTTTTTGTGGACAACATCATTTTGACAACATAGAAGGAGTTCTACTGTTGCCGTCTCCTAGTAGATGGAAGGCCGTGTGATGTGCACCTTGTTGTGCCAATTATATTAATTAGTCCTACTATGAAGCCATTGATGAGTCATTTAAATGTTCCGTGAAAATCCTTTTCTTGGATGGCATGTAGATGGATGGCCATATTGCTTAAATACTCAGTGACAATTACAGTATGCCAAAACATGCTGCAACTAATAGTATTTCATAATGAGATTAAGTATCCACACGGTTTTGTTTAAAATAATAATAAAGGATTGCGTCCAAGTTTTGAAATTAATATTGAAAAATATACACCCTACATACTATTACGTTTTGTGTTTTTAATATTAGATTGATTGATCCTGAAAAAGCTTTTAAAACCTGAGACCTGGACTATTGGACCACATCTCACATGAGTAACAGAATAAGGACAGCCTGAGCTTTTTTAACAGTGGCTTACTGCTTAGACACAGTCCTAATTTACAGCTGTGAGTATAAAACACTCAACTCCAGTCCACCACTAACATGCTGAGATCCAGCTTCTCACGATGATATGTAGACAAAAAGGTATCGCTGCTTTTGAAGAGAGAGTGCTTAAAGATTGAAATCTTGCAGCGATGCAATCATAAAAGGTAGAGGTATGAGACGGTTTGAAGGCCTTAATCGATATGTTGCATCGGTTGGCTGTACAGTGAAGATGACATGGCTGCCTCAGAGACACAGGTGGGCAAGTCCAATCCACTCCAGTCCTCCATGTGGTCACAGCACTCAGCCAAGTCCCTGGCCACTTCCAGCTGGCTCACAGCACTGCTGGAGCAGACAGATGAAGAATTCTCATGTATGACCAGAATCAAGGACATGGCCACGCGCTACATTACACAGCGCTTATACCAGAGTAATTACAATGTAACAAACTAGAACGTACATATACGGTTGTGTACGGTTATGCTGCCATTTGTAACTATTTAAGGGGAATATATTGTGGATAATATGACATAATTACTTTTATTTGCCTGATATAAGAGAATTACATATGTTATTACCATGCATTTACCGTGTAATATTGTGATTGTAATGTGAAATATTATGAATAGCACAATAACTATTCTCTGTTTCTGGGGTTGAATGGCCATGAATATTATAAACATACTGTATTGACCTTTCTCAAGTATATTTCAATTAATATTAAAATCATCCAGCTGTCAAGATTTTATGCACATTGCATCTTTTAAATCTTTGTATATATTGATGTTATATTCTTTTTGATCTAAATTATTCTAAATAATCTCCGTCCTAAAATACAAAGACATGAATATTCTTGGATGAAAAAAGTTTTAAAATGGACTGTGGTTTGTCTTCAGAAAATAATGCAGTAGACTTACATAGAGTATTACATTTTTCTGTCGTATTATATCATTACGATATTTGGCATGAAGTTACTTTTTAAAATCCTAACCTATAGACCAATGTATTATTCAGTTATGAAACCTAGGAATTTCTATCTGGTGGTGTTATTCAGCTAAAAAGACAACTGTAAACCTACAGTACCTGGCAGGCACATTCATGCATAATGGCTACATCAACATAGTGTATTGTGTACCATACAGTGACTTGTATAGCACATGCATTTAAATAAAACATGGTGTGAAATAGTGTTGTCAATGAGCATGATACTAACATTGGATAACATAATTCCAACTAAAGCTGCTGCTATAGTCCAATGTTGTCTAGTTTCTGTACTGCAAGTTGTGATAGGGTAAATTGTACACAAATCTGCAAATTCATTGAATTAGGAGTGCACAGTCAACATCTGCTAATCAATATGTGCATATCCAGTTGCTGTGTTTGAACGGAATTTATAATGACACACGTTTAAAAGGCATTTCTTTGTACCTCTCACCTCTAATTACTTTTGCCTGTAGCCAGGTAGCCCCAGCCTGTCAGTCATCCAGTCAATTTATTGTGAGAACTGACTTAATTAAACAAAATAACTGTTTCCTTTGACCCTCCACCACTTAAGTTTCAAGTAAAACAATTTGCAACAACAGAACTGGTCCCAAGCATTTGTTTTACATATAAGGTTACCATTTTGTGATTAATTTTTGCGGTTCAAGCTCTAATTGAATCATGAATTTATCCAGCCAATTTATAACCCTTATACTGTGTTGTAACACATACTTAGCCAACATTCTATGTGTACCCAACAAAGCCTCTGGTATATATGATTTCATTCACATGTATCAGACTCAGTTATGTTATGTGATACAATAACTCAACACGAGGTCTTACAATATGAGCTCCCTAGGGTGGCTGCATCGAGTCAACCTCAGAAACGTTGGCTTCCCCTTCAGGTAGCTTTGTTAACAAAAGGTCCAGAGAAGAAAATGCATGGATAATTTAACATACCATCGGCGGTGACATTTTGATGAATGGAATAACCTATACCTGTGCATGCGGTATGATGGTGGATTTACCTCTGCTGGGAGGTACAGAGACTGAGGATAAAAAGATCCAAGCCAAGGATAAAAGAAGGGTGATACAGATGAGGGAGAGCCTGATAAGCAGAGCTGAGACAACTTATGCAATCTTGCATTGTTGAAACAATTGCTTAAGCAATGGACAGATCTACACTGTAAATGCCAATGTAAACAACATGATCTACCATGTTGTAAGAAAGGTGAATCTCAGATGAGGTCAAGGCAAGTTCTACACAGAATATTATACCACACCCCCATACTTTGCACCAGCCTGCAGTCATTTTAACATGTGGCATCATCTCCACTGGTTTAGATATGGCAAATATTTATTTAAAGTCTGACTTTGCAGTAGCGACTCTGCCCAACATCTGGATCCCCAGATTGTAAAGTGACATGGGAAATCAAGCACAAATGTTTAATTGCCTTCAAGGAAGACAGCACTTTTGAACACAGTCTCCAAGGAGACCAAAGACATTTGGTCTTCAGGAGGCTTATCACTTTGGAATATTCAGCACATATGACAGCTGTCAATCAACAGACAATAGTTGTGCTTCAGCTAAATGAAACATGATTTTTAGCACTGTTGCTACCCTGTTGTGAGCAATGCTTTATATTACTGTATCTGACAGCATAGTGCATATTTAATATTTTCATTAAAATCTTTTCAAAGTTTTACCATCATAACCTCCCATTGTATTCTCCAAGTGTCACCCCAATGTCTACCCCAAGACAGCATTTATTTCTTATGTAATGACATGTCATGTAATTCACAGGGCTATCATGTAACAGTGTTAATTATTAAAGGCAGTGTAGCACTTATTTCTCAATGCCAGAAACGCATATAATAGCAGAGGTTCACAACTTTTTCACTCAGCCCCCCCTCCACCATTTTGAAGGTTTAAAGCTTATTTCCTGCAGTTCTACACATTTTGTCATTGGGTGGATAGAACTTTTTACAGTTTAAGCTAATTTCCTTTCAATTCTATACATTTTGTCATATCTATTGTGTATTCATGTGATATTTGCGTGACTCAAACATTACAACAAAATATATGGGCTAAAAAAACCTAGCTAAAAAACGTTAGCTGACATGGGCTAGTCGATCTGGACATTTCTGACAAGTTATAAATAGCTCTCTAAGGTATGCAATGGCTGACATGACAATTTCAAAATTGCACCTTGTGCATTCTACTATTACAACTCTTCAGAGTAAGTTGAAAGCCGGTCTGAGTTCCTTAAAAAAAAGCTGGGGGACTACCAACTCCAAACTGCACCTCATTTTGGGAACCACTGACTTAGAGCACAGCAAGAAAATATTCCCAAATTACAAACTCTTAAATCAATGGTTTTAATATTATAATGTTGTTCTAAAAGTTGGGTTTGAGATTTTCTCCAAATGAGCTCTAACTTCAGTACAGTAGGCTACAGGCAATATGTTCTTCCACCGTTTGAGTCATAGAAATTATGATCTTGCGTTCGGGGCTTTCCGGCAGTCTTCATAAAAAAATTCAAGTTAGAAACCAACTACATACATATCTGTTAGGATCCATTATCTGCTACCTGGACTTTAAACTATTTTGATGGTTGTACAATGCTGGCCTTAATCCTCTATTAAAAAGATGTCTGCAATACATTATGTTTAATGGAAATGATGTAAATGGTGGGGTTCTACAGGATAAATAAAATATATAAAGTAATGAGTAACTCATAGTATAGTGCACTCATAGTATAGTGTACAATGACATACAAAAACAGTATGGCCTGTAATACAAATACACTGGCTTACATATGTACATACTGTATACTAATACACAATCCATGCACTACAATGATGATGAATGATTAGTGAAATAATAACAGGGTGCAGTTACAGGAAATAACAGCTACAATAGACAACATAGTCGAGTAATATGGCTGAGTGCACAACCACACTGGGGCCACGAGGCAAAGGCATGCACATTTGCATGTAGCAAGGTTGGAACAAGGGGAGAATGACTTCCCCTCTCTCATTGAAACCATGGAAGTTCAAGGCCAACCGCAGTACTGCAGGCATTGTTATCAAAAACAGGATCCCCCATTATAGTGAATGAAAAATTGCAATCTTTGTGGTCGATCTTCATGTAAAAAAAGGAAAAAATTGAAGACAATCATGGTACAGTGGGTTGCGAAAGTATTCACCCCCTTGGCTATTTTCCTATTTTGTTGCCTTACAAACTGGAATTAAAATGATTTTTAAAAATAATTTAATTGACACAACATACCTACCACTTTGAAGATGCTAAGTATTTTTTCTTCTGAAACAAACAAGAAATAAGACCAAAAAAAAATGAAAACTTGAGCGTGCATAACTATTCACCCCCCCAAAAACATTGTAGAGCCACCTTTTGCAGCAATTACAGCTGCAAGTCTGTTGGGGTATGTCTCTATAAGCTTGGCACATCTAGCCACTGGGATTTTTGCCCATTCTTCAAGGCAAAACTGCTCCAGATCCTTCAAGTTGGATGGGATCTGCTGGTGTACAGCAATCTTTAAGTCATTCCACAGATTCTCAATTGGATTGAGGGCTGGGCTTTGACTAGGCCATTCCATGACATAGAAATGTTTCCCCCTAAACCACTCAAGTGTTGCTTTAGCAGTATGTTTAGGGTCATCTTCCTGCTGGAAGGTGAACCTCCGTCCCAGTCTCAAATCTCTGGAAGACTGAAACAAGAAGACTGCGCCAGAAATAGCATTTTCCTTGATGGCCAAAAACCTACATTTTAGTCTCATTTGACCAGAGTACTTTCTTCCATATGTTTGTGGGTCTCCCACATTCCTTTTGGCGAACACCAAACTTGTTTGCTTATTTTTTTCTTTAAGCAATGTTTTTCTCTGGCCATTCTTCCGTAAAGCCCAGCTCAGTGGAGAGTATGGCTTAAAGTGGTCCTATGGACAGATACTCCAGTGTACGCTGTTGAGCTTTGAAGCACCTTCAGGGTTATCTTTGGTCTCTTTGTTGCCTCTCTGATTAATGCCCTCCTTGCCTGGTCTATGAGTTTTGGATGGCAGCCCTCTCTTGGTGGGTTTGTTGTGGTGCCATATTCTTTAAATTTTTATATATGTTCAAAGTTTTGGATATTTGTTTATAACCCAACCCTGATCTGTACTTCTCTACAACTTTGTCCCTGACCTGTTTGGAGAGCTCCTTGGTCTTCATGGTGCTCCTTGCTTAGTTGTGCTGAAGACTCTTGGGCCTTTCAGAACTGGTGTAATATACTGAGATCATGTGACAGATTATGTGGCACTTAGATTGCACACAGGTGGACTTTATTTAACTAATTATGTGACTTCTGAAGGTAATTGGTTGCACTAGATCTTATTTAGGGGCTTCATAGTAAAGGGGTTGAATACATATGCACGCAACACTTTTCCATTTAAAAATAATATGTATATATTATAATTATAATATGTATATATTATAGTTATTTTTTTCATTACACTTTCATTACACTTTACCAGTTTGGACTATTTTGTGAAATCCAAATAAAAATTACAGGTTGTAATGCAACAAAATAGAAAAAACGCCAAGGGGGATGAATACTTTTGCAAGGCACTTTACCAATACTTGCTTCTAATAGACCAGATGTACGTTCTTGAACTGATTATTTTAAAATCGTACACAGAAGAAGTTATAAGAATAATTTAGTTGCTAAAGGCAGCCTGCAGTACCCCGGTCAGCCTTCAACTTGAGTTACTCAATGAGAGGGTGCAGCAATGAGCAAGCCTGCAACATCACTTCCTGGAGTAGCTCAAATGGTTATGTCTCCAAGAGATGCCATCTTAACTGACTTCGTATGGCTTAAATGCGCTATTGAGTCTCACATAGGAATGAATGGTGTCAAGAGCTCAATGGCTTTGTCCATCCAGATATACAGTCATTGGTTGGAACCTGTTCAGAGAACAGAACTGAAAAATAACTAAATGTTTCAAGGAAAGGAAAGTGATGTCTAGTGTTGTGGAGCATAACCATTATTTTAAAAGCATGGGAATTTGTTTTAATAACTTTATTTTACGTTCTGTGCATTTTTTTCAGTCCAACAGAAAATGCAGTCATGGATGGCATCTATGGCTGCAAAGCACTCACCCTGTCACTCATAAACATGTCCTTCCAGTGTCTGCCTGACAGCTAGTTTTGTAGGCTAGTTAATGCTACTACAGTTATCAAGTTTCACATTGGATTTATCAACTACAAAAAGGTAAGACGTGTTTGAGGCACCCAGTAAGTGATATAAGGCTTTGTACCAACAGGATACATAATGTACCAAAAACCTGTGACCATGGGTATTGTTACACAAGGAGGCTACATTTATACAATACCGATCGGGTGACATAGACATAAAAAATTACTAAGAAAACACGATATTTTGAGATCCATTGTCAAGTTGTGTATTAATGCATGTCTTAACCATTTTCATATCTCGTACAGTTACATGCACACAATAATCCAACTATTGTGGATAGTTTGATCGTTTGATTACATGTAAATGTACTCTGCTTCAAGATCTATTAGGAAATCTCAGCAGATTGGTGGTGATCTCATCTGTCTCAGCACATTAGATCACATTATTACTGTAGGTTTGTACTAAAACAATTTGGCATTCCTCCAAGGCCTAGGATTGCTCTCTGAAATGAGCTGTGTAGTGTTTTCTTACTCCCCACATCCTGTCCCCACAGGAAAGTAGTGTAGCAGCCGAGCGGAGCGGAGAGGCCTGACTCCTAGGCTGCTTGTACCAGTCCTGCCTGCAAAAGGACATGATTGGAGAGAAATTAATCTAATTAATGACTCATTCAAGGTCACATTCATCAGTTACACCCTCCAGGGTGAAATCTATATTTATAAACCTGGAGCAGATACAGTATATGATTGCTCCTCAGTGGTCTGCTCACTGGTTGCAACTTATTTGCAGTTATTTTGTGTCCACCTAAGCTGACTATCAAATTCACTCCCAGCAGACGATCAACACATGCAGGATGACTGTTATGTTTGTGGGTCCACCACCGGTCAAAAAGCTACAGACAAATAAAGCAGAACCAGATATTCTGAGTTTCTAATTAACAAAATGTTTTTAAAGTTTCAGAGCAAGTGCTTCCTATGAAAAAGATGATGAATTATCAATCACAGTGAAGCTTTACTAATCTGATTGACAAATGAAATGTTGGACCCTTTGCATTTCAATCATACTTTTTATTGGACCTATGTAATCTGAAAGTTTCTAAATAGCCTAGTACCAAAGTTGACTGGGTAGTAGTGTGTAGACGATAAAAAGAGAAAACATGCAATGGCTTACATTTCTTGTTCCAAAAGGTCAAATTCGATTTGCACACGTTACTTGAATTTCCAGGCAAATCCATACATTTTTTATATATGTATATATATATATTTAAAAAAAAACTTTTTACCCCTTTTTCTCCCTAATTGGTATTTACAGTCTTGTCCCATTGCTGAAACTCCCATACGGACTCGGGAAAGGTGAACGTCGAGAGCCATGCGTCCTCCAAAACACGACCGTGCCAAGCCGCACTGCTTCCTGACACGCTGCTCGCTTAACCCAAAAGCCAGCTGCACCAATGTGTCGGAGAAAACACTGTACAGCTGGCGACCGAAGTCAGCGTGCATGCACCCGGGCCCGCCACAAGGAGTCGCTAGAGCGCAATTGAACAAGGACATCCCGGCCGGCCAAACCCTCCCCTAGCCCGGACGACACTGGGCCAATTGTGCGCCGCCTCATGAGTCTCCCGGTAGAGGCCGGCCCACAGCGCGGGATCAAACCCGGGTCTGTAGTGACGCGTCTAGCACTGACCGCTGTGCCACTCGGGTGGCAGGCAAATCCTTATTTTGACCTGAATTAAAATGTCAATGATTTTATATTGAAGTGTGGTGAAGTGAAGACAATGTAAATACAACACCAAAAACAATCCAACCATATGTGAATACATCCATGTATAGAAAAAGAGCTATCTTTGGTGTTACATTTTTGACATGCGAAAGCATAACCAAACTCCCATGATAGGGAGTTTTTAAAGTCAGATACAGTATAGCTATATTCACTCATCTTGCCTTGTTAATTTACATCATCCTGAAAGTTTCCCGAGCACCTGCAAAAGTAACTCAAGATCCCTTCTATCTGTACTTCTATGCCAATTAATGCTTTTCCTGACATACTTGAAATCCTCCGCATGTCAGTGTGGTTCAGGAGTGTACTCAAAGTAATCCCCCCAGAAAGACTATCTTGACACAATCAAAGCTGGCTTGTCTAAAGGAGAGCTAATCAAGGGGCACACAGTCAAGCACATTAGTCGTTAGCATCTATCTCTTGAATTTCAACTGGGGATACTCTCTGCTGCGCTCTGTCAAATCATTGTTAGTTTTATTGACATGAGAAAGAAATGTAGAGAAAGAGAGTGCTTGGTAAAGCATGCTAAAAAAATAACATTTTCCATACCTACTATTCACAATTAAATTCACAGTCGACATTTGGTAAATACAGAAGTTTTCACACCATTATAATGTGACTAACCTCCTGTTGAAGCAGTTCTTTGAGAGTCCAATTGGACAATAGAGTTGACATGACGTAACAAATCTTTGATGGGCTGCGGATCCCAACACTACAGTTAACAACTGTCCTGCTGTGAGTACAAGAATCTAACTGAGGAGAAGCTCCAGGATAGATTGCCCAATGGGCAAAGTTTATGTGGGATTTGAGATGAAAATAAGAACTAAGCTTAAAGGGGATCCTAAAGGGGACGCATTACCAATACAGCAGCCCAGAGAAGCCTGTGCAGAGGAGGGAGGTGAGGGCAGGACGGGGTTGAACTTGAAGAACGAATCCCAGGTTTATTGGATTTTCTGACCAGCTCAGTAGCAGGCAGGGGATGGATCAGCCCCTAAAGACCAGGCAGAAAGTGGTGAGGCATGTGAATGATAAAGATTAGCTATCGGCAAATAGATGTTTACCTCTGTCTCACATTGTTCCCAGATTCAAGATTTCCTCTGTTGACAGAAATCACTTGAACGGTGAAAACAAAAATAAAGTGTTACCCAGTTGTGTGTCAGAAAAGTAAATGAAGATAAAGATCTCTGTCCCAATGTTTGACTGAACACACAGGTTCAGACTCAGAATTCATTGGTATGAAATACTGGAATAGCTGCATCATTTTTTTAAGGGAAGACCAAAATCCAAGAGGAATTCATTCCCCTTGCATGCTTGCAATGGTCCAATAATCCTATTACATACTACCTCTATTTGAATTATTTTAAAGCTGGATCAAAACATGATAGGATGTGGTTGTATTGTGACTTCAGATGTTCTCCAGTGGATCTCCTTACGGTATCATAATGTGTAGAGAAACACTGTTGAAGACAGAACAGCAAAGGGTTAAGAGAGTAACGAAGAGAAGAGTCAGTGGCTGGCTCCAGTCTACTTACTTCTCATTCTTGATCTCTCACACCCTGGAGAGGACAGGGATATTTCCAGCCTCTTTCCCACACTTGTTTCAATACCCTAATTGTCCCGAAGGGAGGACAGACTCCAGTGTGAGATAATCTGCAAATCAATGAAGGAGGTTGTAAAACTCTTACTAAGCCATGTCACCCCAGCTGGAGGTAAATTCACTCTGGATACTTCTAATTAGGAGTGTCAAACGAGTGGAGGTGTTTAAAAAGGTAGGGTGATATTCTGTCACTGTGTGTCTGTAGGCTACCCTCAACATACAGTTGTAGTGCGTTACCAGGGAAAGTTGCACTGCAAGAAATGTATTTGGTTGACATTTACCTGCAGCTCTGGTCATCAGTCAGGTTCAGTCCCAGAACTGAAAATGGTACTACATTGTAAGATGATGTGGCAATCATAAAATGAATAATAATTTATACAGAGCCTTGAAAGAGTGAGCCACCGCCTAGCACTAGAGGAGAGTGCAGCTGTTTCTCACACTGGTTGGTTGTTGTCACAGTGCTCATAACAAAAATCCTGGAGTGTTTTTCACGACCAAAATAAAAAATGTCATGTCTTGTTGTTTATGTTTAAAATTGCTGAGTAATATAGATGATATATTTGAGAACCAGCCTCTATCTCCCGTACAAAGTTGATATAACATGAAAATATGGAAGGTTTGAATTTTGCCTGAATTTATACAGATGTTTTTACTTTCCTGTCAAGTATAATGTTACAAGTGTTTACAGCTTTTGATGGGAATGACTTTCAAAGTTAACTCTTTGACCTCATACGCATTGTAGGTTTGCTCTTGCTATTAAAATAGTCTATATGCATATATCTGTATGCAGACCTTACCGCCACAGTAATCCACGCTTTCCACAGTTTGTCTCCAAAGACCTCTCTGCCCTCAAGAAGACAAACAAAGGATCTTTATGAATCCCTTCAGGATTACCACCAACCAATAATTATTCCAACACTTAGATTTGCATTTAAAGCTAATCTAAACATATATATGGACAGGAGGCTGATGGATGACCAGTCCACCTCTTTGCATAGGATATAACATGTTTAATAAGGTCCTTTTGTCACAGTTGGAAATATTTGTTGATCTTATACATAAATTGAATTTAAAATGAACATTACATTTACATTTACATTTAAGTCATTTAGCAGACGCTCTTATCCAGAGCGACTTACAAATTGGTGCATTCACCTTATGACATCCAGTAGAACAGTCACTTTACAATAGTGCATCTAAAGTTAGCTTTATTTTACCAGGTAAGTTGAAGGAGAAGTTGAGAGCACATTCTCTTTTTCAGCAATGACCCAGGGAAGAGTTGCAGAGGAGAGGTCAAGGGTTGAATGAGCCAACCTGAGACTGGGGTGTTCAGGTGGCCATGGTAGCATGGGCAGTCAGGTTAGGAATTTATACAGGACACTGGGGTTAGAAACCATTGTCTTACGACAAGTGCTATGGGATCTTTGAATGACCATTGAGAGTCACAACATCTGTTAGGCTTCCTATTCGCAGCTTCCTAGTCTCCCCAAACACTGTCCTGACATTGGGGTCTCAGAGGGAGGCATGTGCCCTACTGGCCTTCCAACACGCCTTCCAGAGTCTTATAATGTCCCTTCCAGGTATAGAAAAGGCTCCACCTGCTTAGCTTCAAACAGAGGAAATCAGAGGGATGAAGGGTGGTATAGAAGATTTGTACAGGCTGGAAAATAGTAATAGTCCTGATCACACAACAAATGTGTATTTAATGGCATTGTTGAGAAAAAATGTCATTAAAGGAAAATTTGACTTTTCCTTTATAGGGTGAATGTGTTGCCAAGCCTTGTGCCCAAATAGCCAAGTCAGTCGCATATTCACTGTCATGCAGTCAGGAAATGCATGCCCTAATCCCCCAATACAAATGAGGCTGATATTCTGCCATATCACGTCCAAGGCTTAGAAAGATTATTCTTGAACCACATCGAATGCTTAAATAGATTAAGAAAACCAATACCGCATCCTGTTAGGAAACTCCTGCATTAAAGTAAGAATTAAAAAGAGGCAGGGCTTTTGGATTCCCTTATTTGCATATTTTGTGCTATTTCTGTTCGTATTGCAAAAATGTATACCTTTATAAATGCCTGAAATGGGTAGACCACAATGCTATCATGATTAATTAATAGTCTGAGAAGAGGTCTGTAGGTAAAGGTTGTTTATACTGAGTGCAAGTTTCAAGCTTTCAGTTGACTCATGAGGTTACAGTGCAAATACAGAACACATTTTGTAGCTATATAAAGCGTTTTTTCATCCATTCCCCCAGAGAATGTTTCTGTCACATTTGTACCAAGAATATTTCATTCAATTTTGGATTCCGTTATCTGCTGAGTCCAAAAACAGATGACCTGCATCTGACCCCATGATATAAAAGTGGACTTGTGGAAGAATGGGTCATAGAAGGCCGGAGAACAGTAGTGTGTTTTGCAATGGCATTTCTCTGGCAGCCTCACACGGTTGCTTTCTATTGCTCTTTTAAGGTCACTGTGTGCTTGCTGGATCTATCCTTGGGCTCCTGATGGCATTTCTTTATACAACACCATGAATATTGAGGTTGTTTAAGCCGACCTGTCCCCTACAATATAAATGGTTTTCCTGCTAAAGTATCAAAGGAAATTTATATCTCAATGTCTATCTGAGCAATTCCCCCATTTAATTGGACATCATTGCTATTGGTTTATCTTGACATTTCAGTATGAATCATCACCCTAGCTACTATATTTCAGTCCCTAATGCAAATCTGTCACTGGCTTTTATCCTCATAAACATTTTGATGTTAGAAAATAAAACATGGTCCCCTGAGGGAGCTGTAAGTGAGTGGGTAAACTGCCGGGGTGAAACCTGTTAAACCCAGAGACTGTTAATTGCAATTGGGTCAGTTAGTGCTACAGGTCTGATCTGATGTATAGAGACCTGTAATAGTTAGATCTACAGGCCTGCTGGGTCAGATAAATGTTGTATAACACAGCTGCCCACAGCCACTGAACTGAGATCTGTGTAGTTGGCCTTTGGAATCACCAATATCTTAACAAGCTGTCTCCTGTTTATTTCCAATAATAAAATATAAATCACAAGACACTCTGCCCCCTTCAAGTCATGCTTCTTTTTACTGTGCTTATTCACCATGTAATAATGAGGTATACTATGTAGAAATACTATATAATTAACTATCTCTACTTAAATGATTATCAAGACTCGGCTACTGACATGAGCACCTCATTTTAAATTACTTATAATTACTATTCACTAAGTCAAATGCCGGGTATGTGTAGATTTACTTGACAAATATAAAGTGATTCTGACGAAGTCAGAAATCTCTGGTGCAATTGCCATTTAAAGTGATAGTTCACTCTAAAATCAATGTTTGTCAGATGTTTTTAGACTTCAAAATTGTTCTTATGTCGAGATGATTCCATGTCCTGTGGTATCTATTTTGTATATCCAGCTATTTGCCTCAATATCATTTAAATTGAAAAGATAGGCACACAAATAACTAGATTAGACATTTTCTTTCTGGCCTTTCTCCTTTTATCGAGCTAATACTTGAACAAGGTTGCATTTTTTTGCATCAGCATTATGTGAGTGCACTTTGGTCTCAAATTATCGAGAGTAGTGCTAATTCAATCTACATTATAAGGTCAAGCCTTGAAATCAGTCTTTCATAACCAGCAACATACATTGTAGCCAACAAAATAAGTCAGTGAATATAATAAATCCATTCACATTAAGATAAGGGTCAAATCTGACAAAACAGAAATCCATAAGCGAAATGCTCTGTGGGTGCCACTTTGCCCATTTCTAATGCGCTCTTTTAACATGAGCATAGTTGGCTGGAAAATGTTGGATTTTGCATAGAGTAAAACTTGAAGTGGTATTAGTGTAATTAGTTTTCAAAGACCGTTCATTTTATTGATGTATGAATCTTATTTCCTAGAGGCTTAGTTAATGACTCCTCCCTGCTTCAGGGGTAGGCCGTCATTGTAAATAAGAAATTGTTCTTAACTGACTTGCCTAGTTATACAAAGGTTAAATAAAAACTACAAAAATGTAACTTAATTAACCGTATTATTATACCCTTTACTTTAGCTACATAAAGTACCTGGAGGTAGGAGACTGAACAGGAAGAAAAGTTTATGTGTGGGAAATGAAATATAACTGTATTGCATGCTTTAGTCACATTCTTGCAAAAAAATAAATGTTTTAGTTCTTAAAAACGTATGACACTTGAAAATAAGTCCGATTTCCTTTCAACTCCGGGCCTTTACCTTTCATACGTTTTTAAAAATTCAAAGTGTGGATCTCTTTGTAGTTGATTTCAAACTTATGTTCACAAGGGATGAAAGAGATGTACTTTTCCTGATGCCTTGTAAAGCATACATAAAGGTAACCTTGATGAGCTGTTCCTTTAAAGGCAAAGCCTGAGAAGTCTGAAGCTCATTTGAGAGATGTCAGATCTTCCTGTTGAGGTACTAGACAGTTGAAGTGATCCCATATTTATTCAGCAAGTCACTTTTGAATTCAGGTTAGGGGTTCAAGAGTCTCAATGATTCTCAGCAACACTATCCTGATGAAGACTTCACCAAATTAATAGACAAAAGATTGTGCCATATTTGTTGTCATTTGGAATCAAACTGGCAACATGGCCTAATTATAATCTTTGAAATGCAATAATAATAGTTTTGCGTAGGGTGATATTCATATTTATGTAATATAGTCCACCTTTAACCTTGAATAAGGACAGAATTAAAGTCACATCTTAACTTCATTATTATGTGTGAAGAAACAAAAAAAGTATTCTATGTATATATATTTTTTTTTTATAATTGTGTGTCCGCAATGGATGGGTCAAATCTACTGTCACTGGCAGGACTATGTACTAGCTCATAGTCAGCCAAGCACAAATCAACAACCCCGCAATGTTGAAAAGCAGAATAAGGGACACACTGAATGTCTCCATGGCTCTCTAAAGATTTTTATCTCCGTTTCCATCTTGTATGGACAGATTATTCTCTCTTCTGCCAGGGTCTTTGCTGACCCTTTGTCAAGTCTACGCGCTGAGAAAAAAGGAAGTTAGCAAATCAATCCTAAAGACATTCATTTTCGACTGGCAGGTAGAGACCTGACACCCTGAATCCATCATCTGGGCAGAATCCTAATAAAGACAAATTCAAAGGCCTTCACTTTTGGGAGAGAGAGCTGAAGAAAGATCTTTAAACACGCCCCATGCCAGGTTACTGCCAATTAGTATCTTCAGCCACCAACCCTGTCTACATTTGGAAAATGTAAGGAATCGGGGTTTCATTTGCATATAAATGTTGACAGGGACATATTTAATATTTTATGGGACATGAAGCTCTGAGGATGAAGTAAAAAGTACACAATGACAGCAATATACCACCAAGTCTTTTATTTACCCACATGATGTGTTACCATTGAAATTACATTTCCTGCTGCTCACCATGATTATGGGTAAAATATATATCTGCCAAAGTAACCTCCTAAGATCTCCTAAGATCATATACTGTATCATGGTGAGACACACTACCATGTCAGATATTAGATGAAGTACAATAGGCACAGCCACAAAATAAAAAGAATACGTGAATTTCACCTCCCATGTTACATCAATGTCCACTCAATTAACCCCAGGGTGACTTTGACATTGTCACTTTTGCAGAAAGAAATACTTATTAATTTATTTAATTATTAATATGGCATAGAATTTACATGTACAATTTGTATCATTCTCTGAAACAGGTTTCCAGCATGAAATATTAAAGCTGTTGCATGAATATAAATTGCTGTATGATTTCCCATATGTAGTATATCTATACATTGCATACTGTATACACAAGTTATACAGTATGTAATGGTCTAAGGCAGTGCAAGAGGTGTCATTACAGTCCCTGGTTCGAATCCAGGCTGAATCACATCTGGCTGTGATTGGGAGTCCCAAGGTGTGGAGCACAATTGGCCCAGCATCGTCCGGGGTGGGACCGGGTAGGCTGTCATTGTAAATAAGAATTTGATCATTAACTGACTTGCCTAGTTAAATAAAGGTTAAATACAAAAACAAAAAAAACTTTGCAAAAATAGATAGATTTCAGATAGGAAATAGGGAATCCTACTCAGTATGAATTGGAGCATGGTCATCTTTCATTGAGAGTTCCCTTAAAAATATCATGGACAGAATGATGGCTGCAAAATATGGCTTAAAAGAAAGTATGCTTTAAAGAAAGTGCCCATAACAGCATTAAAGGGTGTCTGCTGTGACTGATTGTCCCTTGGTAGAGGACCATTGTCAGTGGAGAAAATATGGACCTTCATACTACCAAGTTTCTCCCCAAATAAGCACTGTGCATTGTACCATGATCTATTGCTGTGAGACCTCAATGGCCACCGTTTATCATGGCTGAAGAATTGCTGTTGATATTTACAACAGGCCATCCTTTTATTACTAGACCGTGTCAATCATTTCTTCTCAAGTGTGGTTGGTTTGGGCTGCTTCCAATCTGTACATAGAAGCCTAGAAGGCGTCAAAGAATTCCCATCCCTGGATGGACATAAATAGTTAAATGAATTCCATTGTATCATTTTGGAGGTCTACCATGACAAATATTGACCCAGAGAAGACATACAGCTCCCATGAGGCAGAGAAAGTGTTACTTTGGGTAATACCCGTGAGCCTGAAATGACACTGCCTTCATATTGTTAAAGCTAGAGTCCTTAATTGAAACAGTAACAAAGCGGGCACCCCACCTCTGTTTTGGTAAAACGTTGTGGGATGGGCCTGGAGAAATGTAACCACTCTCAAATTTATAGATAGAAATATGGATGCAAGGATTGGCCATCCATCATATCCAAATTATAGTGTTAACCATGTTTTGAGGCTTTACCGTGTTTGTTTACATTTACACTATGTACGAACATTGGAGTAAAACAAGCATATAATTTGGGTTCTGATGAGATATGACAGTTGAACTAAGCTCTATTCTAAGCTCTATATTCTTCTTGTACACTGAGTGGACAAAACATTAGGAACACTTTCCTAATATTGAGTTGCACCCTCTTTTGCCCACAGAACAGCCTCAATTCGTCAGGGCATGGACTCTACAAGGTGTCAAAAGCTTTCCACAGGGACACTGGCCCATGTTAACTCCAATGCTTCCCACAGTTGTGTCAATTTGGCTGGATGTCCCTTGGGTGGTGGACCATTCTTGATACACAGGGGATACTGTTAAGAGTGAAAAACCCAGCAGCGTTGCAGTTCTTGACACACTCAAACCGGTGCGCCTGGCACCTACTACCATACACTGTTCAATGGCACTTAAATATTTTGTCTTGCCCATTCACCCTATGAATGGCACACACATACAATCCACATACACAGTCTCAATTGTCTCAAGCCATAAAAGTCCTTCTTTAACCTGTCTCCTCCCCTTCATCTACACTGATTGATGTGGATTTAACAAGTGACATCAATGAGGGATCATAGTTTTCACCTGGATTCACCTGGTCAGTCTATGTAAAAAATGGATGTAGCAACTAAGGATTCTAGCTTTAAGGCCTTGTATTTCCCGCGTGCAGTAGTTACAGCTCACTAATGGTTCTGGAGTAGTTGAACTGGGATAATGTTCTCAGAAATGTTCAGTTTGACTGCACTTCAGGCCGGGACCAGCCTGCATGCTAAAGATATACTAGTGGGGTGATCTAATAGAATGAGCCACAGCAATTCCTCTCCACGGCAATTTGAATTTTGCAATAATCTGAAGGAAAAAGGGTAAACATATACAGTGCATTCTGAAAGTATTCAGACCCCTTTTTCCACATTTTGTTAAGTTACAGCCTAATTCTTAAATTGATTAAATCGTTTTTTATCTCATCAGTCTACAAACAATACCCCATAATGACAAAGCAAAAACAGGTTTTTAGAAATTGTACACAATTCTAAACTATAAAAACCTGAATTATCACATTTACACAAGTATTCAGACACTTTACTCAGTACTTTGTTGAAGCACCTTGGCACACCTATATTTTGGGAGTCACTTCCATTCTTCTCTGTAGATCGAAGAAAACCAGTGTAGACCTTACCATGAAATGCTTACAAGCCCTTAACCAACAACACAGTTTCAAGAAAAATGGTTTAAGAAAATATTAACTAAATAAAGTAAACAAAAACAGTAACATAGTAAAATAACAATAACAAGATAAAATCTTGTTTCTCGTGGTCTGAGTGTCCTTTAGGTGCCTTTTGGCAAACTCCAAGTGGGCTGTCGTGTGCCTTTTACTGAGGAGTGGCTTCCATCTGGCCACTTTACCATAAAGGCTTGATTGGTGGAGTGCTGCAGAGATGGTTGTCCCTCTGATAGGTTCCCCCATCTCTACAGAGGAACTCTGGAGCTCTGTCACAGTCACCTCCTTGACCAAGGCCCTTCTCTCCCGATTGCTCAGTTTGGCCGGGCGGCAAGCTCTAGGAAGTCTTGGTCGTTTCAAACTTCTTCCATTTAAGAATGATGGTGGCCACTGTGTCCCAGAGCTCTACGGACAATTCCTTCAACCTCAGGGATACCTTTCAAGCCTCATAGCAAAGGGTCTGAATACTTATGTAAATAACTTATTTCAGTTTTGTTAAAAAAAAACTCAGGGCTTGGTTTTTGCTCTGACATGCACAGTCAACTTTGCACTGTCAACTTTGGGATGTTATATAAACTGGTGTGTGCTTTTCCCAATCATGTCCAATCATTTGAATTTATCCAATTGTAGAAACATCTCAAGGATGATCAATGGAAACAGGATGCACCAGAGCTAAATTTCAAGCCTCATAGCAAGGGGTCTGAATATAAATAAGGTATTTCAGTTTTGTATTTTTAATACATTTGCAAAAATGTCTAAAAACCTATTTCACTTTGTCATTATGGGGTATTGTGTGTAGATTGATGATGATTTTATGTATTTAATCAATTTTAGAATAAGGCTGTAACGTAACAAAATGTGGAAAAAGTCAAGGGGTCTGAATACTTTCTGAGTGCATTGTAGATTTCCACTGCTCAAAAGTAATGAATCTCAGATGTTTATTACAACACAGAGGGCATATAAATGGCAGGTTCAGGGCAGGCAGAGGTTAGTAATCCAAGACAGCGTCAATAAGGGAGATCACGAATAGACAGCCACACCCTCTGCCAGAGACGATAACGGGGAGCAGAGGTCCGGTGGCGGTCCGATTGTCACCTATACCTGGAGGTGGTCTTGAGAATAGCGGATCGGGCTCTCTTCCAAGTACGGCGACAGTGACGGATGAACATCTGGGCGGAGGGTATGCTGAACTCTTCCTTTGCTCAGGGAAGAGCCGGGGCTGATATCCCATGGAACACTTGAAAGGCGAGATTCCAGCCGCCGAGCAGGGAAGGGTGTTCTGGGCGTACTCCACCCACACAAGTTGCTGGCTCCAGGTGGTGGGGTTGGCGGAGACAAGGCAACGAAGAGCCTTCTCCAGGTCCTGATTGGCTTGCTCCAAATGCCCGTTGGACTGAGGGTGAAAACCGAAGGACAGGCAGAACGCCTTCCAGAACCTGCACGAGAACTGAGGACTGCGATCGGGGAGCATGTCCACCGAAAGTCCATGGATCCGGAAGACGTGCTGCACCATGAGCTGGGACATCTCCTTGGCTGAGAGTAACTTGGGATGGGGAATGAAATGGGCGGCTTTGGAAAACCTATCCACCACGGTAAGGATAGTGGTGTTGCCATCTAATGGAGGGAGACCAGTGACGAAGTCCAGGGATATATATAATATATAATAATAATATAATAATAATAATATAATAATATAATAAATATATGCCATTTAGCAGACGCTTTTATCCAAAGCGACTTACAGTCATGTGTGCATACATTCTACGTATGGGTGGTCCCGGGGATCGAACCCACTACCCTGGCGTTACAAGCGCCATGCTCTACCAACTGAGCTACAGAAGGACCAGGGGCAGTGAGGAACAGGGAGTGGTTGAAGGACGCCAGCCAGAGCTTGCCGCAGGGTCTTATTCTGAGCACACACAGTGCAGGCGGCAACAAACAAGGAGACGTCAGGAACCATGGCAGGCCACCAAAAACATTGTCGTACAAAGGCAAGGGTCCAATGGGAACCAGGATGTCAGGCAAGTCTGAAAGTATTAAGTATTAACCAATTCCAAGACCGGGGAATTGGCAGAGTCCGGGACAAACATCCGGTTAGCTGGGCGCCCCCAGGAATGCTGCGCCTCACGGACCTGGTTCTCTATACCCCAGACGAGTGCAGCCGCTAGACAAGAGGTAGGGAGGATGGTCTCGGGGTCCGATGGTGTAGCAGCGGTGCTATAGAGGTGTGAGAGTCCATCAGGCTTCACATTCTAGTACCCCGAGTGGTCGGAGATGGTAAAGTTGAACCGAGTGAATAGCAGGGCCCATCGAGCTTGCATAGAGTTGAGGCGTTTGGTGATGCAGAGATATTCCAGGTTCTTGTGATCAGTCCACACTATGAAAGGATGTTCTGCTCCCTCTAACCAGTGCCTCCACTCCTTCAACGCCATCATCACTGTGAGTAGTTCTCGATTTCCCACGTCATAATTCCTCCCAGTGGTGTTAAGATGGGAAAGGAAAGCGCAGGGATGCATCTTTTGGTGGTGGGGAGAACGCTGGGACAGGACAGCCCCCACTCCGACGTCTGAGGCATCAACCACCACCAGGAATTGATGGGATGGATCCGGATGGATTATGATGGGAGCTGTAGTGAACCGATGCTTGAGGTACGAGAACGCCCAGTCAGCAGCTGGAGACCACGTGAACGGGACCTTGGGAGAGGTGAGTGCTGAAAGAGGGGAAGCCAGGATGCTACAACCCCAGATGAAATGGCGGTAGAAGTTATCAAACCCCAGGAAGCATTGCAGCTGCACTCTGGATGTGAGTTGAGGCCAATCCACCACCGCTCTCACCTTGCCAGGATCTATCTGCATATTTCCTACAGCAATGATGTCTCCTAGGAAGGAGATGGTGGAGCAATGGAATTCGCATCAGCTTTAACCAAAATCTGGTTCTCCAGGAGACGCTGGAGGACCTGTCGGACGTGGAGGACATGTACTTGAGGTAAGCGGGAAAAGACGAGGATATCATCGCGGTAGAAGAACACGAACCGGTTCAACATGTCACGGAGAACATCGTTAACCAGGGCCTGGAACACTGCAGGAGCATTGGTCAGTCCGAATGGCATCACCAGGTATTTGTAGTGCCCGCTAGCCATGTTAAAGGCTGTCTTCCACTCATCTCCATCCCGTGTCCGCACCAGATGCTAGGCGTTCCGAAGGTCCAACTTTGAGAAGATAGTAGCGCCATGGAGAGGCTCAAAAGCCGAGGCGATGAGTGGTAGCTGTCTTCCGCTCGTCTTCTTCCCATATCCACACCAGATGGTAGGCGTTTCGAAGGTCCAACTTCGAGAAGATAGTAGCCTCCGGGAGAGGATTCAAAGTGAAGACGATGAGTGGTAGTGGGAAACGGTTCTTAACCGTGATGTCATTAAAGCCCTGGTAGTCGATACACAGGCGTAGGGTTTCACAGGTGACTGAAATATAACAAAACAGTTTGACATAGGAATACAGGATTTTCTGAGTGAAAACAAAATAATTATGTATGCATTATGAAATTATGAAAAATATTAATAACATTCCACGCATTAAGCCAAAGAGGACGATTTTTGTCATTGACAGCAGGAAATGGCTACATAATTTGTCAATTAAATAGATCAAGTTGAGTAAACGTTAGTTGATACTGAACATTTTAAGTCAGACGGGCAACTCGTCTTTTTGAGTTTAAACGTTGAGATTGTTTTAGTGAAACAACATTCTTGTATTGTTCTATAAGAAAATGTAGTAATTTCATCCCTAAGCATTTTCAATTTAAATATTATTTCAATCACTTTGGCTGAAACAAGCCATCACAAATCACTCTTGTACAGTATTATTGGAGGCCTGTTGCTAAGAAACAAAATTTGCAGCAGTGCATGCCAGAATACTTACTGCTGTCAAATCCAATGTGGCATACACTAGACTGACAGAGAGAAACCAGCCCACATACAGATCTTGATTTATATGACAATGATTATTATGGACGTCACATTTAAAACAAAAATATGAATGGTGTGTCCAAGTAGATTAAATAAAATACAAATGAGAAAAAAACTATATTTATATTTATTTTAACATTTAAAGAATAGCACCACTGAACAATTTCAAGCTCTAGTCTAGACATTTCTGTTAGAACCAAGACAGCTAGACAATGATGTGGGTTTGATCTGCCAATGACCATTCACAAAGAGAATCGGAAAACTAAAATCAAAAGTGACATTTTGATAAAACAATATCATACTCCTTCTATTAGGCTACATTAGAACAACATTATAGAGTCTGAAAATAAAATTCTATATAAAACGTTTTCACATGAATATCAAATTGGAATCCATTTCTGGGAATGTGCATGATATTAAAGTGGGACTACAAAAGAATGACTATACCTCCCCAGGGTTTTTGGGACATGAGCAGATCAACCTCTTTAATTAAGAGAGGAGGACAGTTGCACACTCACCCAACACCTACTCTGAGATAAACCACTTCAGAGGCCATAAATAAACATTTTGAATCCTGTACTTCAAAATACTGATAATTACAAGCAAACAGTGCAAATACTGTTTTAAAGTCACCAGTGACCACTTACTGTAGGTCTGGATCGATCTGTGGCCATTGACGAGGCAGGTCTCTTCAGTTTTCATCTAAATGGATCCTGCAATGGATTTATCTGTTCCGTCCCCTATGTCCTCACCCATGTTACATGATGACGTCAACCAGCCAGCCATTTTGGTATTTCCACAAGATCTAGGCTACTATAATGTGTGTCCACAATAAATTGGAAGTTAGGAATAGGAAAGATTTTAATATTGAATATTCTACATTAGGTATTTAGAAACCTCAATATGTTGACTTAGGTTTGAATTATTCTGTCATCGTAGTAGAGATAAAAGTGACAAAAATAACATTTCACCTGAAAAAAACATGATTCATAAGATACTTAGAAATGACTGGTTTGTATATCTACATAAAACTAAAAATCAAAAATAATAATTTTTCTACCGTATTTTGATATACATTTCATTTCTCTTTGTAGAATAAATCTGAGGAAATGAACAGTGAGTTATGATACATTCTTCCTCCCACCTCAAAAATACATTGTGAGATTGGATTTCCAGCTCATTTAACAGGCAGAAAAAGTGGGAATGCCATACTGGCTCTTGGACTAGGAGTAATTTAGATTGTAATGAGTAATCTAGGCCATGTCCTGCCCCGGGAAGTGGAATCACTGTGTGACTGAATACAGAGGTTAATTCAAGCACCTCTACAGGTGTTGGAGAAAATCAGAGCTCCGCTGCTTCTCTTTAATACAGTAGTCCTTTCCTCAGATCAGAACACATCTGCTGTGAGATTGGATGCAGGGCTCTCTCTTTTAAATAAAGTGACAGGTGACCCAGTTGTTCGCCGTGTCCCTGTGCCCATCTAAAAAATGGAGGTCCAGCAGAGCATGTCTGACTTTTTAACAGCGTACGAGAGGTGAAACATTGACAGCTCTCATAAAGCCAGATCGATTTCCAATCAGCAGCGGTGGCCAGATGTGCCTGCACACATGGGGAACAGTGGGAGGACTTATTGAAGTATTTTGGGAGCTGGTCAACAGGTGTACTGTTAGACTTGCTGTGCTAGATAAAAGATAGCATGGCTGTACCACGGGATGTATGTGGTATTTCAATTTGAGGAAGAAGTGAATCACAAGATGCAGGAGGGTTTGGAAGAACGGCGCATGGGTGGGTGGGAAAGCAGATGGAGATGATGAAAAAGTACTTGGCGTTGGCTAAACAATACAATAGAAAGGCAGCAGCAGGCAGTTCTGACAGCAGAACTAACAGTTACACTAAGGCATAGTGGCAAGGCTCTGGGAGACACGCCAGCAGCAGAGAAGGCCACGGGATATTAGGACTGGATGTCAAGTGTTAAAAGAGTAGGAGGAATGGTAAACTGAATTAATTACAGGCTTCAAAGAGACTCTCTATTTCATTGTACTGTATGTCGCTCAGATGACTGGATGTCATGTTGATGTCGTCTGTTATGCAACTATATGAATTATATGATCGGCAAAGTGATATACATGGAAACAACATACTGTTAAAAAAAACACATTTAACAACAAGTCAGAATTTCGGGTTGCAAAATTTCGGGAACCTTTAATAAATTCCCTGTTTTTTTTCTTCGTAATCCCGGTTGGAATCAGGAGGGTATAAGCAGGAAATCCGTAATCCTCCAACCAGGATTTCTGGAAAACCAGGCAATATATTGAACGTTCCCAGAATTGTTCAACCCTTGTTAGCATTGCACATCCCCATACATCCTACTGTTCTTTCCACAACTAGCAACTTGCATAGTGTACAGAGCTGGGCACAATGGTTCCCTTTTCCCTACAAGGAATAAACAGCCTGTCGCTTTGGGGCATTGTGATAGGGTCATGTGTGAATGTAAATCTGTAAATCTGTCAACCACTACCCAGGGCTTTGGCATCTATCATGCATCAAAACGATATGCTGAAGTGATATTAAGACTGGGAGGTCATACCGATTGTGTGGACAGAAAAAAGCTCTTCTTAGAGCAACCTAATGAGGTGTATAAATACAAATATAAACAATATTCATCAAAACTGGGTGGGAATGGTAATGATTTCCATCCTGTTGTTCATTTAGTGATTGGTGAGGTGATTTGGTCCAAGTAGGTCACTTTAGTCCTGAAAAGTTTCTGCAGAAAACACTGGAAGACAATTCATGAAACACCTATCATTAACATTGCTAATTGGGTTGTAAAACAGAATAAAGTCATCTTGCCATATGTAGAACATTGCTCTCTCACCAGACAGCAGTTAGCGCTGTAAAGGGTGTCATCTCTCATAACCTGACTGGCAGCCATCAGGTGATGGAAAATTACTTGGAGACAGGCCAAGTAATTTTGGGCCCCTCTATTACTGGGCCCAACAGCGAGAACAGAAGCTATTATCAAGTTCACGGGGTGTTTAGTTGGCCAAATAGAGTCTGAGGGGCAACATTGTGTCCTCCTCACAGACAGAGCTGATGCCATTTTGACTGGCCAACATATACATGAACTGAGAAAATTGAGTTTAGCATTTTCTACAAAAATATGGATTTTTCACATCAGTGTTGTGGCTCAAACAATCAATAAACATATCTCTGTCTATTTTGTATGAATATTGACAATCGGTCCAGGTAAAGATGTTATCTCTTCACCAATAATGTAAATCGTTCCAAAACTACCACAAGGCAAATCCAACTCAAATTTGGCCATTTCACACAATCTACTTTTCTATTGAATAGCGCTAAATTGGTATGAAATGTGTAATTTCAGATGAAAGTTCACACTTTGATACAACTATTGTGAAAAATGTAGATGAATACTATCTTTGGAGAAGTCAATTACAAACTCACGGTCAATAATATCATTGTCAACACACAAATTCTCTTTGCGACTGAGAATTATCTCCGAGTACAAATCTACAGGGACAAGAACTAAGTCAACTTGAAAACATCACCTTTCTAACTTGTCTTGAGTTGTTTCATCAGCCCAGTCTCACCTGGGAAACACAGTGAAAGAGCCAGGAAATTCAAGAGTTTGTTTTTGCTTCCCTTTCTTTGAAAGTTTTTCCTCCTTTGTTTCTGATGGCAATCTCAGAGGGCCTTATTATTTCTTAATTATAGATAGGCTGGCTCTACGATTTGGGACAGTTTTATGAGGGCTGTCATGCATCATGGCTCCCTTCTCTCACCGAGCATTTAGAAGACAACAGTTCACCTTGGGCTATTCTCTAGGACAACAGAATGACTCTCACTCTTTAACTAAGGGAATCAGACACATCAGCAAAAAGAAATGACTATTTGACACATTGTCAGTGTATCACACAATGGTTGCCTTTCTTTCATATGATGCAGTAGCCCAGTGTAATATTTTATTGACTGACAATGCACCCAAACATAAGACACACAACTACAATATTCCTATTCAGCATTAATGCATTTTATGTAGTTTAGTCTGCTAAAATAGGCTTACTGTTGTCACCAGTCACAATTTAAATTCTGTATAGCAACTACAGTAAGTGACACAAACTAAAGCTCCTAATTAGTGCAGGATTTAAATAAATACATTTTTGAAACGACAAATGAGTACATCACTGTTAACTGATAATTAGATAATCCATGCATTAGGAAGGAAGTAACATTGTTAACATTTATCACACCTGAGTGATCTTCATGTGTTAATTATAACTAGACTACATGTAGCTCCACAAAATACTTTTTGAAGCTCTGGCAGAAGACACCTTATGCAAGCTACTGAGATTCACATTCAGTTTTCCTACAGTTGTTTGTAAGTTTGTTAGCTAAATTGCAGGGGCTAATATCGCAGTCTCCATCAGATCATGTTAACGCAGTCTCAGTGTTTACACTCTCTGAAGCAGCAATTCTATTTAAATTGGATTAACAGTATGTGTGTGCTTTTTGAAAACAATAATACAAATTTAAAAAACGAGTTGAGTTGGTTCAAGGCGAAGATCAACATGACTGCAGGGTGGTTTGCAATATAAGGGGTTTCTTAACAGGTTATTTAAATGACACAATGAATATAGCTTACTCTCAGACTAGTCCACTGCTTTAACACCACCTTTTATTCTAGGACAGCGTTAAAATGCCCCCATGTGGCCATACAGTGTAACTTCATCCTTATTAAGAATTGGGCCATGGAGGCACGAAGAGTTCCTCCCAATAACACACGAGCAGCTTAAATTCAACCTCATTGCTCAGTGAAGATTATTAATGCTCTAGAACTTGTTAAAAAGGGGAACTATACACATTTTATGGCTACAAAAATGGGGGTCCAACGTGTTATCACAGTCAGTGCCAAATACAACATACAGTAAGTTGGTACTAGGTAGTGCTTTTCTAATACTATCTGTTACTGTTGGGTTCACAGCGTCCTTTACATTAGTTTAGTGATTTTAATATAATGTAGGAGGATTTTGTGAGACATATCAAAATAGTTACATGCAAAAAATGTCAACTACTATATAATTAAGGTTGGATTTTGTTTAATAAGTGAACTCACACGTAAGAAAATACAACAGGAAAAGCGAAATACAACAATCACTTTTTGTTCAAATACCAACACAGCTTAAAAAGGATAGATTAAATTAAACTCAGTATAAAAAGAGCTTAGGACATGTGCAAAGCAATAGGTTATATAAAGTGCATAAGGGGAACCACTTAATGAAGCATAATAACAAAGTGTCAAACACATAGCTTAAACAACAGCCATCGTTATTTCACCACCAATTACACAAGACATGAGACAACAATCAAAACAAATCCGTACATACGTATATAGCATGTTGAGTTGAAAAGTGCATCAAACACTTGCAAAAACAGCAATACAAAATGTCTTAAAAATGAGAAACCACTCACTTCCACAGAAATTACTACAGCTATTGAATGTTGTGTTTGTATTTTTTTGTGTGGGTGATTAATGCTGTTTGTTCATGATGGGCCGAATCCTAATTTGAGATCTGTGTGCATAAATCAAATTACCGAATTACTTATCTTTCAAGTTAGGATTGGGCCTGATGGGAGCTGCATTAGTTCAATGACGTCTTCAGGCTCTGGCTTTCTTCTCTTTACGTCCTGTGGCTTCTGATGACGCATCTGCCTTCCTTTTGTGAGCCTGACAGAATCAAATCAATGACATGTCTACTTGTAAATGTTACAATGTATGTAATCACTGAAATATTCATATTCTAACACGAGTATTGACACATTTTTCATGGTAACATGGTTTGGAATCCTCAAGATGATTAGCCAATGTCATTTTCTTCCCACAAAATGTTTATCCCAAAAACAAAACCACTGGTTGTGTGTTTATGGTTAAACCCATTTTGTACCTTCAAATCTGTATATGATTGTTTTGAAACAGTAAGATCAATTACCATCTGGCTTTTTGTGGTCCTTTTCTTCTTTTCAGCACGTTCCTTTTCCTCAATCTCCATATTTTCTTTTTCGATGAGGGAGATGAGAGTGTTACAACGTCGCTGAAGTTCCTGGGGGAAGAAGAGGAAACTGTTTGTAGAGAAAACAAAACGATACTACAATGGATGTCTGATGTTCCTCTCGGTTAGCCAGTCTGTTTGAAGCAAACTACTTTTTAATATTTATTCATTATTCTCCTTGTGTGGTTATTACAGATTTTGTTCATAATATTGACATTTTAATAACCAAAACAGTTCATATAACATACCACTTTGTCAAAAACACAAAGTAATGATAAATAAACCCAGAGAGGTAACCTAGCAAACAGGGTACGTCCTGAGGACATTGTCAATGTTCCCATTTGGTCCCTTAAGGGTTTCAGCATGACGTTATCCCACTTACGTTCCGAGCACATTCTAAGAACATTACGTGATGTTCCCAAGGGACCATGCTCTGGGGGACCATTCTATAGTTCCCGGTTTGACCCAGAGATATTTTTAAGATGTTCTTGGGACATTGTGTTATGGTCTCCTGAAGGTCACCTGAACGTTCTTGGGACATTGTGTCACGGTTCCCTGGAGGTTTTGCCTAGTTCTGTTTTGTCCCGGGGATGTCCCAGAGAACATTTTTAGGACATTCTTGGGATGTTGTGTCATCGTCCTCTTAAGGTTCCCTAGACATTCATGGGACGTTGTGTCCAGGCCCTCTGGAGGTTTTTGTTACGTGATGATGGTATGTGGGTTTTAAGGTAAGTGGGACGCTGTTCAGCTACAATTGTGTAAAAAATCTTCAATCAACAAGAATATGATTACATTTGACATGATCACTAGTAACTTTTCAATATGACCCCACCTAGGATTTGAACTCTCAACCTCTGGATTTGGGGTATGCTGATCTTCCTGCTGCGCCACAAAGTCGGGAGAATTTCAGAAGTCCCCTACACATTCATTACCTATAATAAATCTCTGCATTTCGCATGAGACAGCTATTTTAGTTATCAGTTAATCTGACTATTCTTTCATTGATTTCACTGGCTTATTTCGGTGATTTGAGTTGAGATTTTCAGTATACAGTAGTCTGATGTTGGTGGGGCATATTATTCTGTTTTTATGTTACTCCTGAATCCCTATGATAAATATAATAGTTTTTCTTCAGTGTATTTTTAACAGAGCTGAGATTTACTTGGAAGTCAAAGTGAAACCAGTCATTGATACTGACATGGCGGAGCAGGCAGAGTAGAATGCTGTGAACCAAGAGGTTGTCAGTTCAAAGCCCAGGTGAGGACATGTTAAATAATAATTATTGTATGAATGAATATACATAATGTAATCATGCATGTCTAATATGTAAGTTAAAAGCACTGTTTATGTATGGGTGTCCCTAGCATTGCTAAAAGACAAAGAGCTGAGACTGTATCAGTGGTTCACCAATCAGGGCCTTGATAGGCTTGGCAACAGTAACAAGTGGTGTACTTATTAATATTTTTTTGGGGGGGGTTCTTTGCAACAATCAGGCAACGTCCCCGGGAAAAACCGGGAACTAGACAAAAACCTCCAGGGGACCATGACACAACGTCCTGATTACTTCAGCTGACCATTTTGTGATGTCCTGGGGACGTCCTAACGTCTCATTATTGTTTGCAAGGAAGTGTCTATGTATGCGTGAACCTGAACAATAGTCTTTCCTCCCATGAATTCCCATCCATCTCAACTTGTAAATAAGGGCCACATTGAAACAAATACAATTCTATATTCAACCATACCTATTATAGATCATGTGAGAGGAAAGCTAACAAGATTGTCTCTGAACTCACTGCAAAGTCTATAATAAAAGTAATAAAACAAGTTTTTATGATGGTCCAGAGACAGCGAAGGAGGACACCAAAGCCTCATTTACACCTTGCACTAACATGTACGTTTCCTGATCTGATTAATATGATCCGATCACTATCTGATCAAGGTTTGTCGTGTCAACACATTGTACTAAAATGTGTCTCTTATCCGTCCACTGTATCCGCATTGTGACCAGATTAGCTGGCGCCTCCATGTATGCAAATTATTTGACATACTATTTGAAATAATATAATTTGTTAAAAAATTACAGATGCCATAAGTCAATGGTGCTACATGTCAAAAGATTTTAAAAGCTGGTATAATGATGATCAAGACAAAAGGTGCACGTTAGCACTAGGGCTTAAGACACTATAACTGGGTTCATGAACTATCCCAGAGGCAGCCCAGGTGTCATCTCAAATACTGTAAGTGTCCCCATGTTTGCTCACCCAAGACTTCTGTAACATAGATAGTCAAACTGTTCAAGACATATTGTACCATGGCAGTTCGGGACTTGATGAACCAGTCGAATCTGAACTGGGGAGCATTCCGGACACACTGTCGGAGTTCTTCATAAACATTCTCCTTGTCAAAGCCCATCTTGTGGAGCATACAGATCAGGAACCTGTCCTCCTCCTCCGTGTAGTTCTTCCCTTTATTGGTGCCATACTGAATCCTCAACTGATGGAATGGGGCCTTGTATCTCGCAATCTGAAACGATCAAAACAACATTTCCATTTAGTCAATTTGAAAATAAGAAGTCATCTTGGAGCATACTCAAATAAAGGTTCATAGTAGTAAATTTAAATATGTAATTTCCAGAGTATCTACCATAGGAAATACAGTGCCCTCCGTAATTATTGGGACAGTGAAGCATTTTTTTGGCTCTATACTTCAGTATACTGTCAGCATTAATTTGAGGGTATTTCCATCCAAATTACAGCACTTTTTGTACATAGTCCCTCCATTTTAGGGGAGTAAAGGTATTGGGACTAATTCACTTACATCTGTATTAAAGTAGTAAAAGTTAAATATTTGTTCCCATATTCATAGTATGCAATGACTACATCAAGCTTGTGACTCTACAAATTGTGGCTGTTTGTTTTGGTTGTGTTTCAGATGTTTTCGTGCCCAATAGAAATGAGTAAAAAGTACAGTAGTTGACCTTTGCATCCAGCGCCTTCTTAATGCTGATCCTCCTCTGGATACGGGCCTCGCCACGCTCGATCTGAGCCATGATTTTTTCAATATCCTGGAGTTCATTGCACCGCTCCCAGAAAATGGCTTGAAAATAAAACAAGAACATGTGTGAAAGGACTCGTGTGGCGCATAAAAAAGTTATAATCTGTAATAACCATGGTTATTTAAAACAGATACAAGAATGTGTCTAAAGGAAACACAATTATAATGGAATAAATATGAGGATGATTCTGATGAGGACCGGTATTTTACCAGAATATTCAATGACTTCCTCAGGGTTTTTCCCCTCGACATCCCGAGCAATGCTGTCGATGTCATCACGGCCGTATTTCTCATTGGCTTTAATGAACTGATTGAAATCTCGCTTGTTCCAACTTGTGAACCCCTGTGAAACAACATTCACCACAAACACAGCACTTGCTTAGATAAAAGCTTTAGCATGTCCAATAACGTGGCACTTTTTGTGACAAACAAATAGGGATCTTACTTACTAAAATAATTTATGCAGGAATCTCGAAAGTTGTGTCTCGCCTAGCACCCTGCAGTACCTGTGTGAGAAGTTTCTCCTTCTCCTCAGTCTCCTCGGGACTGAGGGGCCCCGCCTCGTCAATCTTCCTCTGCTCCTCCTTCTGCACCTGGGCAGCGTTGGGGATGTCAGGGCTCCTGGGGACCTGCAGCGGCACAGGGGAGAGAACAGACACACAGCTCCTATTAGAGACAGCTCCAATGAGACATAACACTGAACGGCACCGTCTCTCGCTACGAGGCAAGAGACTGCTAAGGCTGGGTGAAGCGATAGACAGGCCTGTTGGGGAACCAGACTAACTGAACAGATGTACCCTGGGATCAGGTGGCATAGGGGGAATGTGTGTGTGTGTTCTGTGGTTCTGGCACCATGGAGGAGCACAAGCTCCAATCTGTCTCAGTTCAGCAGCCTGCCCTGGCAGTGAGAGCCTCGGCACAGCGAAGCACTTGGGATGCTGCTCACAAATGTCAGAGTTGAGACACACTTCTATGGACTCTATCCACGACTCCCATGTGTAACATGTTGGCTGTGTGAAAGCCCAAACCAACAGATTTCCAAATGTTGTTTTTTAAATATTGAACTTTGTAAATTGTTTCAGTAAAATAGAACCAGCAAGACGTGGAAACAAAAATACATTACTATAAACGGCCAAGCTTAAAGCTACTGTACATAAGATAACATATGCACACTTTATCTATCAGACAACAAACTTAACTACAGCTCTCTTACCTTGTAGCCTATAGTCTTCCTGTAATAAAGGATCTCCATCTCCAGCAGCTCAAACAGGCGAGGAGGAAAGAACTGGAAGTCCTGGATGTTGGGCTGTTTGGGGGGACGTGGGGCCTGAAATACATTCATCATTATTAATCATGTTCTGGTGAGCAAGATTAACATGTACGCCACTTCCATGGACATCTTTCTGACCTGACTGGCCATCATTATTTGGAAGAATGGGGAAACAAGACGAAGGATTGACTACAGACTAGCAACTCACCCATGAACAAGGGGGCAGCCCTTGAATAAGCATGTTGTTTATAAGCAGGGATACAAAGCAAGGCGGCAGCCCTTGAAGTTTCTGTGTGCTTAATCTGTGAGTGGGCGTTACCTTGGGGGCTCGAGGTTCACTGACACGCAGGGCTTCTCTGAAGTAGGCATCCACCGCATAGTTGGCTTTCCTCTCTCTTTTAGGAGGCTCAATCCATTCCATCATACTCAGCTACAAAACAAGGCCAGGTCATGACTCACAAGGGGAATCAAGTCAGTATATGGTATATGATGCACACCTCATTTTATGGTTATGGTGGTTTCATAAAGTTTATGTCATAAGCATCTATGAATAGCATACTCTGTACGTCCTATCTACCTCTGTCACACAGTATTCACAAAGTTCAATAACTGAAATGAAATTAAACCTGAGGCACAAGGGAACGAGTTAATCTAAGTACAGTATCATCTCAAGCGTCTCTTTGATGCTATTAACAGGTCAAGAGCCATGACAAAGCATGTAGTAATGTGATACCTTTTGCTTCTCTCTGTAGTCCTCCCCTTCAAAGTTGTAGAGGCTGGTCTCTGCTCCTCCTGTGTCCACCGTGAAGTTCCTGAGGGAGCTCTCTCCCAGAGACTCCATGCGCTCGTTCATCTCAGCCGTCTAGGACAGGTCAAAAGGACAGGTCAGCACAGAGAACCAAACAGCCAGTCTGTCAACCAAACACTATGTGCTGTTCCCTCACTCACCTTCTTTGCCCCCCTCTCTAAGATAGTGTTGATGTCTTCATCTGTGAGCTCATTGTCTTTGGAGGCGAAGACGTGAGTTGCCCCATGCCTGATCATCTGCAGCATCTCATCTTTCCCCAGTTTGTTAGACTGCTCCATCAGCCTCCCTGGAAAGTTGAAAGATGTGAGAAGTAGTTGGGGTGTGGGACTGAATGTACCCTGCAGCAGCCTCTTACATTCATGTCTCAGGGTCTAGATCCTTCTGTAAACTGATACTAGTATCTGTATCACAGGAGGATACTGAGGGGAGGACGGTTCATAATAATGGCTGGAATGGAGCGAATGGAAACCATGCGTTTGCTGTATTTGATACCATTTCACAAACTCCGCTCCAGGCATTTACCACAAGCCTGTCCTCCCCAGTTAAGGTGCCATCAACCTTGTGTGATCTGCATACATGCATGCATTTGGTATAATTTTGTCCCAAGCCTAACCAAGGTCTGTCTGTCTTACCTGTCCCAAAGACCATTGCTTAACATGTAATGACAAACCATGAAGTTGGAATCAAAAACATGCTGAATACCTTGTTGTATAACTATGGAGTCTAGCCTCAACTTCATCTCAGCTCTTTCTACAATCCTCTCTTCGACTGTATTATCAGTGATGAGGCGGAACACACGCACTGGTTTCTTCTGACCAATCCTATGAGCCCTGTCCTAGAGAGGCAAAAACAAACACACCGATTGCCTCAGTTGATGAGGTGTCTATTTCTTTGAAATACAAGCCAGTTTTATAAATCAACATTGATTATTTTGAGTATTTTTGTATGCATGACATAGAATTTCACACTAAATGACTAATACTTACTTTTCCAAACACTTAATATATAGATGTACATTTCCAAGGAAGCCACAAATGAAATGTTTCTCACCATTGCTTGCAGGTCCACTTGAGGGTTCCAGTCAGAGTCATACAGGATGACGACATCTGCAGTTGCCAGGTTAATGCCCAGACCTCCAGCTCTGGTGCTCAACATGAAAATGAACTTGCTGCTGTTTTCAGCATTGTAGGCCTCTATGGCATCCTAGAATCACAGCCATAAAGCAGGGGTGTCAAACTCATTCCATGGTGGGCCTAGTGTCTGCAGGTTTAATTTTTTCATCATAATTAAGACCTAGACAACCAGGTGAGGGGAGTTCCTTACTCATTAGAGACCTTATTTAATCAATCAAGTACAAGGGAGGAGCGAAAACCCGCAGACACTCGGCCCTCCGTGGAATGAGTTTGACACCTGTGCCATAAAACATTAGGCAGACAATGTCTAAAATATCAGTTTTTATGTAGTTGAAGTAGACACTTTACACATTAGAGCAAACATTTTTACAAGCAGGGTCAGTACGAGCACGGTAGACAAAGTAGTGGCTTAAACTAAAGTCCATGATTTGATACTGTTCCACTATAGCTCCTTATGGTTTCCATGGGAGCCTGTGTTGTGGCCAATGAGGCCTCATCAGCTGAAGTCATGCTCCGTACCTGTCTGGCTTCGTGTGGAGTGTTTCCATCTAGACGGCAGTACTCATAACCTCTCCACATGCAGTAGTCCTCAAGGATATCAAGGACCCTGGTCATCTGGCTGAAGATGAGGACTCTAGACCCTGGCAACCAATGAGACAAAACATAGTCATTCCATTAGAGAACAGAACAGCATACATACACTATCAGGTCACATAGCTCAAATGCAATCTCCAAAGAGAGAAAATTATTCATAGGGTTTCTTGCATGGCAGGAAGGTTTGATTCATCTCATTCTAAATGAGCATGGCTGATTTGAGAGTCAAATGAACCTTTCTCATCAAGAAAACTTTGCAAGAAAATGATAAATTCTACATGTGAATCCTGATATCCTTCAACAGTACGCAATCTTTTGAGCCTGCGTCCTCTGAGGTTGTCCTTGCCTTTTAAAGACCATTATGTTCTTCCATTTATCAGAGTTTGCATAGATAACCTATTGCAACGTCTGTTACAACTGCAAATGTAGTGACAACCACAGATCTCTTTGAGATAAACACATCAAATATACATGAAGATGGGATAAACTACAGTATACATCAATGGGATAAACTACAGTAAAATCCTTGAATGATGGCTGTATCACCTTGTTCCTGGACTTTGGGCAGCAGTTTATCCAGGGCCACCATCTTTCCACTGTTGGTGACCAAGTGACTGTCGGTAGTGTAGGGGGGCCCGGGCTCGGCCCCATCAAACAGGTATGGGTGGTTGCAGCACTTCCGCAGTTGCATCAAGATATTCAACAGACGCATCTTGTCTGTTTTTCCAGAAGAATTGAGGATGTCAATGTCTTTCATCAGAATTCGTGTGTACCTAAACAAAAATAGAACAACAAAACCTTTTTTCATTTGAAATTATTTTGGAAAGAATTTAATTAGTAGAAATGTTGAACCAACACAAGCTATGGGCAACACTGGGAAGGACAAAGTATTTGAACCAAAAACATACCATTCTCGCTGCATCTTACTCAGTCCGAGGTAAATCTTCACCTCTTTTTTGGGAGGCAGGTTTTTCTCCACTTCAGCTTTTATCCGACGCAGAAGGAAAGGCCTTAGCACCTGAACAAACATCACGTTATACACAAGGAAAGGCCTCAGCACCTGAACAAACAGCCTATTACACAAGAAGGAAAGGCCTAAGCACCTACTAGAGCCTGACATATATGTTTATTTGGGTCCAATACCGATTCCGATTTTTGGGGGGTTAAAACTTACCGATACCGATTTATCTGCCAATATACTGTTTCACAGAAGCAAAATTTCATTTCCTTACTCTGATTTCTAATAAATTGCCATCCAAAAGAGCAATTGTTCAACAAATATGCTTCAAATGTTAAATAATGACATCATGAGAAGTGCTCAGATCAGCACGACATTCCCTTTTTTCATCCTATTTATTGAATATCGGTTATCAGTGGAATTATCAGCTGATAGCGATATAGCGTTTAAAAGGCCAATATCGGATGATAATATCAGTGAACCGATATAATTGGTCGGGCTCGATAACAAACAGCACACTAACAAGGCAAATACTTTTCTAACTAAATACATTTTATTATCCATCTCTTAACACAACAGAATAATAGATAAGGAGAATTCTGCAGTAATCTTTGAGAGTAATGGAAATGTGAAACACAGCTTACCGCATGCAGACGCTCCACCAGCTTCTGGTCCCCCAGACAGTTGTTGGTGTCAAACCAAGAATCAAAGTCCTGAGAATATAAGGAACATTTTCCTTTTGTTTTCAACAAGTAAAGATTTTCCATTAAAGTGCAAAATATAATTTTGAGAGAGTAAAGATGATTCTGCTTTGGCTTCATTTGCAGAGGGGAATGTGTTAGAGAAAGGACAGGATACATATGATAAGCTACAGCTTGTGGGGGTGAAGGATCCCAGACAAACTTGGAGGAACTGACAACAGAACAGAGCAGTGCCTGAGGGGGAGGCCTGTGCTCGGGGCTACCTTTCCCTCTCTGACACATCATGGAAAGACAAGAAGCATGTCAGGTGGGGCTGAGGACTTCCGTGATTGACAGATGCTCATTGAAACTAGGTGGTATAAAATGGAACAACAAAAAACATTAAGTTACTGCTGGAGGGTCTTTTGACACAAAATAACAAAATAATGCAGTTCATTTTGCCTGGAGCGATATGGTTTTATTTTCTTCCTCCATTTAGCATTCCAGTCACATTCATCTAAAGGAGAGGAATATCCCTACTAGAGAAATACATGGAGAGAACAGACAGAGGTAGCACTCACATTGGCAGAGTTGAAGACATCAGGCAGCAGGAAGTTGAGGAGTGACCACAGCTCATGGAGATTGTTCTGCAGAGGTGTTCCAGTCAGGAGGAGACGGTTGGTGGTTTTGAACTCACGGACAATCTCTGAGAGCTGACAACACCGGACAGATGTTAAGATTACATAAATATCATTAAAAAAAAACGTATTGGCCAGAGTTTAATTAATTGAAAAGTAGAAAGAAAAGCTTGGTTCAGACCACAATTATTTTAATTCGAGTACATACCTTGGACTTCTCATTTTTTATCCTGTGAGCTTCGTCGATGACAAGGTATCTCCAGTTGAACTTCTTGAAGACCGATTTTTCTCTGATGACCATCTCATAGGATGTGACACAAACATCCCATTCCCCTGGCATCATGACATCGCGGATGAACGCCGCCTAGCCAATAAGGAGAACATTTGTCAAAGGAGTCATCTGTGGTCTTGGTTAGCTACCCACTTGATAATGCTTTATAAGAGGACACATTTTCAATCAGTGTCAATCAAGAGAAAAAAACAGGACATACTCTTGCATCCTTGTCCCCAATAAGACAGACAGCCTTCAGGGTTGGTACCCAGCGTTTGAACTCATTCATCCAGTTGTGTAGCGTTGATTTGGGAACCAGAACCATGTGGGGGCCTGGAATGTTCCTGTAGTGCTTCAGGTATCCCAGCAATGCAATGGTTTGGAGGGTCTTCCCTAAGCCCTGTTGTCAACACACAATTATAAAGTAGGTAGTTCGAGTCCTGAATGCTGATTGGCTGACAGCCGTGTTAAATCAGATTGTATACCACGGGTATGACAAAACATTTAATTTTACTGATCTAATTACGTTGGTAACCAGTTTATAATAGCAATAAGGCACCCCAGGGGTTTGTGGTATATGGCCAATATACCACGACTAAGGGCTGTATCCAGTCCCTCCTCGTTTCGTCGTGCTTAAGAACAGCCCTTAGCCGTGGTATATTGGCCATATACCACACCCCATCGTGCCTTATTGCTTAATTAAAAAGTGGGTGGTTCGAGCCCTGAATGCTGATTTGGCTGACAGCCGAGGTATATCAGACCATATATCACAGGTATGACAAAACATTTATTTTTAGTCTTCTAATTACATTGGTAACCAGTTTAAAATAGCAATAAGGCACCTCAGGGGTTTGTGATATATGGTCAATATACCAGGGCAGTATCCAGCACTCAGCATTGCATCTCCCTTAGTCGTGGTATATTGGCCATATATCACACCCCCTCGGGCCTTATTGCTTAAATAAACAACCTGTCATACACAGCTTGACTCACAACTAGTGGCACTTACTTACATTTGGATATAGATATAATATACATATTTATCTCAATATAAGGCTCTGGCACTTAAACATAAACTATTGTTAATTGCATGTTTAAGGTACAGTTGTTACCATTTCGTCAGCCAGAATTCCATTAATGCCATTTTCATAAAGGGAGATCATCCAGTTGAGACCTCTGACTTGATAATCTCTCAGCTCTCCATTTTTCACATCTGGAAAATAAAATAGGTTGTCTGTAGCCCCTTCCTGCAGTCAATGACCAAAAGCGCCCTCTAAAAATACAATGAAGATCCGGTGTTTCTATGTCAAACAGTTTTGTTATATTTCAGTCTTCTGTGAAGTATATAAAGTGTAATATTGGGATGCAAATTCAAAATGGAATACATTTCAACTCTATATCTGACATGATACCCACAACCATCAATGTGTGTGAGGTGTATATTTTTGTATCAAAGAAGATTTGTTTAAGACTACCAAGAATCACTCTGTATAACCCTGATTTAGCCCACTGCGGTAAAAGGTTAATGAAAAAAAAGGAAATTATATTCGTATCCATCGTCAGCTATTCTCAAATGGGAGCTAATTAGGATTATAGGTATAGACCTGATAGAATACAATACTGAGTTACACCTGCTACTGTTCATTTACACAGAGAGCGTTAACATTAGCATTTAAGCTATATGAAAACATCATACAGGATGGGGACTCTTCAAAGCGAACCAAGACATTAGCTGCCTTCCTGCTCTCAGATAACAACTCTTCATCTTCTTCCTGTTCTGTGCGTCGGTGGCGGTTACTGTAAAAAACACAGGAGGCAGACAAATAGTTGGTAAAAAATAATGATATCTGGTATTGGTACAATGGTAAACAGATTGTATTGTTTATTATTTAATGGTTTATTGACCAAAATAGCTTGTTTATTTAAAATAACAGACCTGTCAATTCAAAAACATACAAATAATGTCAGTACTCTTAAAACAAGTCAGCAGTCACATACTCTCCAACAGAGAGGAGATTTAGTTTCTCATCCTGTTTAACGCGAGGTCGTCCAGGTTTCACTTTCAGGGGTGAAGTAGGAGACTTCTGAGATGCAGGCTGGATGAAGTGGGCAAAGAGTTCTGTTTGCTTGAGCAGAAACTCAAACCGGTTTGCTCTATCTGTTTTCTATGATTAAAAGACAGGGAGAAAATAAAAAGTTAAACCAACAGGTTCTGTTTTACTAGTAAGGATATGAGATCAATGTTATGCTAAACTGTCATTTTGCCATTCACTTTCCCTATACACTGCAATTCCAAACATTTACCACAGTGGGGAGCCCATTGCAAAAGTTGGAGAAAAATAAATGATGAAAAATAAACATATCAAATATCTGGCATAGAATTCAACCAAGATGTGACTACTCTTGTGTGACGTGATAATCCCTAGAGTAATATGTCTTGCAAATGCATCTTAAAATCGCAAATGAATCCTATTTAGAAATCTATAAAGAATGTTTGTGAGAAAGCAATTTATCTCACCCTTTTCTCCTCATACTCTGGATCTAACTCCCCCTCCGCCTTGGGCACAGCCTTCAGAGGTGGCTTCAGCTGAAACACAGTAGACTACTTTATTACATCCTCAACGTACTGTACATATTTATGATTTGGTAACATTCAATCAATGTAATGTGCAATTTAAAACAATTAAATGTTCTATTTCAGTGGGCCTTATTAAGGGATTTGTTGTGTATTGTATATAATTTCCTCTGAATTAATGCAAAATTATTCTACATGTTGAATGATTATGGCTTTGGTTGCAAGTTGGCTTCATGTGACGCTTGTGCAATCAATTTTGTGCACGTTCACATATTGTATGCTCAAAATGTATTATAAAATGTGCAAAAAGTTATGCCTTCTGAAGTTCAAGCATTTAGCTTCACCTTTAATGTTAGGCTACTCTTCATAAAACATATTACATAGCTACTGTAGCTAGCTATAGCCAACTCGACAGTCCCCAAAGCACAACAGCCAGTGTTGAAATTGACAGCTGATTTGCTTGAGGCTGCTCGTGCTGCGTGTGTTGTGCTGCCAGGGCTGAGTGAGATACACAACAAGCTACTACTATACAGTCAGAGGCTCGGTCTGGGACTACGAAGCTTGTCACACTGGTTACAAATTGGCAGCATTTATAGAAGTCTACGGGAATATTGGCTAAATGTCTATGAATTGCACGACGAAACCCATTGTTATGTTTGCTGGCCAGCCCAGCGTCTGACCTGGTAGCTACCGAACATCTGTCAGAGAGCTATGCAGATGTGCAAGCCTCCTTCCCGCCATGTTCCCCCCAATTGAACAAAACTGCAAACTTCTAGCAACCTAACAGTACAGTGTATCTCATATTTCTGGAAAAGAAGATGTCTGCTTTTAAATGCTCACCTCTTCTTCTTCGGGTACAGGCTCTCTGGAAGTTGAAGGAATCTCTTCATCTGACATTCTGTGGACTCGGTTTTTATCATGAGTTATTTTAGACCAGACTGTGTAAGTTATACATGGCAAAAAGGCTTGCTACGTCATTAGATAGACTGTACATTGTCAGCATACGCCCCCTTCATAATATCTCGCGAGTATATAGCATTGAAATACCGCGATAACACCATGTACGCCCCTAGAACGTTCGAAATTATATTGGTAGCCCTGTTTCATTTCAGCAATTAGGCATGGGGGGGTACATGGCCAATATACCACGGCTAAGGGCTGTTCTTATGCACGATGCAACCCAGAGTGCATAAATACAGCCCTTAGCCATGGTATATTGGCCATGTACCACAAACCCCAGAGATGACTTATTGCCATTATAAACTCGTTATCAACGTAATTAGAGCAGTAAAAATACATGCTTTGTCATACCCGTAGTACAACGTCTGATATACCACGGCTGTCAGCCAATCTGCATTCAAATGTAATTTATAAACTTGGTGGTGTGATCCCTGAATGCTGACAGGTATGACAAAACATGTATTTGTTCATAAGTAAGCAATCCTATGGTAACAAAAACATAAACAATTAAGTAAAAGGACCTGCTTTTCTTTCTTTCTCTGGTTGTTATTGTAAAACTTCATTACAGTTTATAAGCCATATTCTTCTAAATCAAGGGGTGTATTTCATTTGTTGAAAGGAGGCCTGCTGCATATCTACCACAAGATGGCGATCAGGGACAAGCATTTATAACGCTCGTTCACCAGCCGTAGGCAAGCTAGGCAAGCTAGACCATTTAATTTATATATTTTCAAAACAATATTTTTCAGCCGTAAATCACATGGCCTTGGGGGAGGGGGGGGGATTCTAAATTACAGCAAGATATCTCTTTGCAAAATGAACCTTTATCAATACATTTATGCTCTAGTTTCTTCATTTCCCCCTACAACTAGCCTACTGTACAAAGCGTTTTAGGTTTCAAAGCCACTATATATAGGTTTTTGTACAATTTAAATGCATCCCCAGTGTGTTATGTGTTTTCTCTATTAGTGTATTTAACTTGCACAAGGTTGTTATTTTGGTGCATACCGTTATTCTGACTAAGACAAAGAACATTGGGATGGTTTATGTGACAGCTGGCTCTAGGTTTTAATGATGCACACACATTTACAAATTCACATACATGTTCCTCTCTCTCTCTCTATCTTGATCTCTCTCTCTCTCTCTCACTCACTCTGTCAGACCCACACACATCTACAGACTCAAGCATACAGACACCACCCCCTTTCTCTCTCTCTCTCTCTCTCTCTCTCTCCCTCTCTCTCTCTCTCCCTCTCCCTTGTCTGTCAGTGTGATCAATGGCTTGACTTCCTCTTTTTGGTATGGCTGTAGGCTGTATACAAGAACGCAGGATTCGCGTGGTGCTGCTCTCAGTTTCACAGCAGCAGCAGCCAGCAGTGCTTGAAGACAATTATTATAGAAAACACGCCGGATTCCCTCTGCAGTCAAGATGAGTGCAGGGGATGTGGTCTGCACCGGCTGGCTCATCAAATCCCCCCCTGAGAAGAAACTAAAGAGATATGTGAGTAGAAGATCAGGCTGTGCAGGTGGCTGGATCTGTGCTATTGTGATACATTTTACCCAAGCAGTAGTAGTACTAGTTCCTGCTGCAGAGCAGTGTGTGTGTGTGTGTGTGTGTGTGTGTGTGTGTGTGTGTGTGTGTGTGTGTGTGTGTGTGTGTGTGTGTGTGTGTGTGTGTGTGTGTGTGTGTGTGTGTGTGTGTGTGTGTGTGTGTGTGTGTGTGTGTGTGTGTGTGTGTGATTCTCAGCCATCAACACAACTGCACTGCAATGCCGTTAGTTCACAAGATACTGTTGGTTTATTTTCCCAAATGAAGCTTGCAGAGGCATGTAGAATCATGACCATTAAATGCCTTTTTGTAAATAGTGTTTTCATGCAACCTCACCTGTGTCTTCCTCCTCATTTTTATAGTAGTGGCCATTAATAACATACTGTATGACATACTGTTCAGGCTGATGTGCATCATCAATGCACTGTGAAAATAAAATGTTGATGCCCCTCAGCAAACGCAAATGAATTTTAAACATACAAACTGCTTAGAAACCATTATGTTTACCATTTTGACCTTTGTTAAGAATTTCAGAATTTGGGGTTGCCTTTCATTAAATATTCAAGTGCAGTATACTCTAATGCTAACATGTCTGGATGAGCGTGTTTGACAAGAAGTGAAATGGGACAAGTGCCTTGCATGGAAATCTGCAGTGTTTCTGTAGGGGTCATGTGAGAGTGTTATTGTGTAAGGAGGAAAGGGGGAGGCTACCCATTCTGGGATGTGTGTTGAGGCTGTTGGTCTCTCATTCTGTGAAAATTGGGGATGTTATGCAAAACATGGGAAGTACTGTCACTGCCCAGCAATACAAAATGACCCGACAGGCAGAAATGACCAGGCTTTATGATGGCTGTTTGCACTTCCTCTCTCCAGAGAAGAGAGTACGAGGGCTTTTCTGAAAACTAGCACAGAGAAAGGGGGACAGTGGTAATTCACTGGAGGGAGAGTCACATTAAGAGACACTATTTGGTGGGAAATAGTTCAAGGGCTTTGTGGAGGACACAGACAAACAGGAAGGACATGGTTTTCCATTGCAAGAGCCAGACTAACCATACATAATAGCAATGTGTGTGGGCATGCGTTGGACATCACTCCTTACCAGGGTTGGGTAGGTTACTTTCTTAATGTAATCCGTTACAGTTACTAGTTACCTATCCAAAATTGTAATCATTAATGTAACTGTTGGATTACCCAAACTCAGTAACGTAATCTGATTACATTCAGTTACTTTTAGATTACTTTCCCCTTAAGAGACATTAGAAGAATACAAACATATATGTTACCAATTGAACGACATCTTTTGCAGGATAAATCAATGTTAAAGTTTACATAGCTGGCTATATATGGATGTTAAATGTTACTTTATGGGTTGGTTATGTAGACTTCTTCTAACCCATCGCTTTCTACTACATATAATAATACAATTTAATTACATCTTTACATTAAAAACCTAAGTCTATCAGAATTCCAGTCATTCCAATAAATGTTATACCCCTTGATCTTCAAAAATAGGACTTGGAAATATGGAAGAATAGATTAGCCAAATTGTTTTACCTGAGCATAACCCCAAAACTAAAGACCTATTAGCCAGCCCTGTTGTTTATGATTTTGTTGTCATGGAAAACTTATTGGGCTCATTGATTCGAGTTGAAACCCTAACCCTAACTGCTAACCTCATGGAATGGCATGCTTTGAGCACTACTGAAAAGTGCTATTTGCATGTTAAAAATGAATGCCATATGCTGCATTTGCTATAGGCCTATTTTTTACCATTTTGTTGGTGACACTTTGATATCTTGATAATATGCATCTGTTTAAAGGACAAATCCACAGATGAAACAATAACAAAATGGCTGCCCACTTTTGCTTCAGTAAAAAGCTGAGGGATTGGCCTAGAGAAATGTAACCACTCTCAGATTAATAGACAGAGCTATGGATGCAAGGATTCATGATATCAAAATGATTGTTTTAACCCTGTTATGATGCTAAGCAGTGCTTGTTTACCTTTGCGATGTCTACAAACATTGGAGAAAAACAAACTTATATTTTGGGCTGTAATGGAGCGTGTTAGTTGAACTAAGCTCATGAGGCATTTATAAGTTAAATTCTTCAAGAATCAATGGGATACATACACTACCGTTCAAAAGTTTGGGGTCACTTAGAAATGCCCTTGTTTTTGAAAGAAAAGCAATTTTTTTGTCCATTAAAATAATATAAAATTGATCAGAAATAAATGGTAGACATTGTTAATGTTGTAAATGACTATTGTAGCTGGAAACAGTTGTTTTTTAATGGAATACCTACATAGGCGTACAGGCCCATTATCAGCAACCATCACTCCTGTGTTCCAATATCAAGATGTGTTAGCTAATCCAAGTTCATAATTTTAAAAGGCTAATTGATCATCAGAAAACCCTTTTGCAATTATGTTAGCACAGCTGAAAACTGTTGTCCTGTTTTAAGAAGCAATAAAACTAGCCTTCTTTAGACTAGTTGAGTATCTGGAGCATTCCATGCTGTGTAGGGTGCCGTCTTTCGGATGGGACGTTAAACGGGTGTCCTTACTCTCTGAGGTCATTAAAGATCCCATGGCACTTATCGTAAGAGTAGGAGTGTTAACCCCGGTGTCCAGTCTAAATTCCCAATCTGGCCCTCAAACCATCACGGTCACCTAATAATCCCCAGTTTACAATTGGCTCATTCATCCCCCTCCTCTCCCCTGTAACTATTCCCCAGGTCGTTGCTGGAAATGAGAACGTGTTCTCAGTCAACTTACCTGGTAAAATAACGGATAAATAAATCATAAAATGCTGATTAGAATGTAATTGAGAAAACATAGAAACATCCTTTCTGAATTTAAAAGTAATCCTTGAAGTAATCATCTGGTTTTTCAAAAGTATTTGTAATCCCATTACAATATTTTTGCTGGTAACGTAACGGAATACAGTTACAGCATTTTTTGTAATTCTTTACATGGAATCCGTTACTCCCCAACCCTGCTCCTTACACACACCAAGTGAAGGCCCAGAACAGCTAGCTCTTAGAAACACTGATGATCAGAATCAGACAATCAGAGCTTACATTTGAAGTCGAAAGTTTACATACATGTTAGCCAAATACATTTAAACTCAGTATGTCACATTTCCTGACATTTAATCCTAGTAAAAAAATCCCTGTTTTAGGTCATTTAGGATCACCACTTTATTTTAAGAATGTGAAATGTCAGAATAATAGTAGAGAGAATGATTTATTTCAGCTTTTCTTTCTTTCATCACATTCCCAGTGGGTCAGAGGTTTACATACACTCAATGAGTATTTGGTAGCATTGCCTTTAAATTGTTTAACTTGGGTCAAGCGTTTCGGGTAGCCTTCCACAAGCTTCCCACAATAAATTGGGTGAATTTTGGCCCATTCCTCCTGACAGAGCTGGTGTAACTGAGTCAGGTTTGTAGGCCTCCTTGCTTGCACACGCTTTTTCAGTTCTGCCCACAAATTTGCTATAGGATTTAGGTCAGGGCTTTGTGATGGCCACTCCAATACCTTGACTTTGTTGTTCTTAAGCCATTTTGCTATAACTTTGGAAGTATGCTTGGGGTCATCGTCCATTTGGAAGACCCATTTGCGACCAAGCTTTAACTTCCTGACTGATGTCTTGAGATGTTACTTCAATATATCCACATAATTTTCCTCTCTCATGAAGCCATCTATTTTGTGAAGTGCACCAGTGCCTCATGCATCCTCACAACATGATGCTGGCACCCCCGTACTTCATGGTTGGGATGGTGTTCTTCAGCTTGCAAGCCTCCCCCTTTTTCCTCCAAACACAACGATGGTCATTATGGCCAAACAGTTTCATCAGACCAGAGGACATTTCTCCAAAAAGTACGATCTCTGTCCCCATGTGCAGTTGCAAACCTTGGTCTGGCTTTTTTATGGCAGTTTTAGAGCAGTGGCTTCTTCCTTGCTGAGCACCCTTTCAGATTATGTCAATGTAGGACTCATTTTACTGTGGATATAGATACTTTTGTACCTGTTTCCTCCAGCATCTTCACAAGGTCCTTTGCTGTTGTTCTGGGATTGATTTGCACTTTTTGCATCAAAATACGTTCATCTCTAGGAGACAGAACGTGTCTCCTTCCTGAGCGGTATGACGGCTGCGTGGTCCCATGGTATTTATACTTGCGTACTATTGTTTGTACAGATGAACGTGGTACCTTCAGACATTTGGAAATTGCTCCCAAGGATGAACCAGACATGTGGAGGTCTACAAAAAAGTCTTGGCTGATTTATTTTGATTTTCAAATGATGGCAAGGAAAGGGGCACTGAGTTTGAAGGTGAGGCCTTGAAATACATCCACAGGTACACATCCAATTGACTCAAATTATGTCAATTAGCCTATCAGAAGTTTCTAAAGCCATGAGATCATTTTCTGGAATTTTCCAAGCTGTTTAAAGGCATACTCATCTTAGTGTATGTTAACTTCTGACCCACTGGAATTGTGATACAGTGAATTATAAGTGAAATAATCTGTCTGTAAACAATTGTTGGAAAAATGACTTGTGTCATGCACAAAGTAGATGTCCTAACCGACTTGCCAAAACTATAATTTGCTAACAAGACATTTGTGGAGTGGTTGAAAAACGAGTTTTAATGACTCCAACCTAAGTGTATGTAGAATTCCGACTTCAAGACAGTTTAAATTCTCCAACACAGGGAGGTCACAGCTACCATTGCTAGTGGCCCATGATGTTTTAAAAAAGGGTTACAACAAAATGTAAATGGGTAATGTGTTGACAATTTCTCATATTAATTATAATAGTGTTATAAAGAATATCACGGGGAAACAAAAATATTATGATTTATAAACTTGAAACATAATTCTCAATAGAGTAGGCATAGTTTATTTTCTAGCATAGTTGAACTCACGCTCAATAAGACAGTTATCACCCACAACAAGGAAGTGTTTTCATACATGATTCTGTAGAGGTTTCTAGAGCGTGAGTATATTTCCTGTTAGTAGGTTGATTATTCTCACATTATGTATTTTAAACGTGCTTTGACTTACTGAAAATGTACCACTGAAGAGGGACATGAGCTTCCCTGCTCTCTGTCTCTCTGTTCTATACTAGCACTGTGTGATGCAAATTAGGATTTACAACTCGTCCACTGTTTATAGTTGATTTGAATATGAGTGAGGGCACACCAAGCCAGAGTTTTGGTTTCAAACAAACGAACAAACAGTCTGAGTATTTTCATAACTCTCTAGATAGATCATCACAAAGTGATACAATGTACTCCCAAATTGGTGGCTGGTGGGTTATAGCACACACTTACTTTGTCAACTGAGATAGTAAAAACAGCGTAACACAGACAACTACAAAATGTGTTGTTTCCAGTATGGCTAATACCTCTGACTCTTCAAAACAAATCATGTCTCTTTATGATAGGTTGTTTCACCACATGTACTCTCAAAGCTCAAAAACAGCTGATTTAATTTCAAGTCATGTAGTGTTCCATGCCAACAGACTTCTGACTAATTGAATAATGCATGAATCACCTGAATGCTGCATTTATGAGGCAACTGTATAAAAATATACAACTCCTGCTAAAAAGGTGGAATTGGAAATGGCTTTAAATAATACATGGGTGAAGTTTGAAACAGACATAGTATGGAGGTCAGTCATGAATATTTTACTTTTAGAATATAGATGAACCTATGACTTATAGCCCATGTGAGTGACCATGAGGTCATCACGATCAAGATCAAAACGTTAACAATACTTCAGTTAGGCCTACTTACTCCGTATCAAAATTAAGAGAGCCAGCTAAGCATCAAATTCCCATAGCATTAAAGAAAACAAAACTGCTCCTATACCAATCAGTAACCATAATGACATGAAAAAACAAATCTCAGCAGAAAAAGAGGTTGCCTTTTTAATCTTCCCCAATTAGTTAGTGAACCACTGCAGTACAAATAGCTTTTTGTTTGTGTCAGACATTCTCTTTTACATAGAATTCACTTCCTCTTCTTGTTGTCAGTTCCAGTACCAAAAGCAAGAAAAAGGGTGTTGTCTATAGTTAAATTAAGGTTTTGTAGCTAAACTTCCCAGTGAACATGTTTAGAAGAGCAGTGATACATCTTCCTTTTAATTGTGTGTGAAAACCTGATTGACACAGGTCACAACGCTGGAGACTACATGAGGATATAAGACATTGATCTGTACAAATCATCTTTAGTCACAGTCAGGGGACATAAAAATATTAAAAGCAATTCTGTATTGAGCTACAGTACCATGTTCAGATTGTTCACTGACGGTTCTGTTGATGACCTATGAAATAGACATAGATATACTGACATTCTATTGCTGAGGCCTTGGTTGAAACTAAATTCACATCAAATTGCATCGAACATAATAACCAACCAAATACCTCTAAGGTTACTAACCAACTAAGGCAACTAGTCTACATACTGTATGCATGCAGAATAATTGTAATAGACTGAATAAAAATATAAACACAACATGTAAGCTGTTTCATGAGCTGAAATAAAAGATTCCAGAAATGTTCCATATGCACAAAAAGCTTATTTCTCTCAAATTTTGTGCACAAATTTGTTTACATCCCTGTTAGTGAACATTTCTCCTTAGCCAAGATAATCCCTCCACCTGACAGATGTGGCATATCAAGAAGTTGATTAAACAGCATGATCATTACACAGGTGCACCTTGTGCCGGGGACAACAAAAGGCCACTCTAAAATGTGCAGTTTTGTCACAATTGGCATGCTGACTGCAGGAATGTCCACCGTTGCTGTTGCCAGAGAATGTTAATTTCACTGCCTCCAACCTCGTTTTTAGGAGAATTTGGCAGTACGTCCAACCTGCCTCACAACCACAGACCACGTGTAACCACACTAGCCCAGGACCTCCAGATCCGGTTTCTTCACCTGCGGGATTGTCTGAGACCAGCCACCCGGACAGCTGATGAAACTGTGGGTTTGCACAACCAAAGTATTTCTGCACAAATTGTCAGAAACCATCTCAGGGAAGCTCATCTGCCTGCTCGTCGTCCTCACCAGGGTCTTGACCTGACTGCAGTTCGGCGTTGCAACCAACTTCAGTGGGCAAATGCTCATATTCGATGACCACTGAAATGCTGGAGAAGTGTGCTCTACACGGATGAATCCTGGTTTCAACTGTATGGTATGGGCAGGCATAAACTACAGACAATGAACACAATTGTATTTTAATTGTATGTCCCAGTTCTTCCATGGCCCGCATACTAACTAGATATGTCACCCATTTGAGCATGTTTGGGATGCTCTGCATTGATGTGTATGACAGAGTGTTCCAGTTCCTGCCAATATTCAGCAGGCCACAATCAACAGCCTGATCAACTCTAAGCTAAGGAGATGTGTCGCGCTGCATGAGGCAAATGGTGGTCACACCAGATACTGACTGGTTTTCTGGTTTTCTGATCTGCCACTACCTTTTTAAAGGTATCTTTGACCAACAGATACACACTTATCTGTACTCCCAGTCATGTGAAATCCATGGATTTGGCCCTAATTTTTTTTTTTAAATGACTGATTTTTTTTATATGAACTGTAATTTAGTAAAATCTTTGAAATTGTTGCATGTTGAGTTTATATTTTTATTCCGTGTATATATATTTTTAGAAACTGGGTGGTTCGAGACCTAAGTGATGATTGGCTGACAGCCGATGTATGTCAGACATTATAAACTGGGTGGTTCGAGCCCTAAATGCTGATTGGCTGACAGCCGTGGTATACCAAGGGTATGACATTTATTTTTACTGCTCTAATTACGTTGGTAACCAGTTTTTAATAGCAATAAGGCACCTTGGGGATTTGTGATATATGGCCAATACACCATGGCTAAGGGCTCCGCATTGTGATGTGCATAAGAACAGCCCTAAGCCGTGGTATATTGGCCATATTCCACACCACCTCGGGCCTTATTGCTTAAGTCTATTAGTACATGCAACAGTACAGTATGTTGATCTGTCTGGCTCCCTGTCCCCTAGGCATGGAGGAGACGATGGTTTGTTCTTCGAAGAGGACGTATGAGTGGGAATCCAGATGTGTTGGAGTACTACCGAAACACAACCTCAAAGAAGCCCATCCGCACCATCGACCTGAGAGAGTGTGAGGTTCAGATGCAGACGGAGCAACGCCTGGTCAAGAGGGAGTTCCAGAACCAGCACCTCTTCGTTATCAAGACGTCGTCTCGCATTTTCTACCTGGTGGCCAAGACTGAGGAGGAGATGAACAGTTGGGTCAGCCAGATCAGGGAAATCTGTCACTTTGGACCTCTGAGTCTGGATGATGGGACAGGTAAGGACCTGGCACAGAGACACAGTTCAATACGGTCACAGTTTAAATGCCTTGGGTATTAGAAATGCGCATTACAAATTCAATTAATTAGACTGCTCTAAGTACGTTGGTAACCAGTTTAGGGGCTCCCGAGTGGTGCAGAGGTCTAAGGCACTGAATCTCAGTGTTAGAGGCGTCACTACAGACACACTGGCTCGAATCCAGGCAGTATCACAACCGGCCGTGATTGGGAGTCCCATAGGGCGGTGCACAATTGGCCCAGCGTCGGCCGGATTTGGCCGGTGTAGGCCATCTTTGTAAATAAGAATATGTTATTAACTGACTTGCCTAGTTAAATAAAGGTTAAATTAAACATATATTTTTTTATTATAATTAGTTACAAAATCACATTCATATGTTCAATTTATACAAAGAATATAGAGAAACACTATTTGGTATTCAACACTTGTTGGAGGCTTTTGTCCAGTGACCTACAGTAAGAATGTGTGCGCATGTGTTTGTGTGTGGGTAGAGTAGCCATGTTTAGGGAAGGTTGTCTATATTCAAGACTGAGATAAATCAAATCCATTTTTATTGGCCACATATACATGGCTAGCAGATGTCATTGCGAGTGTAGTGAAATGCTTGTGCTTCTAGTTCCGACAATGCAGCAATATCTAACATGTTATCTAACAATTCGACAACAACTACCTAATAAACACAAATCTAAGTAAAGGAATGGGATAAGAATATATACATATAAATATGTGGATGAGCAATGACAGAGCGGCATAGGCAAGATGTAATAAATGGTATAAAATACAGTATGTACATATGAGATAACAACCCATTTAGGTGTCTGATGATTTCTCTGTGTTATGAGCTTCTTAAGGACATGACTGGTAAATCAATGACCGTCTCAGAGAAGCCCGCAAAAATAATATATTTTTTGAAGATGTGAATATTAATTTGTCATGTGTAGTTTTGCATTGCATTTAAAGGAGACGTTTGAATTAAATGTGTTTATTCTCATTAATGCTCCAAGCCAAGTATGATACTTTGCCTCTTCTTGGCTGTTAAAGTCTCTGGGCTCAAGAAATGTACCGATGTCCCTCAATGACATATTGTAGTATATTAACTATTTTAGGAGTATTAGGGTGAGGTTAGAAATCTTTTTCGCAAAAGGGCCCCTGATGTACATGTACAATCAGAAAAGTGCACACTAAAATGATAGACACACACACACGTATGCAGACACACACACACAAGCACACATGCAAGCATGCACACACGCACCCATGCATACACCTACTTCAATGTTGTAGCAATAATCAAATCAGAACCATTTGGCAGACAGCTTCTGATTACAACCAGTAAATCACTGAACAGTGCTGAAGTAAAATGTGATTTATTTTACCCAATTCAGTTACAAGTTATCTTTCTCTGTGAAACTCATAGTGCCATAGATATTACGACTCTCCACAGGCATGCAAGTTCAGCTAGGGTGATGTTTGAACAGTTAGACACCAAGCTCTCTTGTCTTCATGTCTTATTAACTCCAAACCAGGGGGAGAGCTGTGGATAAGAGCTGTCAGTTGGAACATTTAGTTAAACATTGTTCTGTATGGAGCAGATAGAGCCGACGACATGATCTCCAGACAAAGAGAAGAGATTATAGCCCAGAAGAACAGTGGCAAACCCAAGGTTTACACATTACTGGGAATGATAACACAATGTCAGACATTCAGTCAATGACATCCTGAACTAGTTTACTATTCAGTACACACACAAAAATCTTTCCAACACACACTGTCGTAAATCCATTGTGTGAAAAAATACAACAGATAATGCCACAATTTCATTATTTTCTGCAGTTTCATGTGCTGAATAAATACCTTTAGGCTTTACAATATGCCTCATAACTATAAGGTACTTACAGCATTTAAATCATTTTCAAATAGTAGTTACAGTGTATCTCATTGTCTCCAGAAATTTGAATACACAAAGCGTTGATAGACCAAGCTATTATACTCTACCACATGGTGATACTCACACTCAGACTTTGGTCTTTATAACTATATCGAACAAAAATATAAACACAACATTAAACAATTTCAAAGATTTTACTGCGTTACAGTTTTTCACACCCTGACCTTAGGGAGTCTTTTGATGTCTCTATTTGGTTTGGTCAGGGTGTGATTTGGGGTGGGCATTCTATGGTTTGTTATCTACATTTTACATTTACATTTAAGTCATTTAGCAGACGCTCTTATCCAGAGCGACTTACAAATTGGTGCATTCACCTTATGACATCCAGTAGAACAGTCACTTTACAATAGTGCATCTAAATCTTAAAGGGGGGTGAGAAGGATTACTTATCCTATCCTAGGTATTCCTTAAAGAGGTGGGGTTTCAGGTGTCTCCGGAAGGTGGTGATTGACTCCGCTGTCCTGGCGTCGTGAGGGAGTTTGTTCAACCATTGGGGGGCCAGAGCAGCGAACTAGGATTTTTGTATTTCTATGTTTTGGCCAGGTATGGTTCTCAATCAGGGAGAGCTGTCTATCGTTGTCTCTGATTGGGAACCATACTTAGGTAGTCCGTTTTCCCTCCTTTCTTTGTGAGAAGTTGACTTTTGTTTATGGCATATAGCCTGTAGCTTCACGGTTTGTTTTGTAGTGTTTATTGTTTTGTTCGGCGTCTATTCCTAAAAAAAGGAATATGTATGCTCACGACGCTGCACCTTGGTCCAGTTCCTTCAACAGCCGTGACAGAACTTTCCAACACCAAAGGGCCGAGCAGCGTGTAATGGACTCCTGGACATGGGAGGAAATCCTGGACGGGAAAGGACCCTGAAGGCAGTCTGGGGAGTATCGCCGTCCACGGGAGGAACTGGAAGCAGCTAAAGCTGCGCTACATCCCAGCTCCCCGCATATGCCGGGCTAGGGTGAGCATTAAACCAGGAAGGATTGTGCCAGCCCTGCTCTTCAGACCTCCAGTACGTCTCTACGGCCCAGGATATCCTGTGCCAGCTCTGCGCACTGTGTCTCCAGTGCGTCTGCACAGCCCAGTGCATCCTGTGCCTGTGCCCCGCACGTGCCGGGACAAAGTCACCATACAGCCAGGACGGATTGTGCAGGCTCTTAGCTCGAGACCTCTAGTGCGCCTCCACAGTCCAGTGAATCCGGTGCCTCTGTCTAGGACATAGCCTCCTATATGTCTCTCCAGCCTGGTGAGTCCTGTGCCTGCACCCAGAACTAATCCTCTTGCATGTCTCCCCAGCCTGGTGAGCCCTGTGGCAGCTCCACATACCAGACTGCCCATACGTCTCCTCCCTCCAGTGATGATCCATGGCACGAAGCCTCCAGTGATGACCCATGGCACGAAACCTCCAGTGATGACCCATGGCATGAAACCTCCAGTGATGATCCATGGCAAGAAGCCTCCAGTGATGATCCATGGCAAGAAGCCTCCAGTGGTGAGACATGGCACGAAGCCTCCAACGAGGGCCTCCATTCCGGAGCCTCCAATGAGGGCCTCCTGTCCGGAGCTTCCAGCGACGCCCTCCAGTCCAGGGCCCGCAGAGACGGCCTCCAGTCCAGGGCCCGCAGAGACTGCCTCCAGTCCGGGGCCCGCAAAGACGGCCTCCAGTCCGGGGCCCGCAGTAGCGAGGGTGCCCAATCCGGGGCCCGCAGCAGCGAGGGTGCCCAGTCCGGGGCCCCCAGCAGCGAGGGTGCCCAGTCCGGGGCCCGCAGAAGCGAGGGTGCCCAGTCCGGGGCCCGCAGAAGCGAGGGTGCCCAGTCCGGGGCCCGCAGCAGCGAGGGTGCCGAGTCCGGGTGCGGCGGCGAGGTTCCCCACACCAGAGGCGTCACCAAAGCGGGGTGAGCCAGAGGTGGAGCGGGGTCTGCGTCCCGCACCTGAGCCGCCACCATGGATAGATGCCCACCCAGACCCTCCCCTATAGGTTCAGGTTTTGCGGCAGGAGTCTGCACCTTGGGGGTACTGTCACACCCAGACCTTAGAGAGCCTTTTTATGTCTCTATTTGGTTTGGTCAGGGTGTGATTTGGGGTGGGCATTCTATGTTTTGTTATCTATGATTTGGTTCTCAATCAGGGAAAGCTGTCTATCGTTGTCTCTGATTGGGAACCATACTTAGGTAGCCCGTTTTCCCTCCTTTCTTTGTGGGAAGTTGACTTTTGTTTATAGCACATACATAGCCTGTAGCTTCACGGTTTGTTTTGTAGTGTTTATTGTTTTGTTCGGCGTCTTTTCCTAATAAAAATAATATGTACGCTCACCACGCTGCGCCTTGGTCCAGTTCCTTCAACACCCGTGACACAGTTACAGTTCATATAAGGAAATCAGTCAATTTAAATAAATTCATTAGGCCCTAAATCTATGGATTCTACGACTGGGAATACACATATGTATCTGTTGGTCATAGATACCTTTAAAAAAGTAGGGACTTGGATCAGAAAACCAAGTCAGTATCTGGTGTGACCACCATTTGCCTCATGCAGCACGACACATCTCCTTCGCAAAGAGTTGATAGGCTGTTGATTGTGGTCTATGGCATGTTGTGACACTCCAATTCAATGGCTGTGTGCGAAGTTGCTGGATATGGGCAGAAACTGGAACACGCTGTTGTACACGTCAATCCAGAGAATCCCAAACATGTCCAATGGGTGATATGTCTGGTGAGTATGCAGGCCATGGAAGAACTGGGATATATCCATGTCCCAGAAATGTTGTACAGATCCTTGTGATATGGGGCCATGCATTGTCACCCTGAAACACGAGGTGATGGCGGCGAATGAATGACACAACAATGGGCCTCAGGATCTCATCACGGTATCTCTGTGCATTCAAATTGCCATCAATAAAATGCAATTGTGTTCATTGTCGGTAGTTTATGCCTGCCCATACCAAAATCCCACTGCCACCATGGGGCACTCTGTTCACAACCGCTCACCCACACAACGCCATACACGTGGTCTGCGGTTGTGAGGCCGGTTGGACATACTGCCAAATTCTGTAAAACGACGTTGGAGACGACTTATGGTAGAGAAATGAACATTCAATTCTCTGGCAACAGCTCTGGTGAACATTCCTGCAGTTAGCATGCCCATCGCACGCTCCCTCAAAACTTGAGACATCTGTGGCATTGTGTTGTGTGACAAAACTGCACATTTTAGAGTGGCCTTTTATAGTCCCCAGCACAATGCGCAACTGTGTTATGATCATGATGTTAAATCAGCTTCTTGAATGCCACACCTCTCAGGTGGATGAATTATCTTTGCAAAGGAGAAATGCACACTAACTGAGATGTAAAAAATGTTTGCACAGCATTTTAGAGAAATAAGCTTTTTGTGCGCATGGAACATTTCTGGGATATTATATTTCAGCTCATGAAACATGGGACCAACACTTTACATGTTGCATTTATATTTTTGTTCAGTTTATAATGGCCTCAGTCACTGAAAGCCCAGCAGAGATGGTTGCCAGTAATGAAGTAACGACAATCTATAAGCAATGTCTGAATGATAAGAACATTGATGTTTCGTCGTATATAGATCTCAGGCTCCTGTCTGCATGTTCTCACCACTCAACTAAAATCATTTTAACAGAAAATGAATAGTTATAGCTGTGTAGCTACTAGTTAGCACCTCGCCTAAAATATTTTCAATAGAAAAGTCAAACACATAACTATTCATGCACAGCACACAGTCACAAACTACATTATGTACAGTATATGGTTTGGAAAAGTAAAGAAATAATACATTTTTCAATAATTACACTGCCTGGTCTTTTTTTTCTCATTCTTATGTTTTATGGTGCTGGTCAAATAATGTTTATTCTACATGTCACGTATTTACACAAAATAGAATGAGTATACAAAACATTAAGAACACCTGCACTTTCCATGACATAGACTGACCAGGTGAATCCAGGTGACATCTATGATCCCTTATTGATGTCACTTGTTAAATCCACTTCAATCAGTGTAGATGACGGGGAGGAGACAGGTTAAAGAAGGATCTTAAAACTTTGAGACACTTGAGACATGTATTGTGTATGTGTGTCATTCAGAGGGTGAATGGGCAACACAAAACATTTTTGTGTGAAGAACTGCAATGCTGCTGGGTATTTCTTTTAAATGTAAAAGAATGGTCCACCAGCCAAAGGACATCCATCCAACTTGACACAACTGTGGGAAACATTGGAGTCAACATGGGCCAGCATCCCTGTGGACCGCTTTCAACACCTTGTAGAGTCCATGCTCTGACTGTTCTGAGGGCAAAAGGGGGGTGGTGGGTGGGGTGGTGTTCCTAATGTTTGTTATACTCAGTGTATAACATGTTTATACCTACACATGTGTTGTGGTTATACTGTACCATAGTGGACTTTTTTATTAGAAAAGGGGTTACTCAGACTGAAGTTACATGTTGGGGGATTCGTTTACAGTAAGGGGGACGTGGACAAGCGCAAAAACATTAAAAGCACTACAAATTCATTGCACTGCCACCTGCTGGAGAGTACTGACAACTACGTTTCAGAGATCACATTTATCAAGAGAGATCAGGATTCCTGTCTGACTCTGGCCCAATGTCTGTGTAACATTATCCTGAGCCAGCCCAGAACTCATGTAGAAACTATGGATTTCTTCTCTCTATTCTCTCTAATCCCCCTGTTCTTTTTCTCTCCCTCGCTCTCTCCCCATCTCTCTGTCTTTCAGAATCTGAGGAAGTTTTCTCTCACACCCCAAACCCCCAGCAGGTTTCACCAGCTCTCTCCCGAAGTATGTCATTCATTTCCAACCATGACTTTGTGGCCAATGGCAACAGCAGAGTGGAGATGCCGAGCCAGATGGAACCCAACTATCCACTGGATTACCTATTCCTCTCACAGTGTGAGACAGGGAGGTTCAGCCTCTCTAGGTAAATAGCCTCTCAAACATCAAGCTGGACACCATATCAACACCACACTTTGTTTAACACTCTACTGCACACATTTAATTTTTTCATTTAAAAAAAGTGCAGTATGCAGAAATCGCTCCGCCATTTCCTGGTTGCAAAAATTCAAACAGTTCGCCTAATTTCAGTTTATGTGACAAAACAACCAAGCATCGTGTAAAGAATCATTGTACCATCCAAACCGCTGTGAAATATATTTTCAATAACCAAAATATTGTATTTTCAGCTGTTTGAAGCTGGTGTACAAAACCGAAAGTAAAAGATGCAAAAATGACATTTAAGAACATAAAGCACAAAATAGTGCACATAGAACATATCTACCACTTATTAGACTTGCTTTCAATGAGAATGACAGATCTATAACTCACATTTCAAAAAGTTACATATTGCATCCCCCCCAAAAATATCCATTCTATTCTTGGAAGATTTAGGCTTTCTGATAATGTATCAATAATTTCAACAACAAAAAAATTACTTTTACATTTACATTTACATTTAAGTCATTTAGCAGACGCTCTTATCCAGAGCGACTTACAAATTGGTGCATTCACCTTATGACATCCAGTAGAACAGTCACTTTACAATAGTGCATCTAAATCTTAAAGGGGGGGGGGGGTGAGAAGGATTACTTATCCTATCCTAGGTATTCCTTAAAGAGGTGGGGTTTCAGGTGTCTCCGGAAGGTGGTGATTGACTCCGCTGTCCTGGCGTCGTGAGGGAGTTTGTTCCACCATTGGGGGGCCAGAGCAGCGAACAGTTTTGACTGGGCTGAGCGGGAACTGTACTTCCTCAGTGGTAGGGAGGCGAGCAGGCCAGAGGTGGATGAACACAGTGCCCTTGTTTGGGTGTAGGGCCTGATCAGAGCCTGGAGGTACTGAGGTGCCGTTCCCCTCACAGCTCCGTAGGCAAGCACCATGGTCTTGTAGCGGATGCGAGCTTCAACTGGAAGCCAGTGGAGAGAGCGGAGGAGCGGGGTGACGTGAGAGAACTTGGGAAGGTTGAACACCAGACGGGCTGCGGCGTTCTGGATGAGTTGTAGGGGTTTAATGGCACAGGCAGGGAGCCCAGCCAACAGCGAGTTGCAGTAATCCAGACGGGAGATGACAAGTGCCTGGATTAGGACCTGCGCCGCTTCCTGTGTGAGGCAGGGTCGTACTCTGCGGATGTTGTAGAGCATGAACCTACAGGAACGGGCCACCGCCTTGATGTTAGTTGAGAACGACAGGGTGTTGTCCAGGATCACGCCAAGGTTCTTAGCGCTCTGGGAGGAGGACACAATTGAGTTGTCAACCGTGATGGCGAGATCATGGAACGGGCAGTCCTTCCCCGGGAGGAAGAGCAGCTCCGTCTTGCCGAGGTTCAGCTTGAGGTGGTGATCCGTCATCCACACTGATATGTCTGCCAGACATGCAGAGATGCGATTCGCCACCTGGTCATCAGAAGGGGGAAAGGAGAAGATTAATTGTGTGTCGTCTGCATAGCAATGATAGGAGAGACCATGTGAGGTTATGACAGAGCCAAGTGACTTGGTGTATAGCGAGAATAGGAGAGGGCCTAGAACAGAGCCCTGGGGGACACCAGTGGTGAGAGCGCGTGGTGAGGAGACAGATTCTCGCCACGCCACCTAGTAGGAGCGACCTGTCAGGTAGGACGCAATCCAAGCGTGGGCCGCGCCGGAGATGCCCAACTCGGAGAGGGTGGAGAGGAGGATCTGATGGTTCACAGTATCGAAGGCAGCCGATAGGTCTAGAAGGATGAGAGCAGAGGAGAGAGAGTTAGCTTTAGCAGTGCGGTGCGCCTCCGTGATACAGAGAAGAGCAGTCTCAGTTGAATGACTAGTCTTGAAACCTGACTGATTTGGATCAAGAAGGTCATTCAGAGAGAGATAGCAGGAGAGCTGGCCAAGGACGGCACGTTCAAGAGTTTTGGAGAGAAAAGAAAGAAGGGATACTGGTCTGTAGTTGTTGACATCGGAGGGATCGAGTGTAGGTTTTTTCAGAAGGGGTGCAACTCTCGCTCTCTTGAAGACAGAAGGGACGTAGCCAGCGGTCAGGGATGAGTTGATGAGCGAGGTGAGGTAAGGGAGAAGGTCTCCGGAAATGGTCTGGAGAAGAGAGGAGGGGATAGGGTCAAGCGGGCAGGTTGTTGGGCGGCCGGCCGTCACAAGACGCGAGATTTCATCTGGAGAGAGAGGGGAGAAAGAGGTCAGAGCACAGGGTAGGGCAGTGTGAGCAGAACCAGCGGTGCCGTTTGACTTAGCAAACGAGGATCGGATGTTGTCGACCTTCTTTTCAAAATGGTTGACGAAGTCATCTGCAGAGAGGGAGGAGGGGGGGGAGGGGGAGGAGGATTCAGGAGGGAGGAGACGGTGGCAAAGAACTTCCTAGGGTTAGAGGCAGCTGCTTGGAATTTAGAGTGGTAGAAAATGGCTTTAGCAGCAGAGACAGAGGAGGAAAATGTAGAGAGGAGGGAGTGAAAGGATGCCAGGTCCGCAGGGAGGCGAGTTTTCCTCCATTTCCGCTCGGCTGCCCGGAGCCCTGTTCTGTGAGTTCGCAATGAGTCGTCGAGCCACGGAGCGGGAGGGGAGGACCGAGCCGGCCTGGAGGATAGGGGACATAGAGAGTCAAAGGATGCAGAAAGGGAGGAGAGGAGGGTTGAGGAGGCAGAATCAGGAGATAGGTTGGAGAAGGTTTGAGCAGAGGGAAGAGATGATAGGATGGAAGAGGAGAGAGTAGCGGGGGAGAGAGAGCGAAGGTTGGGACGGCGCGATACCATCCGAATAGGGGCAGTGTGGGAGGTGTTGGATGAGAGCGAGAGGGAAAAGGATACAAGGTAGTGGTCGGAGACTTGGAGGGGAGTTGCAATGAGGTTAGTGGAAGAACAGCATCTAGTAAAGATGAGGTCGAGCGTATTGCCTGCCTTGTGAGTAGGGGGGGAAGGTGAGAGGGTGAGGTCAAAAGAGGAGAGGAGTGGAAAGAAGGAGGCAGAGAGGAATGAGTCAAAGGTAGACGTGGGGAGGTTAAAGTCGCCCAGCACTGTGAGAGGTGAGCCGTCCTCAGGAAAGGAGCTTATCAAGGCATCAAGCTCATTGATGAACTCTCCGAGGGAACCTGGAGGGCGATAAATGATAAGGATGTTAAGCTTGAAAGGGCTGGTAACTGTGACAGCATGGAATTCAAAGGAGGCGATAGACAGATGGGTAAGGGGAGAAAGAGAGAATGACCACTTGGGAGAGATGAGGATCCCGGTGCCACCACCCCGCTGACCAGAAGCTCTCGGGGTGTGCGAGAACACGTGGGCGGACGAAGAGAGAGCAGTAGGAGTAGCAGTGTTGTCTGTGGTGATCCATGTTTCCGTCAGTGCCAAGAAATCGAGGGACTGGAGGGAGGCATAGGCTGAGATGAACTCTGCCTTGTTGGCCGATCGGCAGTTCCAGAGGCTACCGGAGACCTGGAACTCCACGTGGGTCGTGCGCGCTGGGACCACCAGATTAGGGTGGCCGCGGCCACACGGTGTGGAGCGTTTGTATGGTCTGTGCAGAGAGGAGAGAACAGGGATAGACAGACACATAGTTGACAGGCTACAGAAGAGGCTACGCTAATGCAAAGGAGATTGGAATGACAAGACTTACTTTTACCCCCATCACCCAGATTAGAATGTTTTGCCTCAGGGCAACTCTGTGTCATAAGGGTACTAAAACACCAAGGCATATAGTATTGGGCATATACAGTGGCGTGCCGTGGGCCTGGGGGCTGGGCCTTCAGTGAGGTCCTACACAGTCCCACCCAAATTAATCCACCTCTTATTACCATCATTATGATGCCATGGCTCTAGACACTATACATTTAGACAGAAACGCAGTATAAAACCAGGCATTGCGTCACCTTGAAATTGACATTTTTATTCATAGAATTGCAGGGGAAGAGTACAATACCTTTTCATTGTGCAGCTCCCATTGCCCTGCACGCTTGTTCGTTGAGCTGTAGATCCACTCGGGTGTCCCCAAAAGTTTTCAAAAGCACCATTGCTTGTAAGTGCCCAGCCGTGTCTCATTGCTGCCTTGGTTAGACAACTCAAGTTTGCAAAGCCAGTGTGGCTCCAAACACCAAATCTATCACTTGCAAATAATAGGCATTCCCAGCAGTACAGTTTGCAGTGCTTCTCGGAGCCTGTGAGCCATTGATAGCGCTCATAGTTGGAACTTTGAAAGTGGCGAACAAACCCCTTTCCCGCCTGTGACAGGCTTTGTAGCGTCGGCGTCGGGCGACCTCTCCTGACAATGTCTAACTTTTTTTGAAAAGTTTGTCTTGAGAATGCCGTTATAATTATATCCTCGACCAAATCGTTATCTTCTCCTCCTTCCGCCATTGTGGGTTAAAAAAACAGCTTAGTAGTACGCAAATTAATTAGTTTATCAAATTCAGTTTCCTAGTTCTGAGGTTTGCATATACCTGCCCATATAGGACCTGCCTCTCAATATTGGTAATCCAATCAAAAGACGTGCACGCACTACGCCTGCTAGCTGGCTCCTGTGTAACACTGGAGCCAGCCAGCAGGCGTACAATAGCCAACTCTAAAGCTGATTGGTTGACACTAAATTTTCATTTCCATTCACTTTAAGCTACAAGCAAGCGCCCGCACTGTTGATTCTGAAGGCCTGAGGGCAGATTTTAGACCCCTGGCAACACATGATGGCTGAATATGATTGAATAAAAGATCTAACATAAAGATCAGCCCTCCAAATCTCAACCTGGGGCTGGAAGCAGTGCAACCAAGAGGAAAGCTATGAAATGAAGAGTATAACTCTTACTCTGGGGAATAATTTAATACATATTTGTGGGAAAATATATTTCCCTGTGTCAATTGCCTGTGAATGTCAGTGGATATGTTGGCAAAAACATTGACCAAAGCCATCATTTCAATCAAACTACATGTCTTTCATTGAGTATGATATTGCCCTGAAAAGTAGCATAACTGCTCACCGTTGCCCTGAGGCAACAAAAAGAAAACTACATTTTAAAAATGTATTCATAAAAACTAAATATGTTAAAAACCTAATAAATATGCTTCTTTAGAGATTTGTCAAGTAATCTCTATTTAAACATGAAAAAGTCTGAAATATTTCTTAACCTTCGCTCACACCATGCGCTCACGTCGCTCTGCTTCCTGAAGACGATCCCTCCCCCAATTGATACATCATACCAACTTCTGCACCTCATTGGATTGTTTACAGACGTCATCACATATTTTGATGTTTAGGTTAAATTATGATAAACGATAAACACTGTATTTTTATTTTTATTTATTTTATAGATGCGACAGCTTTTCAAATTCGGAGAGATCTCTGGAACAAAATTCATCAGACACTGCTACTGAAGATGTCTTCTCTTCATCCCTCGGCACTGGACCATCTCCGTCTCCCTTTCCCCATACTGGCCCATTTCCGTCCCCCTTCCCTCACACTGATCCTTCTCCGTCTCCCTTTCCCCATACTGGCCCATTTCCGTTCCCCTTCCCTCACACTGGACCATCTCAGTCTCCCTTTCCCCATACTGGCCCATTTCCGTCCCCCTTCCCTCACACTGGACCATCTCAGTCTCCCTTTCCCCATACTGGCCCATTTCCGTCCCCCTTCCCTCACACTGGACCATCTCAGTCTCCCTTTACCCACATTAGGACGCATGACCCCCCTTTCAGCGCACCATGTGGCCCCACGTCAACCTCATCCTCTCCTCGAACACTCCATCGTACACCAGATGTCTTCCAGTTTGACAAGCCATACTCTTCTGCCATATTGGAGGCAACTAGTGATGGACTAACTCCCCCTCCTCTACCCCCCAAGCCTGTCCACCTCTCAGAGCACCTCAGAGATGACGGCTCCCACGGGCCTCTGGCAGGAATTAGGCAGCAGCTCACAGGCCAACCTGCACTCATCCCCCAGAGGATCTCTCTGTCAGGCCTGCCAGACCACTTCAGAAGAGGTACTGTATATAACCAGCAGAGTCCTTCAGTCTCGGCCAGGGTTCCCCAACTGTGATTTTATTTTGCCCCCCAAGTTTTCTGCATTTTTAATGTATTTTTTATTGTTGGACTTAAGACTCCAAAAACACCAGGAAATCAGTTCCAAGTGATTTTAAAGTTGGAAATCTGATCCAAAGTATTCCTAAACAAAATAGAGCTATGTATGTGATTGTATTATAATGTAAGCAAGGTTTGAAATTATTATGTTTTCGTCAAATATATTTGTTTCCAGCTTCTTGCGGTCCATTTGCAGTCTCCAATTGTATAACTACACTAAAAGTATCTGGACACTGGCTCGTCGAACATCTCATTCCAAAATCATGGGCATTAATATGGAGTTGGTCCCCACTTTGTTGCTATAACAGTCTCCACTCTTCTGAGAAGAGAAGGCTTTCCATTCAGGCTGTATCACAACCGGCCCTGATTGGGAGTCCCAATGGGCGGCGCACAATTGGCCCAGCGTCGTCCAGATTTGGCCAGTGTAGGCCGTCATTGTAAATAAGAATTTGTTCTTAACTGACTTGCCTAGTTAAACAAAGGTTAAATAAATAAAATAAAAATGTCGGAACATTGCTGCGGCGATTTGCTTCCTTTCAGCCCCAAAAGCATTATTGTGGTCAGGCAATGATGTTGGGCGATTAGGCCTGGCTCGCAGTTCCAATTCAATTCCAAAGGGGTTAGATGGGGTTGAGGTCCGGGCTTTGTGCATGCCAGTCAGGTTCTTCCACACCGATCTCAACAAACCCTTTCTGTACGGCCCTTGCTTTGTGCACAAGGGAATTGTCATGCTGAAACAGGAAAGGGCCTTCCCCAAACTGTTGCCACAAAGTTGAAGCACAGAATCGTCTACAATGTCATTGTATGCGGCAGAGTTAAAATTTCCCTTCACTGGAACTAATGGGCCTAGACCGAACCATGAAAAACATCCCCAGGCCATTATTCCTCCTCCAGCAAACTTTACAGTTGCCACTATGCATTGAGGCAGGTAGCGTTTTCCTGGCAAACCCAGATTAGTCCGTCAGACTGACAGATGATGAAGCGTGATTCATCACTCCAGAGAACGCATTTCCACTGCTCCAGAGTGCAATGGCGGCACGCTTTACACCACTCCAGCCAACGCTTGTCATTGCGCATGGTGATCTTAGACTTGCTCGGCCATGGAAAACCATTTCATGACGTTTCCGACAAACAGTTCTTGTGCTGACGTTGCTTACAAAGGCAGTTTGGAACTCGGTAGTGAGTTTTGCCACCGAGGACAGACGATTTTTACGCGCTGCGCATTTTAACACTCGACGGTCCCGTTCAGTGAGATTGTGTGACGTACCACTTTGCGGCTGAGCCGTTGTTTCTCCTAGAAGTTTCCACTTCACAATAACAGCACTTACAATTGACCGGGGCAGCTCTAGCAGAGCAGAAATGTGACAAACTAACTTCTTGGAAAGGTGGCATCCTATAACGGTGCCACGTTGAAAGTCACTCAGCTCTTCAGTACGGGCCATTCTACTACCAATGTTTGTCTATGGAAATTGCATGGATGTTTGCTCGATTTTATACACATGTCATGAACGGTGTGGCTGAAATAGCCGAATCCACTCATTTGAAGGGGTGTCCACATACTGTTTTGGCCCCACGACCATTCACTCAAGAAGAAATCGGCCCGCAGCTGAATGTAGTTGATGATTTCTGGTCTAGGCCCTTTATACCTGCCGCCACATACTGTATGCTCATCAATGTGGTATATGTAATCAATATAGTCAACACGTGTATTTATTCTGACCTAACATGTTTCCAACCACATAGTATGCCTGGTGTCATTGTTTCTGTTATATAGAATGATAACCACCTTCATTAGTGATATTTCTGTCTTATCTAGGAGACATTGAGGGGAGTGCATTGAGGAGCAGGAACAAAAGGCTTAGTCTCAATTTGGTGAGAAAACATGTACCTACAACGGATGAGAACTGAATGTTTTGCACATAATTTTGTCAGATAGTTCACAGCAGGGAATAATTCTTAACTGTCATTGTTTCCTTTTTGAATCTCAAACAACAATATAGGATTTGTAAGTGACTTATTACATCATTCTAGGCCATGCTGTAGTACAAATTCCTAAGTTGGTCTGGTCTTGTTGTCTTGTAGCCACATTTCATTGCCACTCAAAGTCCAAACTGCCATGAGGACTCTTACGTGTCCATGGCCTCTCCGCGTGCCTGTGTTGGTGAAGATGTATCGGACGGCTACATCCCTATGAGCCCCACTCCAATTAGCTTCCTCAAGGCTAATGGCAAAACAGAGGCCCCTCTCGCTCCCACCCCCCTTCCCATTGCAGATCTACCTGGGGATCTAGAACCACCTCCAATCAACAGGGATCTCAAACCACGCAGGAGAGGTAATGAACAAAAAGGAAGTAAAAAAACATGTATAAAAGGGCTTCATAATGTATTTAATCCTCATTCCAGCAGTGGGTACTAAGTAGAGGAAGCATAAAAAAATGCTTTCACAAGCATGTATTTTGAGGAAAAGCTCAATGAAAAAGGTTTTCACATTCTATTGAATCTTGTGACTCCCTGTGATAGTCTCCTTTCAGGACAGTATTTCCTGAGTCAACATTTGCAGCATGGCTCTATTTGAAAAATTGCTGTTTCAACACAAATGTCCTTTGTTGGGGGAAAAGTACAGCTGATCATTATTGTCTGATAGAGAATTTGAGGGTTGCTTGCCTCACCTCACCATATTGTTTCTCTGGTTTGCAGCACGGCCTCCACCACTGGACCTGAGGGGTCTGTCCACTATCAGAGAATGTCCGACTCATATGGCTTTGATCAGAACCATGACAGAGCCAGGGTGAGTCAGAGATATAACTATATCCACCCTGAACTCTCAGCTCTCTTTCTGTCCAAATTCTAAAATGAAAAAAAAGCTGGATTTATTTGTGTGTGTTTGTTTGTGTTGTACCCAGAAATTCACTGCAAGGAAAACTGGGAATTAAAGGAGACCAAGAGGCCAGCATTCCAGTAGTAAAGTTACCTTCCATATTGACATTATAAATAGTTATACATACACTTCTGTTTCTGCAATCATCAGCGAGAAGAAAAGTACCCAAGTCAGTTCATAGAGAGACTACTTCCCTCCCCTAACCATGAATAATTCAGCTGTTGTGTCTAAACTCTGAGTTCCAAACTGCCTAAAGCAGGGGAATAAAGCTTTGAGCATCATGAATATTTATTTATGTTTGGGGTACTAAGAAAGGCTTAAAATATTACAATTGATATTCACCTGAAACTAGCGATACAAAATGAAAAATGTTCTGTATTAGTGAACCATATGACATAACATATACCGAGATCAAAATATGTATGAATGTGAGGTGAGACTCATTGTAACTGGGATTATTTTCATTTCAGGAGTCAAGGCAACAGTTCTCCACTACAAACGAGGGCGCCTCCCAGCCGTGGCTTAGGAGATCAAACCTTGACTACCTTTCACTGGATTTCAATTCTGCATCCCCCTCTCCTGTGCAAAAGGTAGGCTTGATTGAATAGACAGAGGTCAAATGGTAGGAATGGGTTTGTTTCAAAAGCAAGACATTGATTTGATTTGACCTTGATTTTAAAAACATAAAAATTTTACGCCACCAATTTTACACGCCTGAAGGTACCACATTCATTTACATTACATTTAAGTCATTTAGCAGACGCTCTTATCCAGAGCGACTTACAAATTGGTGCATTCACCTTATGACATCCAGTGGAACAGCCACTTTACAATAGTGCATCTAAATCTTTAGGGGGGTGAGAAGGATTACTTATCCTATCCTAGGTATTCCTTAAAGAGGTGGGGTTTCAGGTGTCTCCGGAAGGTGGTGATTGACTCCGCTGTCCTGGCGTCGTGAGGGAGTTTGTTCCACCATTGGGGGCCAGAGCAGCGAACAGTTTTGACTGGGCTGAGCGGGAACTGTACTTCCTCAGTGGTAGGGAGGCGAGCAGGCCAGAGGTGGATGAACGCAGTGCCCTTGTTTGGGTGTAGGGCCTAATCAGAGCCTGGAGGTACTGAGGTGCCGTTCCCCTCACAGCTCCGTAGGCAAGCACCATGGTCTTGTAGCGGATGCGAGCTTCAACTGGAAGCCAGTGGAGAGAGCGGAGGAGCGGGGTGACGTGAGAGAACTTGGGAAGGTTGAACACCAGACGGGCTGCGGCGTTCTGGATGAGTTGTAGGGGTTTAATGGCACAGGCAAGGAGCCCAGCCAACAGCGAGTTGCAGTAATCCAGACGGGAGATGACGAGTGCCTGGATTAGGACCTGCGCCGCTTCCTGTGTGAGGCAGGGTCGTACTCTGCGGATGTTGTAGAGCATGAACCTACAGGAACGGGCCACCGCCTTGATGTTAGTTGAGAACGACAGGGTGTTGTCCAGGATCACGCCAAGGTTCTTAGCGCTCTGGGAGGAGGACACAATGGAGTTGTCAACCGTGATGGCGAGATCATGGAACGGGCAGTCCTTCCCCGGGAGGAAGAGCAGCTCCGTCTTGCCGAGGTTCAGCTTGAGGTGGTGATCCGTCATCCACACTGATATGTCTGCCAGACATGCAGAGATGCGATTCGCCACCTGGTCGTCAGAAGGGGGAAAGGAGAAGATTAATTGTGTGTCGTCTGCATAGCAATGATAGGAGAGACCATGTGAGGTTATGACAGAGCCAAGTGACTTGGTGTATAGCGAGAATAGGAGAGGGCCTAGAACAGAGCCCTGGGGGACACCAGTGGTGAGAGCGCGTGGTGAGGAGACAGATTCTCGCCACGCCACCTGGTAGGAGCGACCTGTCAGGTAGGACGCAATCCAAGCGTGGGCCGCGCCGGAGATGCCCAACTCGGAGAGGGTGGAGAGGAGGATCTGATGGTTCACAGTATCGAAGGCAGCCGATAGGTCTAGAAGGATGAGAGCAGAGGAGAGAGAGTTAGCTTTAGCGGTGCAGAGCGCCTCCGTGATGCAGAGAAGAGCAGTCTCAGTTGAATGACTAGTCTTGAAACCTGACTGATTTGGATCAAGAAGGTCATTCTGAGAGAGATAGCGGTAGAGCTGGCCAAGGACGGCACGTTCAAGAGTTTTGGAGAGAAAAGAAAGAAGGGATACTGGTCTGTAGTTGTTGACATCGGAGGGATCGAGTGTAGGTTTTTTCAGAAGGGGTGCAACTCTCGCTCTCTTGAAGACGGAGGGGACGTAGCCAGCGGTCAGGGATGAGTTGATGAGCGAGGTGAGGTAAGGGAGAAGGTCTCCGGAAATGGTCTGGAGAAGAGAGGAGGGGATAGGGTCAAGCGGGCAGGTTGTTGGGCGGCCGGCCGTCACAAGACGCGAGATTTCATCTGGAGAGAGAGGGAGAAAGAGGTCAGAGCACAGGGTAGGGCAGTGTGAGCAGAACCAGCGGTGTCGTTTGACTTAGCAAACGAGGATCGGATGTCGTCGACCTTCTTTTCAAAATGGTTGACGAAGTCATCTGCAGAGAGGGAGGAGGGGGGGAAGGGGGAGGAGGATTCAGGAGGGAGGAGAAGGTGGCAAAGAGCTTCCTAGGGTTAGAGGCAGATGCTTGGAATTTAGAGTGGTAGAAAGTGGCTTTAGCAGCAGAGACAGAGGAGGAAAATGTAGAGAGGAGGGAGTAAAAGGATGCCAGGTCCGCAGGGAGGCGAGTTTTCCTCCATTTCCGCTCGGCTGCCCGGAGCCCTGTTCTGTGAGCTCGCAATGAGTCGTCGAGCTACGGAGCGGGAGGGGAGGACCGAGCCGGCCTGGAGGATAGGGGACATAGAGAGTCAAAGGATGCAGAAAGGGAGGAGAGGAGGGTTGAGGAGGCAGAATCAGGAGATAGGTTGGAGAATGTTTGAGCAGAGGGAAGAGATGATAGGATGGAAGAGGAGAGAGTAGCGGGGGAGAGAGAGCGAAGGTTGGGACGGCGCGATACCATCCGAGTAGGGGCAGTGTGGGAAGTGTTGGATGAGAGCGAGAGGGAAAAGGATACAAGGTAGTGGTTGGAGACTTGGAGGGAGTTGCAATGAGGTTAGTGGAAGAACAGCATCTAGTAAAGATGAGGTCGAGCGTATTGCCTGCCTTGTGAGTAGGGGGGGAAGGTGAGAGGGTGAGGTCAAAAGAGGAGAGGAGTGGAAAGAAGGAGGCAGAGAGGAATGAGTCAAAGGTAGACGTGGGGAGGTTAAAGTCGCCCAGAACTGTGAGAGGTGAGCCGTCCTCAGGAAAGGAGCTTATCAAGGCATCAAGCTCATTGATGAACTCTCCGAGGGAACCTGGAGGGCGATAAATGATAAGGATGTTAAGATTGAAAGGGCTGGTAACTGTGACAGCATGGAATTCAAAGGAGGCGATAGACAGATGGGTAAGGGGAGAAAGAGAGAATGACCACTTGGGAGAGATGAGGATCCCGGTGCCACCACCCCGCTGACCAGAAGCTCTCGGGGTGTGCGAGAACACGTGGGCGGACGAGGAGAGAGCAGTAGGAGTAGCAGTGTTGTCTGTGGTGATCCATGTTTCCGTCAGTGCCAAGAAGTCGAGGGACTGGAGGGAGGCATAGGCTGAGATGAACTCTGCCTTGTTGGCCGCAGATCGGCAGTTCCAGAGGCTACCGGAGACCTGGAACTCCACGTGGGTCGTGCGCCCTGGGACCACCAGATTAGGGTGGCCGCGGCCACGCGGTGTGGAGCGTTTGTATGGTCTGTGCAGAGAGGAGAGAACAGGGATAGACAGACACATAGTTAACAGGCTACAGAAGAGGCTACGCTAATGCAAGGAGATTGGAATGACAAGTGGACTACACGTCTCGAATGTTCAGAAAGTTAAGCTTACGTAGCAAGAATCTTATTGACTAAAATGATTAAAATGATATAGTACTGCTGAAGTAGGCTAGCTGGCAGTGGCTGCGTTGTTGACACTACACTAATCAAGTCGTTCCGTTGAGTGTAATAGTTTCTACAGTGCAGCTATTCGGGGGCTAGCTGGCTAGCTAGCAGTGTTGATTACGTTACGTTGCGTTAAAATAACGACAATAGCTGGCTAGCTAACCTAGAAAATCGCTCTAGACTACACAATTATCTTTGATACAAAGACGGCTATGTAGCTAGCTATGTAGCTAGCTACGATCAAGCAAATCAAACCGTTCTGCTGTAATGAAATTTAATGAAAATGTGATACTACCTGTGGAGCGAAGCGGAATGCGACCGGGTTGTTGAGTGGGAAGTTAGACGTTGGCTAGCTGTAGCTGTTAGCTGTTAGCTGTTAGCTAGCTAGCAGTGTCTCCTACGTTAAGGACGACAAATAGCTGGCTAGCTAACCTCGGTAAATTAAGATAATCACTCTAAGACTACACACTCTAAACTACACAATTATCTTGGATACGAAGACAGCAAAGACAACTATGTAGCTGGCTAACACTACACTAATCAAGTCGTTCAGTTGAGTGTAATAGTTTCTGCAGTGCTGCTATACGGTGGACGTTAGCTATGTGGCTAGCTGCTGGGCAGTAGACTACGTTAGGACAACGAAATACGATAATTACGCAATTATCTTTGATACAAAGACGGCTATGTAGCTAGCTAAGAAGAAATTGCTAAGATTAGACAAATCAAACCGTTGTACTATAATGAAATGTAATGAAAAGTAATGAAAAGTAATACTACCTGCGGACCGAAGTGCGAATGCGACCGCTCGCTCCAACCCGGAAGTAGACCTTCATCTGTACAAACAATAGTACGCAAGTGTAAACCATGGGACCACGCAGCCGTCATAATATAATAATAATAATATAATATATGCCATTTAGCAGACGCTTTTATCCAAAGCGACTTACAGTCATGTGTGCATACATTCTACGTATGGGTGGTCCCGGGAATCGAACCCACTACCCTGGCGTTACAAGCGCCATGCTCTACCAACTGTGCTACAGAAGGAGACGCATTCTGTCTCCTCGAGACATACAGTTGAAGTCGGAACTTTACATACACTTAGGTTGGAGTCATTAAAACTAGTTTTTCAACCACTCCACAAATGTCTTGTTAACAAACTAGAGTTTTGGCAAGTGAGTTAGGACATCGACTTTGTGCATGACACAAGTCATTTTTCCAACAATTATTTACAGACAGATTATTTCACTTATAATTCACTGTATCACAATTCCAGTGGATCAGAAGTTTACATACACTAAGATGAGTGTGCCTTTAAACAGCTTGGAATATTCCAGAAAATTATGTCATGGCTTTAGAAACTTCTGATTGGCTAATTGACATAATTTGAGTCAATTGGAGGTGTACCTGTGGATGTATTTCAAGGCCTACCTTCAAACTCAGTGACTCTTTCCTTGGCATCATCGGAAAATCAAAATAAATCAGCCAAGACCTCAGAATCTTTTTTTGTAGACCTCCACAAGTCTGGTTTATCCTTGGGAGCAATTTCCAAACGCCTGAAGGTACCACATTCATCTGTACAAACAATAGTACGCAAGTATAAACACCATGGGACCACGCAGCCATCATACCGCTCAAGAAGGAGACGCACTTTGGTGCAAAAAGTGTGAATACATTCCAGAACAACAGCAAATGACCTTGTGAAGATGCTGGAGGAAACAGGTACAAATGTATCCATATCCACAGTAAAACGAGTCTTATATCGACATAACCTGAAAGGGCGCTCAGCAAGGAAGAAGCCATTGCTCCAAAACCGCCATAAAAATGCCAGACTACGGTTTGCAACTGGACATGGGGACAAAGATGGTACTTTTTGGAGAAATGTCCTCTGGTCTGATGAAACAAAAACAGAACTGTTTGGTCATAATGACCATTGTTATGTTTGGAGGAAAAAGGGGGACGCTTGCAAGCCAAAGAACACCATCCCAACCGTGAAGCACAGGGGTGGCAGCATCATGTTGTGGGGGTGCTTTGCTGCAGGAGGCACTGGTGCACTTCACAAAATAGATGACAACATGAGGAGGGAAAATGATGTGGATATATTGAAGCAACATCTCATGACATCAGTCAGGAAGTTAAAGCTTGGTTGCAAATGGGTCTTCCAAATGGACAATGACCCCAAGCACACTTCCAAAGTTGTGGCAAAATTGCTTCAGGACAACAAAGTCAAGGTATTGGAATTGCCATCACAAAGCCCTGATCTCAATCCTACAGAACATTTGTGGGCAGAACTGAAAAAGCGTGTGCGAGCAAGGAGGCCTACAAACCTGACTCAGTTACACCAGCTCTGTCAGGAGGAATAGGCCAAAATTCACCCAACTTATTGTGGGAAGCTTGTGGAAGGCTACCCAAAGCGTTTGACCCAAGTTAAACAATTTAAAGGCAATGCTACCAAATACTAATGGAGTGTATGTAAACTTCTGGCCCATGTGATGAAAGAAAGAAAAGCTGAAATAAATCATTATCTCTACTATTATTCAAACATTTCACATTCTTAAAATAAAGTGGTGATCCTAACTGACCTAAAACAGGGAATTTTTACTCGGATTAAATGTCAGGAATTGTGACAAACTGAGTTTAAATGTATTTGGCTAACGTGTATGTAAACTTCCGACTTCAACTGTCCCAAAATTGCCTAGGATAGGATACACAAAAAAGTCAAAAAACTTGTTTCCATTGTGGTCCTCTCATTATGGTCCTCTCATTGAATCAATTCAACCATTTAACAGTGTTAAAAGTGCCTGTCTTTTACTTTGAACTGCCATTGGCAGTTTGAAAGGACCTCAAATTACCGTCATCATCCACTGCAATTCCCTATGTTCATTATATTGTGTGTGGGCATATCAATAACTTATTCATCTATAGTAATATCACTTTCTCATTTCAGTCCTCATTTCGGTCCTTACTTCGGTCCTCAACTCATTTTAGTCCTCATTTCTGTCCTCAACTCATTTTAGCCTGTCCAACAGAGGTAATCTGTGTCTCTGCATGCTTAATTGATACACATGACAGTTAACAGATTGGTGTCACATTTTCATTATTGGCACTATGCTCACTCTTATCGTTTAATCTGCAATTGTATGTTCAATGCGCCTATATCGAGGAAACATGTATTTTTTGGTAACTACATGATTCCATATGTGTTATTTCATAGCTTTGATGTCTTCACTATTATTCTACAATATAGTAATAAAAAATTTAAGAAAAACCCTTGAATGAGTAGGTGTGTCCAAACTTTTGATGGGTAATGTAGAAAGCTTAGGGCGGCAGGTAAACTAGTGGTTAGAGCGCTGAGCCAGTAACCGAAAGATCACTAGTTCGAATCCCGATCGAGCAAGGTGAAAAATCATCCGATGTGCCTTTGAGCAAGGCACTCAACCCTAGTTAATCCAGGGTCATCGTTGATAATAGCTGGTCGTGACCCCACTCTCTGGGAGTGTGGGACATGCAAAAAACACATTTCCAATTCACACATGAATATTAATACACATGTGAAATAGGAGAAATAAGTACAAAGTATTGTGTTCTGTATGTGACATTTTCTTTAAGTCTCACATTTGCATTGACTCATATGTTAGAAATCGAGCCAAATTATTGGTCTGTTTCACCATCTGAGCAGGGGTGCAGAATAGGTTTTCATTTCAATAGTACTTGAAACCATACGTACTGGTCATACCTTAAAACAGTGAACAACATACATATATTGCATGTATCATCTAATTTGTTTGGTTTTATTGGTCCAACTTCCATCTGATTTCAATAGCCCAGAAGTAAACAATACAGTACATTGTGGAATTGGCTCAAATAGCACTTGCAAGGTGTAGTTGTGCCTATTTCCATGGTCATGAATTTGACTCATTGTTTTGGTGATTCACAGCAAAAAGACATAGTGAAAGGAATACTAATGGCTGGAATACAGGCTGGACCATAGAGGACATATGTCATGAACAATAAGACTGCATTATAACCACTGAATAACTGACAAAACAGCATCCATTTAAAATTGTTTTTCACGTTATGGAAAGGTGGGAAGTGTCATCTATGTACGACTGATGGTTATATTCTGGATACAGGTTTGGATTGAATAATGTCCTTACCTTAGTTTACTGTACACCAACTCTGCTGTGATGTCTTCCAGAAGCCCTTACTTACTGATGAACACAGGGTGGACTATGTGCAGGTGGATGAGAAAAAGACTCAGGCCCTGCAGAACACTAAGATGGAATGGAAGGATGTCCGGCAGTCTAAAGTGTAAATCAGACGGAGAAAAAGTAAGATGGGATAAAACACAAATACTTTGCATTTCACAGAACAAGTGGAGCAAATGCAACATCACATTAAATATATGTCATAACAGATGGTAGCTTATCTCAAAGAGAGCAATTCTTCTTTCATGTACAAAATAAAAGCACTTTGAAATGTATCAGATATAAACATCTATGAGAGAAGAAAGTAGACGGTGTTGTCAAAAAAGGTTTAAATTACTGGTTTGTAGTTTGGGGCATCAACATTCACTGTACAAATATCACATCAAAGTTACACTGTGAATGTCACCTTACCATGCACTGTGTCACAATGCTGTTTTTGTATCAAATGCTATGCAATGAAAAGGACATTGCTCATTGCCCATTATTTTGCTGAAACAGATTGTATGGATTCTTAATACACAGGAATTCAGGGATTATGTTTTTATATGAATAATGGTCTGAGTTTGAGATCATCTTAAACCAAATGAACACGTGTCTAAGTGTTAGCCATGGAATCCTAAAGACAAACATGCATTAATGCTTCTGCCCAGCATATTGCATTTGTTGTTGTTTTTTAAGTTCTGATGCCTTCGATTGGCAGCCAGCAGGAATAGAGCCATGCAGTCTGTAGTCATGCTCATAGGGAGTGAATGGAGTAGTATCGATCATTCAGATAACTCATACAGTATCAACAGGATGAAAATCTCAGACCTGATACTGTGTAGGCCTAACAGTACTGTGTTGTTACTGGTTAGCAGAAGGCAGATTTATGCATGCGTGTAACATACATCCTTTGTCCTGACCTTGTCCACATTCTTATAGTGCCCACATTTTCAGACAGGTGTAGATGATTGAAAGACGCATTGTGATCTGATCTTCTTGACCACTTCTGGAGATAGTCAAGGACCCACTGTGTCTGGATATCTTACAAGTGCAGACGGATCTGGACAGTCAAATCATCATTATCCCATCGTCTAAAACCATTGACTTATGGAATTCATTTTTTAAATGTATTTTACTTAGTAAGTTAACTGAGAACACAAATAATTTGTCAATTAATGTGCATACAGGGAGGGACCAGGAAATCTGGTCACAATGTGGACACAGTGAATGGATATGAGACACATTTTAATACCATGTGTAGACATATTTCAGAACATGTGGGCACAATAAGAATGTGGACAAGATCAGGACAAAGGACTTATGTTAGCGCCAGGTATAAATAAAGCCAGATGGTACCGATGACTCAAACCACAATATCCACACCATCTTGATAGGTCAATCTACAGCAGAAAGCACAAATCACTCAGTGTGCCTATCCTAAACTTGGTGAGGGTGAATAACTACCTTACAATGAACGGTCGGCACACAAATGTTGGGAAAGCTGCAGTCTTAACTAGATGTTTCTACAGATGGAATTGAACCCATTATTTTAGCATAAGCGGTACCAGCTTCATGTTGTGCTTTGTTTTAATGTATGTTTTAACGTGTCCATGTAATGTATGCAAAGATGCACATCTAAGAATGTTTTCATGCTTTAATAAATCACTTTTACTGAAATACATTTGTTTTCTTTATTAAGTCATCCACAGCTACAGTAGTAGGCTATACTACATCACTGATTAGTGTAAACAACTGAAAGGCTGTTACACACAACCAGCAGGCTACCAGGTCTACCACTTCCCTGACTAGCCAGTTGTGGGCCATAGTGCAATTATACTGTAGCTTATCCTTGAATTTCTCAGTTTCAAACATATATATATAAATATATATATATAAATTATGTTTAAAGCCCTTCAACATACATGCAGTGCCTTCGGAAAGTATTCAGACCCCTTGACTTTTTTCACATTTTGTTAAGTTACAGCTTTTTTCTATTTAAATTTGTTTTATCCTTAATCTATGCACAATACCCTATAAAAAAAATGAAATATCACATTTACATAAGTATTCAGACCCTTTACTCAGTACTTAGTTGAAGCACCTTTGGCAGCGATTACAGCATTGATTATTCTTGGGCATGACGCTACAAGCTTGGCACACCTGTATTTGGGGAGTTTCTCCCATTCTTCTCTGCAGATCCTCTCAAGCTCTGTCAGGTTGGATGGGGAGTATCGCTGCACAACTATTTTCAGGTCTCTCCAGAGAAGTTTGATAGGGTGCACATCATGTCCGGACTCTGGCTGGGCCACTCAAGGACATACACACACTTGTCCCAATGCCACTCCTGCGTTGTCTTGGCTGTGTGCTTAGGGTCATTGTCCTGTTGGAAGATGAACCTTTGCTCCAGTCTGAGGTCCTGAGCGCTCTGGAGCAGGTTTTCATCAAGGATCTCTCTATACTTTGCTCCATTCATCTTTCCCTCATCCTTGATTAGTCTCCCAGTCCCTGCTGCTGAAAAACATCCCCACAGCATGATTCTGCCACCACCATGCTTCAGCATAGGGATGGTGCCAGGTTTCCTCCAGACATGATTCTGCCACCACCATGCTTCAGCATAGGGATGGTGCCAGGTTTCCTCCAGACGTGATGCTTGGCTTCAGGCAAAAGAGTTCAATATTCGTTTCATCAGAGCAGAGAGTCTTGTTTCTCATGTCTAAGAGTCTTTAGGTGCCTTTTGGCAAACTCAAAGCAGGCTGTTATGTGACTTTTACTGAGGAGTGGCTTTAGTCTGGCGACTCTTATCATAAACACCTTATTGGTGGAGTGCTGCAGAGATGGCTGTCCTTCTAGAACTCTAGAGCACTGTCAGAGTGACTATTGGGTTCTTGGTCAGCTCCCTGACCAAGGCCTTTCTCCCCCGTGAGCTCATTTTGGCAGAGTGGCCAACTCTAGGAAGAGTCTTGGTGTTTCCAAACTTCTTCCGTTTAAGAATGATGGAGACCACGGTGTTCTTGGGAACCTTCAATGATAGACATTTTTTGGCACCCTTCCCCAGACCTGTGCCTCCACATAATCCTATCTCTGCACTCTACAGACAATTCCTTTGACCTCATAGCTTGGTTTTTGCTCTGACATACACTTTCAACTGCGGTACCTTATATAGACAGGTGTGTGCCTTTCCAAATCATGTCCAGTCAATTGAGTTTACCACAGGTGGACTCCAAGTTGTAGAAACATCTCAGGGATGATCAATGTAAACAGGATGCACCTGAGCTCAGTTTTGAGTCTCATAGCAAAAGGTCTGAATACTTACAGTGGGGCAAAAAAGTATTTAGTCAGCCACCAATTGTGCAAGTTCTCCCACTGTAATTTTCATCATAGGTACACTTCAACTATGACAGACAAAATGAGGGGAAAAAATCCAGAAAATCACATTGTAGGATTTTTAATGAATTTATATGCAAATGATGGTGGAAAATAAGTATTTGGTCACCTACAAACAAGCAAGATTTCTGGCTCTCACAGACCTGTAACTTCTTCTTTAAGAGGCTCCTCTGTCCTCCACTCGTTACCTGTATTAATGGCACCTGTTTGAACTTATCAGTATAAAAGACACCTGTCCACAACCTCAAACAGTCACACTCCAAACTCCACTATGGCCAAGACCAAAGAGCTGTCAAAGGACACCAGAAACAAAATTGTAGACCTGCACCAGGCTGGGAAGACCGAATCTGCAATAGGTAAGCAGCTTGGTTTGAAGAAATCAACTGTGTGAGCAATTATTAGGAAATGGAAGACATACAAGACCACTGATAATCTCCCTCGATCTGGAGCTCCACGCAAGACCTCACCACGTGGGGTCAAAATGATCACAAGAATGGTAAGCAAAAATCCCAGAACCACACGGGGGGACCTAGTGAATGACCTGCAGAGAGCTGGGACCAAAGTAACAAAGCCTACCATCAGTAACACACTACGCCGCCAGGGACTCAAATCCTGCAATGCCAGACGTGTCCCCCTGCTTAAGCCAGTACATGTCCAGGCCCGTCTGAAGTTTGCTAGAGAGCATTTGGATGATCCAGAAGAAGATTGGGAGAATGTCATATGGTCAGATGAAACCAAAATATAACTTTTTGGTAAAAACTCAACTTGTTGTGTTTGGAGGACAGAGAATGCTGAGTTGCATCCAAAGAACACCATACCTACTGTGAAGCATGGGGGTGGAAACATCATGCTTTGGGGCTGTTTTTCTACAAAGGGACCAGGACGACTGATCCGTGTACAGGAAAGAATGAATGGGGCCATTTATCGTGAGATTTTGAGAGAAAACCTCCTTCCATCAGCAAGGGCATTGAAGATGAAACGTGGCTGGGTCTTTCAGAATGACAATGATCCCAAACACACCGCCCGGGCAACGAAGGAGTGGCTTCGTAAGAAGCATTTCAAGGTCCTGGAGTGGCCTAGCCAGTCTCCAGATCTCAACCCCATAGAAAATCTTTGGAGGGAGTTGAAAGTCCGTGTTGCCCAGCAACAGCCCCAAAACATCACTGCTCTAGAGGAGATCTGCATGGAGGAATGGGCCAAAATACCAGCAACAGTGTGTGAAAACCTTGTGAAGACTTACAGAAAATGTTTGATCTCTGTCATTGCCAACAAAGGGTATATAACAAAGTATTGAGATAAACTTTTGTTATTGACCAAATACTTATTTTCCACCATAATTTGCAAATAAATTCATTAAAAATCCTACAATGTGAATTTCTGGATATTTTTTTCTCTCATTTTGTCTGTCATAGTTGAAGTGTACCTATGATAAATTACAGGCCTCTCTCATCTTTTAAGTGGGAGAACCTGCACAATTGGTGGCTGACTAAATACTTTTTTGCCCCACTGTATGTAAATAAGGTATTTCCGTTTTGTTTTTAATAAATACATTTGCAAACATTTCTAAAAACCTATCTTCGCTTTGCCATTATGGGGTATTGTGTGTAGACTGTAGAGGATATTTATTTTATTTAATACATTTAGAATAAGGCTGTAACGTAACAAAATGTGGAAAAAGTCAAGGGGTCTGAATTCTTTCCGAAGGCACTGTATCTGCAATAGACAATCAATTGATGTCTTTACACATTAATGGTAATTCTTTAATAGTAGATCTTATACATGACTTCTCTTACAGTTTGGTGTGCTTCACTAGACTGTCTTTTGGTACATTAAGAAGGAAAGATAAGGAGATATGGTGATTATTTGAGGAAAAAGTAAACAAACACCTGGCAGAGAGAAATGAATTTAGATCATCTTGGTGGTTATCCCTCTCATTAGAATGTGTTAATGTACATCTATTAATACCTAACAGGGTACTGCACAACTTAAATGATTAAGAAGGAAACAATCATGTTAACGCATTTTGATTTATTCCAAGCCATAGTCACAAAATTAATGAGAAATCATCCATAATTATCAATAAAACCAAAAATGAAATTAAACAACTTATCAATTCAGATATTTAAGCATTTGTTTTAATTAGAAAATGCACTTTTTAAAATAAATGTATGAATGTTCCATATCAGTTCATCAAGAGAAAATGCCTTAATATTTAAAGTGTTTTTTTTCCCCTTCAATATTACTGCACACTTTCATATTGCGCTTTTATACTGTATCTAATGCAATGTATTAAATCCTAGTTGATTTTTTAGGCATATAAATAAATATCCTTTTAAAAATTGTTTTCACCCTTTGAATACAAATATAGATAACAAGCTTGACCACCAGCATTTCCTTTGCATTTTTCATGTGAAATTCTGGTATAACTTTGTTGTTGAAGTAGCCATCATAATGCCTAAAAAACCACACTGGAATCCCCCTGAAATGTACCCCATCTTCTGCTTCATCTAAGCCTGGTGGCAGAGCAAGCGAAGGATTTAACCTGCAATGACAGGCGTAAAATCAGTCATGTCATAACATTGTGCTGGCACTATGAAAGCCACCACAGGAAAAAGACTACCAAGATGTTTTAACTGTAGTTTGGCTACCTTAAAGTGGTATTCTTTCACTATCAAGAATGAATATCACATGAAAATAAAGCCAATGAATAGGGGTTTAAACCATGGTCATTTATGGAACTAGCGTCAAATAATTTTATGGTAGGCCTTTTTATTTCTGAAACTTATGCGATCACAATCTTCGTTAAATGACTTGGGTGGTTGAAAGGCATTCGTGCAGACTCTTCTACCTGATGAAATCACAGATGGATCTTAGGTAAGTGCAACTATAACCACATATTATTCTACAATGACTGAGGTGCCCGGTGGAAAAGAAAGCACTATGCAATGATAGCTGAATATAGCCTACTGTAATATCATGTCTCAAACTACCATCCTGGTTTTGTAAAATCAGTGTGAATGACTATTTAAGAGAACACCACGAGATGATATTCCTATCAGACTTAAGTACCTACATGTAATAAAAATATATACAACATATATACCCTGTCAACAATATAAGATGTATTGGAATGAGTCACACTGAAGTTGATGATGCGGATTCTCTTTTCCCTTTGACCCGTAAGAATATAATTGCACAATAAATACATACAATGGACTTCATCATGCATTTTAAATTAACAAAAATAAAATGGATATAAATACTCAAAAACAATACAAGACTGATGAATCTGGCCAGCATTTTACTTGAAAAAAAAGGGGGAAAAAACTCATAAAATGCCCATTAAGGTCACAGTGAACTGTAGGACACAACCAGATTTGGCATAAAGATCAATGTATGACTAGTGCTTCCTCAGTTTTAAATGTGGACACAAATGTTCTGTTAGTTTTTCCTTGAAACTCACGGTTCCCTTTTCCATTGTCCAAGGATTAGTAGAGGTCACAAAAATATTCTCACAGATCAAGAGATAGGAAGGTGTTTTGGTTTCTCTCAGGTTCCAAAGGTGTGGTCATTCGCTGTGGTAGTTGTGTTGGTAGTTGTCATTGCAGTCATACAGGTAAAGTGATTACAACAGTACAGTCATCAATGAGATGCTCACAAGCTAAATGTTTGACAATCCAAATACTCGTGTTCAGCTTTCCCTTTAGAGTCACAATTGAAATACAATGGTGCTTCTCAAAAAAATAAGGTGGTCTTTCTAAAATATATCTCTTCTCTATTTCCTAAAGGGAGTTAACCTGCTGAAGCTCTGCCAGAAGGGAGACTTGCACCTTTCAGGTTCAGGGAATTCAAATTCTGATTGTTCCATGCCGTCTCCTACCAAGTACTGTCCTGGATTCATGGGGTCCATAGGAGGGGGGTATCCAGGGGGCACAGATCTATGGCCTACACATGGGAGGAGAGATATATTAAGGAGGAGAGAGATGCACTATAGATGGACTAAAAACAAAAACTGTTAGTTAACTAATTTGGGAAAGTGTGCATTTACCTTTTTGTTTGGTCATTCTTCGCACTGTCATCGCTGCTTGTCGCTTCTGATACTCTGATATCTCAAACCCTGAAAAATATAAATAATTGTCATATTCATTCACCATTTTAATTTGTTGTACAAATGAACATTTCTTTCACATACACACCTATTTTTTCATCCTCTTGCACCATCTTGCGTTCCTCGTGAAAAGCTTTTAGCCAGCGAAGTTTCTCCTCCAGCTTCTTGGCCAGGAAGATGTGGATCTCGTCGGAGTCCTTATTACTCAGCTTGAACGCATTCTTCACACTCACATTGAAGTCATCATCTCGCCCATCCACAGCATCAACTAAATTGTACCTGTCCATATCCATGCGGCCCTTGTAGTACAGGATGTCTCGTCGTATTAAGTCCTGAGGGAAAAGTAAGGGAGTGAGGAATGGAAGGGAAAAATTAAGTAGAGTGGATTCTAATTTACTTTGAATTATCTACACCAGTGCTTTGAACAATAGTGAGGCACTGCGAAACCCAGGTGACAGACAGATAGGAAATGAAAAGGATTGAATTCCTGGCAGCCAAAGAAGAAATAAGTACATTTTTACTAATTGCAGCCTATCAATTTCCCTGTGATAGACAGGGTTCCATGCAATCACCCTGATGAATAATGCACTTTGCTGTAAACAGCTGCTCCTGATTCCAGGTGTCCCATCCCCATTAGTGATGTTTCTGCTGCGTACTATATATTTCTGTCCCCTCAGAGAGCTTGTGTCACACATGTCCCAGCGGTAGCAGTAAACTCAGAGACACAACAGCCCTGTGTACTGTAAGCTTCCTCTAGCTCCCCTTTGGACATGACGGCCTTATGTTACAACACTGTTGTCATCCACCTCAGGAGCATGAATCAATCACAGTGCTGAGGGGATGGAGATAAAAGGTAAGACAAGCAGGAACGAATCTCCATCCAGTTCTGTTACAACAAGTACCACAGGGTCAATTTTCAGGAGCTGAATTAAAGATGTGTTCCTGACCATTTTAATTTCAAACTACAAATTGTACTGTGACAATATATCACACAGAATTTCCCTCACTGTGATGTTTGTGAGCTACCCACCACATTTGAATGACAGCTTTTACGAAGACTCATACTAATCGGCCTAATTCATGGGATTGATTGTGGGTTTAAGAGTTAAACACTTCATGAATTGAGAATTTCTTAGCATGACCTTTGAGAATCTCTCAACACATGTTGAGCTATTGGATGCATTTCAGAACTTCGTAAATTTATCTTTTTTTCTTGAGATGCTTATTTTTTTAAACAATTTAAGTTTTGTGTATATGACTCAAGTTTTGTCAGAATTGGGGAGTAAAGAGGAATTGCTGTCATACAAACTACTATCAAGCCTGTTCGGCCATAGAAACGGCAGTTATAATGTCCTAAGCTGTGTCTTTGTCACCACAGTGGTGAGGCTAAGCATTTTCTCATACAAGCCGGTGACTTTCTGTTTCACACAATAAATCATTACCCCTTAGGTACATTCATCTGGTGACTTGACTCTTTCAGGCAGTGGCCTTCATTTGCCTTGAACCTCGGAGTGTAACTAAGGGTACAAACACACGTACTGATTTTGCTGCCATTTTTTATTCACAAACAAACTGACCGGTTGATCACATTCTAAACAAATTCATGCCAACTCTGTCTGCAAAAGAGAGGGGTTACATAGGCAATATGTACACCTGGGAGTGTCAAGACTGGTTCCGATCAATTAAATAGCATTTTTTTTAAATTTGTGACCCAGATATAGCCACCTTACCTTTTTACACAGAACCATCTGATGGTCGAACAGGAAGAAGACCCTGGTCTGACTCCGCCCATATGGCTGGTAGATCCAAGACATCTCCCCAGTGTAGACCAGCTCTGTACTCCTGTCTAGAATATCATCCCCCTGCACAGAGAAATACAAGATGGTTAGATCTTTAAACAGGATCAATAACACAGTCTGTGATACATAGTCAAGAAAACAGAATCCTTTTATGCTTATGACGTTAGAAAAGTGACTGATAAGATAATGACTAGTAAGACAGGCTTCCTCTGTTTAAGACAGGCTTCCTCTGTTTAAGACAGGCTTCCTCTGTTTAAGACAGGCTTCCTCTGTTAAGACAGGCTTCCTCTGTTTAAGACAGGCTTCCTCTGTTTAAGACAGGCTTCCTCTGTTTAAGACAGGCTTCCTCTGTTTAAGACAGGCTTCCTCTGTTTAAGACAGGCTTCCGCTTCCTCAAATACATAGACGGTGACAAAGTAGAACTCTGGTGGGTTTGATTTTTTATTTTTTTTACTTGACATAATTACAGTACCTCAGTGATTGTGCAACTCTGGAAAAACTCTTCAACTAGGTCAGAGTGGCCTGCTAATGCTAGCTCTCTCACATTGAATACAGGCTCGAGTCTAGCAACACAGATCCTTACACTTCCTTTTCTCACTCCTGATTAACTTCATCCCGATGAAACGGAGTGCTTCAAAATGCACCGCATCTGACAGTCTGTTTTCTTATTTTATCAAAAGAGTACATACTCCAAAAGGAGCAATTGATATACTTTCCTTTGGAAGGAACAACTTCTTGCCTCTAAACCTTCATAGAAGGTCTACGTGACAGCTTATCAAAATATTTGCATTGTAAAATACATTGTGTTTCAAACTCTGACCAAAACAAGCTAGTAGCAAAGGAGTGAGTTGACAGAGCCAAATCATTAACTAAAAACGGCTTGTTGTATGTGTTTTCCACAGTACTTGTTATTTCCTCAGCCATGTCACCCTGTCTCAGTCCTACCTCCCAGTCCAGCACAGACGCCTGCCACTGTGCTATCTTGTCAATATTTTCCAGGCGACGCTTCCTCTCGTTAATCTGCTGAGTGACGTTCCGCATGACAGCCAGCGCTGCAGCGACGTAACGGTAGTCACTACGAGAGGGGAGGAGACACAATGTTATAGAGGGGGTGACCAAGTAGGAGGAATAGGTCAACAAAAGAACTGTATAGTCAAGCATGCATACCGTGCCACATCTCTATCACAGCTTCACTGCACAAAACAACAATACTTTAAGTTTAGCATCCACGTCTAGGATCCTCACATATTAATGAAAGATCCTCAAGTCTCATACTGGCCAATTAACCTGAGAGCAAAAAATACCAATCATTCCAGCAGGATCTTTATCAGTAGAAACAATGCTTCACCATGACACAGAGGTGAATGTAAATATTTGATGTGACATTGAGACTAAGGGACAGGTACCTGTGCTCCTGGACAGTGTACTTGAGAAGCTCTGCCAGCTGCAGAGGGTACTTGCAGATCTTCTGGACAGGCGTGAGCAGGAAGCCATCAATGGCGATGTCAATCATCTGCTGCACCAGGCGACACGCCTCAAAGAAATGCTGATAGCGGCCATCCTTCATCAGCCGAGAGAGCTCCATGCAGGCATCCACGTGGTTGTTGCAGTACTCTGAGTAGATCCAAAAGCCATCTTGCTGCAACAGATAAATGTGTACACAGTATGTTTGAAATGCTGAAACGAGCTGAATTTTCTTTTCTTTTTTGGAGTTAACAAAATAGTGAGGGTGCACTACTGCCTTAAGTTTCCATTGAAATTAATAACCAAAGGGAACTCTGAAATGCCCCATCATCAAGGTTCTCAGAAGTATGAAAAATGATGAGAATCCAATGGCCATGTAGATATGAGACACAAGGTTTACTCAAACCTATTGAGGGATTACATTTAAAAAACACTTGAAATCCTGAGAGATACAAAAATGCTTACATGCTCTAGGAAGCAGGGACCTATTTCACTGAGATGAGGTTCTTCTGTATTGTACTGCTTCTCCAGGTCTCTGACAAAGCCCATTTGAAACCTGTAGATATCTTCAATGTTCCCAAATATGACCCTCAACTGGTCATCATTGAACATGTCTCTTCTTTTTTTACATTGCCGGAAGTAACCCTGAGGCAACAAAGAAAAACAAATGGTTTTGATCCAATATTATGCATTTCAAATGATAGTATTTCATTGATGTTGCATGGCATCTTATATGATTTTTTCTTTACTGCAGGGTGTCATGTAAAAATCTTCCCAGCATGAAATAGTTCCCAATCGTTGTGATTGTAACGTCATATAAAATTTCTCCCAACGTGAAAATATTCCCAGTTCAATAATTGCACGTGCGTCTCTTTATGTGGATGGCGGAGCTAGGCGGATATTTATTTCGCCCCCTCCCGTAGCGCCCAAGTCTTTACACTGGCAACATATCTCTCCTCACATCAACATTCAGCACTTAGACGCGTGAGTCTGGGTGTATATATGCCGACCTCACGCCTCAACAAGCTTCTGATTGGTCAGTGTCAATACTCCTGGCCACCATTGAATGGCAGATGTGTGAAGCAAATGCGCATTCTCACAGAACAGTTTTTCGAGGTCAAGACAGGGTGAGAGAAACATCTGCACGAGGTCAGCCATCCACATAAAGATCTGCGCGTGCAAATATTGAACTGGGAACTATTTTACACTGGGAATATTTGTACATAACACAGGGCATTCAAACAGTTTTGTCTGAGTTTAAAAAAGGCATCAATGCCAATGACTGAATCACAATCATTGTTTATTCCCTGTTTCATTTCCCATCAAATTTATTTTTCTAACCACATTTTTCCCAGATTAGATCTAGAGGGAAATAAAAGGCAGGGAAGATGACTACAGCTCTATAAGCAAGAGTCTCAGTTATGTAACTCATCCCCTCTGTGGGAGCTCATTTCTCCAATAACATTTCAAGTCATTCATGAAAAATCATATAGTTTCACACTTAAGGGACCCATCACGCTTCAATAGGCATTCCCAGTCACCTAGACATTACGATTTGCCATGTGATGTTGCTTACACAATTTATATTTTCTCTGCGTCATTTTGGGGGTTTCGAAGCACATTGTGATTATGTAATATTTATGTGGGAACAGAGGGAAAACTGATGAAAAACGTCTGATTGGGTAACAGCTTTTTGAGTACTTTTTCATGTCCTCTCCTGGGTGTGTTGTTTGACGGAGACAGGTGGTGCGTGAAGAGATGGAGTGCTTGTTTCTATATATGCTGGGGAAGAGTGGTGTGGGATGGGAGGGATGCTATTTCTGAGCCCACAACCAGCACTTACGGGTCAGCCATCGCTTCTAATCTCTCACTAAAACACTGTAGCATGTCACTACTCTTTAGAACATAATTGACTGAAGTTTGCCTTTAGACACATTTTGTTCCTAGTCCATGGAAAGCACTGTACTGCATAATCTAAATCTGCACAAGAGCTGTTATAGCACTGTGGAAATATTTGATATACAGTTTATTGGGTACTTAGATAAATATACTTTTTTTCATGTCCATTTAATATTTCATATTGGATAATCACTAATAATCTGTCTTCTCTTGCTATGAATAGTGGTTGGGTAATGGCCTAAAACAAGGTAATTGTCTAAAACAGAGATAGGCAACTCCAGACATTAAAAAAACTGCACTCCCCTCCCCAACACATTTTGTTTTCTTCACATGACCCTCCCTTTGTACTGTAAAAAATGTTGCACATCCTCCCCCCTCAAAATGTACTCAACAATTATCATTACCACCATAAATAACCATAACTCTAGCAACCGTTGTATTTATACATGAAGTTATCGACTTTACCACTTTCGCATGGTTTTGTGGCACAGTCAGTTTATTGTCAGGGCAACGCTCCAGAAGGTTAAGGGTTCGCAGACAACGACCAAAAAATAGACAACAACAAAAATGACTCTCGTTACACTACGTTCAGAATCGGCTGCAGACAATGATCAGCTAGGGGGAAATTCGTTTCACATTTTATGATATTTATAAATTATATCAAATAGATGCAACAAATTTTCCACCAACAGGTTTCTGTGCCACACACAACCAACAAGCAACGCATAACCGCATACCGACTTGGAACGCTTATCATCATGGTTTGCATTGTCAACACCTCCCAAGTAGCAGACACTGCAAGCTCCTTGCTACAATCTAATCAATGCAACATTATCCCACCATTGGTTAGCTACTAATGGGGAGGGGATTTACAGGGTGAGCCATAGTAGTACGGCACCCCTGGAGCAAATTAGGGTTACGTGCCTCAAAGGAACATCAACAGATTTTTCACCTTGTTGGCTCGGGTATTCGAATCAGCGAGCGCCTTTTCATTTACTAGCCCAACATTAGGTTATATGGATACGTAGACCCGTGACCCACTGTGGCCCCTCATGACATTTTCAGATTTTTTGTGGCCCCCACCCCACGCCCATCCATAGTCTATAACTTCTGCTTAACATATGCCCTTCTGTCTTTGGAAGATCTCTAGCCAGCCAAGCCTACCTCACATATGTCCTTCAGGTGTTTGATGTAGTGACGCTCTGTGCTCATGATCTCGTTGATTACATTGGCCCTCATCTGGTCTCTGTTCTGGATGGTTTGGCCCAGGCAAAGACAGTCGCTGCTGCTGGGGCTGGCCTCCGCATGCCCGTTCTGGACCTCACTGGGGCTGGGGCTAGCCCCCTCAACTGTCTCTACCGTCGTGCTCTCCTCCTGGTTCACCCACAGCTGAGGACGGCAGAACACAACATGTCAGCCTGGACAAATAAACAGTAGCATCAACAATCAGGGTTCGGGTTGTAAGTGATCTACAATAGTTTTAAAATACAAAACAACAACACCATATTAATTCCAAAGCCATGGGGCCTTTTCTCCCTATTCAAATTAATTTTCAATGCCACTTCTTCAGTTTAAATTGAACAATGTGTATCATAATTAGATTTGTCAAAACGCGTTAAAAAAGTATAGAAATATCCATATCAGGCCTTCATTCCTCTGATGCACCTGTAAAATAGGTACCTGTTCAAAAAACATTGTAATTTATCTTGAATTCTAACAAAGCCTTTACATTGAAGAGTTGGGTTGGGAAATGCCAGGGAGCTCACTATAGGTCTGCTGTAGAGGGACAAGAGAGAGCCACGATAACGAGTTTTAATTATGGAAATAAAAGTGCTGAAGACAAGTTAGCTCCCTATTTAAAAAGAAGATGGAGAACAAGCTATGAAGGAAAAATACTGGAGTTTGATGCAGGTACAGCCAACTAGCGCAAAAGTAATTTTGCAATATTGTCAAAACGATACGATATGATATATTGTCAAAAATAATATTGCGATATGCAACTGTATCAATGGAATAGGTTGAGCTAAAGCAACAGTATGCATCAAAACTAGAAAAAGAAACAAGCATGAAATTGCAGGTTAGGCTGAGTACATCACTGTGACTGCACAATAGAGCTTTAAGCATGAGCGCTCACAAGATGTAAGGCAAGTGACACAGGGAGCTTAGCTACTAATAAATGGGACAGTTGATAGACTGCACTGCACAATCCCTGTGTTTCAACTGTGGCTCCTGACAGTCTGTTTCCAGCAATGTTCAAATTGACAGTGTTGGGGAGTAGCGAATTACATGTAGTTCAATTAGTAATTTACCTACATTTTGCAGTATCTTGGTGGCAGTTGAACTCAATACAAATCTTGGTAGTGTTTTCAGTAGTTAATTACTTTTTTGCCATGTAGCGGTGTAGAAAACTACTGGAACAACACAACATTTTATTCTAACCAAAAAAATAAGGGTGAAGTAGACAACAATTTCCTTTCTTTTTCAGCATCAGACCTGCCAAATTCTGACTTGAAACAGAGTTTTTGTGTTTAATTGGTAGCTTGGTAAACTATATTTTCAGAGTAGCTTCCCCAACACTGTAAATTGATAGGGATATAACCTTAACATGCTATAACTTAATATAATGAACAATATGGGTCCACACAAGTTTAAACTTCTCAGTCTCAAAATTAGCAGTAGCCAATTCAAATAATCTACGTGGTTGCACTTTATACAACGCTAAATGTATAGCTGTTCCCATAACATAACCTGCCACATTTAGCACGATGCTAACCTGACCAGCAGGCCAGTGATTATTTCCTGTAACAAATTCCGCATCAGCCTATCAAAGATCTTATACTTTATATCCACCAACCAATGGCATTTCTTAAAATAGGTCAACTTGGCCACCAGGGGGATATTTTAAACCTCCAAATTCAAGGTTTACTTATGTTCCACTTAGTATGTCACAATTGTAGTGTGCCAATATTGCATGGTGCTGATTTTCCGCTATATGACAAAATTTCATGTTTTTCACACACATCCATGTGTTTTTACGGGAAAAAGATAAAGGAGGTCTATACAACATTTACGTTTAACATACAACTTTTTTTTTTAAATTTGAAGAGCCTTATGGTCTTGTCAAATAGCTGTCATGTACCTCTATTATTATTGCTGCCAGGTAGCATATACCAGTGAACTGTGAATCTGCAGGATACGGTAACAGTGGGTTTGAGGCCCCCTTGTGTCTCACAAAGATGCAGCGGTTGGAACAAAAAATCTGATCAGACCAGATTTCCACTGGTCTAATGTCTCTTATTCTTATTGGTGTCCTTCAGTAGTGGTTTCTTTACAGCAATTTGACCATGAAGGCCTGATTCATCCAGTATCCTCTCAACAGTTGATGTTGAGATGTGTCTGTTACTTGAACTCTGTGAAGCGTTTTTTTGGGCTGCAACCTAAGGTGCAGTTAACTCTAATGAACTTACCCTCTGCAGCAGAAGTAACTAGCCTAGTGGTTAGAGTGTTGGGCCAGTAACCTGAAACGTTGCTGGATCGAATCCCTGAGCTGACAAGGCGGAAATCTGTTGTTCTGCCCCTGAACAAAGCAGTTAGCCCACTATTCCCTGAAGATGTTGATTAAGGCAGCCTCCACACCTCTCTGATTCAGAGGGGTTGGGTTAAACGCGGAAGACACATTTCAGTTAAAGGCATTCAGTTGTACAACTGACTAGGTATCCGCCTTTCCTAACTCTGGGTCTTCCTTTCCTGTGGCGGTCCTCATGAGAGCCAGGTTCATCATTGCGCTTGATGGTTTTTGCGACTGCACTTGAAGAAACATTCAAAGTTCTTGAATTTTGACTTGCATGGCTTAAAGTAATGATGGACTGTTGTTTCTCTTTGCTTACTTGAGCTCTTCTTGTCATAATATGGACTTGGTCTTTTACTAAATAGGGCTATCTTCTGTATACCACCCCAACCTTGTCACAAGACAACTGATTGGCACAAACGCATTAAGAAGGAAAGAAATTCCACAACTTAACTTTTAACAAGGCACACCTGTTAATTGAAATGCATTCCAGGTGAAAACCTCATGAAGCTGGTTGAGAGAATGCCAAGAGTGTGCAAAGCTGTCATCAAGGCAAAGGGTGGCAATGTTGATGAATGTCAAATAAAAAAATATAGTTTCATTTTTGTAACACTTTTTTGGTTACTACATGAGTCCATGTGTTATTTTTTAGTTTTGATGTCTTCACTATTATTCATCTACAATGTAGAAAATAGTTTAAAAAAATAGTAAAAATAAACCCCGGAATGAGTAGGTGTGTCCAAACTCTTGACTGGTACGGTACATATTATTCAATCATTGCACACTGGTTCTATTTGTGACGCCTGATGCACTGCAAGTCCTGCCTCTCCCATCTCAGTCTGGTCAGCATGTTAGGGCCTGGCTACGCGTACTCTCGTTGACGCGCGCGCAAGCAGTATGGGTGCAATGATTGAATAACATGTATGTGCACATTTATTTTGCAACGGGTGGTGTGGTTAGCATGTATGTCTGGCAGGTTATCCTATGGGAAAAGCTAACATGTAGCGTTGTATCACATGCAACTACGTCAACAATTTCAATTGGCTGATGGGCATTTTGAGAACTTTTTCTAATGTTCGCAAGTATGGAAGCGATAAATACAGTGCCTTGCGAAAGTATTCGGCCCCCTTGAACTTTGCGACCTTTTGCCACATTTCAGGCTTCAAACATAAAGATATAAAACTGTATATTTTTGTGAAGAATCAACAACAAGTGGGACACAATCATGAAGTGGAACGACATTTATTGGATATTTCAAACTTTTTTTACCAAATCAAAAACTGAAAAATTGTGCGTACAAAATTATTCAGCCCATTTACTTTCAGTGCAGCAAACTCTCTCTCCAGAAGTTCAGTGAGGATCTCTGAATGATCCAATGTTGACCTAAATGACTAATGATGATAAATACAATCCACCTGTGTGTAATCAAGTCTCCGTATAAATGCACCTGCACTGTGATAGTCTCAGAGGTCCGTTAAAAGCGCAGAGAGCATCATGAAAAACAAGGAACACACCAGGCAGGTCCGAGATACTGTTGTGAAGAAGTTTAAAGCCGGATTTGGATACAAAAAGATTTCCCAAGCTTTAAACATCCCAAGGAGCACTGTGCAAGCGATAATATTGAAATGGAAGGAGTATCAGACCACTGCAAATCTACCAAGAACTGGCCATCCTTCTAAACTTTCAGCTCATACAAGGAGAAGATTGATCAGAGATGCAGCCAAGAGGCCCATGATCACTCTGGATGACCAGCAGAGATCTACAGCTGAGGTGGGAGACTGTCCATAGGACAACAATCAGTCGTATATTGCACAAATCTGGCCTTTATGGAAGAGTGGCAAGAAGAAAGCCATATCTTAAAGATATCCATAAAAAGTGTTGTTTAAAGTTTGCCACAAGCCACCTGGGAGACACACCAAACATGTGGAAGAAGGTGCTCTGGTCAGATGAAACCAAAATTGAACTTTTTGGCAACAATGCAAAATGTTATGTTTGGCGTAAAAGCAACACCCTGAACACACCATCCCCACTGTCAAACATGGTGGTGGCAGCATCATGGTTTGGGTCTGCTTTTCTTCAGCAGGGACAGGGAAGATGGTTATAATTGATGGGAAGATGGATGGAGCCAAATACAGGACCATTCTGGAAGAAAACCTGATGGAGTCTGCAAAAGACCTGAGACTGGGACGGAGATTTGTCTTCCAACAAGACAATGATCCAAAACAAAAAGCAAAATCTACAATGGAATGGTTCAAAAATAAACATATCCAGGTGTTAGAATGGCCAAGTCAAAGTCCAGACTTGATTCCAATCGAGAATCTGTGGAAAGAACTGAAAACTGCTGTTCACAAATGCTCTCCATCCAACCTCACTGAGCTCGAGCTGTTTTGCAAGGAGGAATGGGAAAACATTTCAGTCTCTCGATGTGCAAAACTGATAGAGACATACCCCAAGCGACTTACAGCTGTAATCGCAGAAAAAGGTGGTGCTACAAAGTATTAAGTTAAGGGGGCTGAATCATTTTGCACGCCCAATTTTTCAGTTTTTGATTTGTTAAAAAAGTTTGAAATATCCAATAAATGTCGTTCCACTTCATGATTGTGTCCCACTTGTTGTTGATTCTTCACAAAAAAATACAGTTTTATATCTTTATGTTTGAAGCCTGAAATGTGGCAAAAGGTCGAAAAGTTCAAGGGGGCCGAATACTTTCGCAAGGCACTGTATATACCATATAGTTCTGTACATGAACAGTTTGCTTATATTCACATCGAACCCCAATATCAGGAGCCACTAGAACAGGTGACCCTGGGACCCCCATCATACGATTTTTGTTCACATGTTTTGTCTTATCAGGTGAATGATAATGGCAAGGAGAAGTAATCAACATTTTAAAATTTATAGATTTGGTAGATAGTTTTTTTTATTGTTTTGACCTCCCCACATTATAATATACAAACGGTCAAGAAATAACATTGTATTACAAAAGGGATAAAACCATGAAACAATGAACATGATGTCCTTCTACGCAGTATTCATTGTTTGATTAAAATCTGATACCTCCTAGTTGAGGAGTTGTGAGCGCATTAGTGCATTGGTTGCTTGAAGGCATCTCAAGGAATGAACTGTCACTTTGTGTAATCCTCAAAGGGAACTAATTTTAGCAACCTTGCCAGAGGACACGGGGTAGGTAGCTGACTCCTAATAAACATCTACACAATCATGATGTTTTTCAGGAAAAATACACATTACAAAGCCAGCCATGATGCAACTGTATTGTTAATGGGCACATTTCCCTCTAGGATATGAAGGTACTATTTTCCCATAGAATTAGCTTATAATTTCTTGTCACATAAATAAAATCAAACACAAACTCTAGCAATCACTGAGTAAGATGAGATCAGTTAGTAGATTCAGTCAAATAAAAAAAAGATGAGGTTGAAGCATTTACTCATTTACTTAGAGTTTAGCTCAATTGTAATGACAGATAGTGGGGTCCGAAATGATTGACACCCTTGATAAAGATGAGCAATAATGACAGTATAAAATAAATAATTCAAATATGGTATGTTAATAGAATTGGGAAATTATATTATTTTATACAAGTACAATTGCTCAGAGAAATATCATACCCCCAAGACATGGTAGAAACCTGAGTTATTGGTAATTGTGAGAGTTTACCATGTCTTGGAGGAAAACTACATATACAAAAGTATGTGGACACCCCTTAAAATTAGTGGATTCGGCTATTTCAGGCACACCTGTTGCTAACAGGATTATAAAATCGTGCACACAGCCATACAATCTCTATAGACAATAATAGGCATTAGAATGACCTTACTGAAGAGCTCAGTGACTTTCAAAGTGGCACTGTCATAGGATGCCACCTTTCCAACAATAATAATAATAATAATATATGCCATTTAGCAGACGCTTTTATCCAAAGCGACTTACAGGTCAGTTCGTCAAATGTCTGCACTGCTAGAGCTGCCCCAGTCAACTGTAGGTGCTGTTATTGTGAAGTGGAAACGTCTAGGATCAACAACGGCTTAGCTGCGAAGTGGTAGGCCACACAAGCTCACAGAACGGGACCACCAAGTGTTGAAGAGAGTAGCGTGTGAAAATAGTCTGTCCTCAATTGCAACACTCACTACAGAGTTCCCAACTGCCTCTGGAAGCAACGTCAGCACAAGAACTGTTCGTCTGGAGCTTAACAAAATGGGTTTCCGTGGCAAAGCAACCGCATACAAGCCTAAGATCACCATGCGCAATGCCAAGCATCAGCTGGAGTGGTGTAAAGCTCAAAGCCATTGGAAACACTCTCTCTGGAGTGATTAATCACACCTCACCATCTGGCAGTCCGACAGAGGAATCTGGGTATGGTGGATGCCAAGAGAACACTACCTGCCCCAATACATAGTGCCAACTGTAAAGTTTGGTGGAGGAGGAATGAAGGGAAATCTTGTGAAGGGAAATCGTAATGCTACAGCATACATTCTAGACAATTCTATGCTTCCAACTTTGTGGCAACAGTTTGGGGAATGCCCTTTCCTGCTTCAGCATGACAATGCCCCGGTACACAAAGCAAGGTCCATACAGAAATGGTTTGTTGAGATCATCGGTGTGGAAGAACTTGATTGACCTCCACAGAGCCCTGACCTGAACCCCATCGAACACCTTTGCGACTGCGTGCCAAGCCTAATTGCCCAACATCAGTGCTCGACCTCAGTAATGCCCTTGTAGCTGAATGGAAGCAAGTCCCTGCATCAATGTTCCAACATCTAGTGGAAAGCTGTTAAGGGTGGAGGCTGTTATAGCAGTAAAGGGGGGACCAACTCCATATTAATGCCCATGATTTTGGAACGAGATGCAGGTGTCCACATACTTTTGGTCATGTAATATTATATTCTTATTTACAGTAAAACTGAGTCCAAATTGACACAATACATTATTAATCATTCATTTCGATTGGACACAAAATAATCTGAAACACAACCAAAACAAACTGCAAATGCATCTAATAAGTTGTAGAGTCACAAGCTTGATGTAATCATTGTATGCTAGGAATATGGGACCAAATACTAAACGTTTGACTACATTATTTATAAGAATCTTTAGGGGTGTCAATAATTCTTACCCCTACCTTTTTGAGAAAAAACAATACTTGTTAAACAAAATATATTTCTCTGAACAATTGTATTAGCATAGCTCAATATTTCAATTATTTATTTCATACAGTCATTATTGCTTATCTTGATCAAGGGTGTCAATCATTTTGGACCCTACTGTATCTGACTGTTTGTTTGCAAATATGAGGTAGTTGTGGTCATTAACCCTATATCTATATTACAAACACTAGACCCAACCATAACGAACATAGAGTCATGGGATCCTTCTGAGATTGATTTTAAATATGCATGTGGCCATACAGAATTCACATATGGCCTGTGCTGTAAGTAATCTTTTCCAGACATCAGGTCTCAGTGCTTGATGGTTCTGTGTACACAGTATATCTCAGCCTGAGTACATTGTCCACGGGTGTCTATTTAGAGCCCACTCTCTCTGTTTCCTTGGACCAGTGGACAAAAGCTGCATGGTCAATTCATAGGATGGGCACAATAATCCAGAAATGCTCTTAAGATTTTAGAAAATGTATGTTCCTGAAAATAACTTCCAACATGACAACAAATCCGGTAACATAAAATAACCATTAAATAGCTTTTATTTGAGTCACTCATCAAGCCTTGTTCGTTTTATCCACCTGTTTGATATGCCCTGTCCTCTGCTAAAAGGTTGGTCATACATGTTTCATCATTCAAATCTGAGATGAATCGGTGCCTCATTGCTCGCTTTTCAGTTGAGTGAGAGTGCAGAGAGTGAGTTAAAGAGAGTAAGTAAGAGTGAGAAAGAGAGTGTTGTTTGAGATACTATAGTTTGACCGTAATGCTATTACAAGCTTGACACTTGAAGCATGGTGATGTCTGCAAATGGAAGCAGTAGTATAAAGCGACAGGATGTTAGATATGGGGTGGTCCAATGTGCAGTGAGATGCTAGTTAAAACAGTTGCTTTGAAATACTTGCTGAAACTATTAAACGCACCTTGGTAGTTGTGTTTTGGAACCTTGGAGCTGCTATAGGGTTGATATAGAAAACCTGTTTTGTTTGAGGTTGTGGTGGGTGGGGTTCAACCTTTGGAGAGAAAAACATGACATACCTCGTTCAGACTCATTTTTACAGTTGGCAGATGGAGAAGGCTAGTAGTGATAACCCCGCAATGTAATAACTCCTCACTTTTCTGAAGTCTTCTTGTTTTCACAGTATTTCAATTGGAGACTAGTAAATATTTTTAGTTCCTGTGAGATTAGCATGGCATAATCATATTTTGATCTATATCAAAATATCATCACCCAAGCCTAAAATATCTGCCCTCAAAACAGGGCAGTGAATCAACGATAATTATCAATGATAAGGCAATGGCAAAGGATAATCCATCGGGGCATTGAGAATAGGTGGTAAACCTTAGTGGTCTTGTTGGGTGGCAAGACTCGGTGCAGCAGAGAATGAGAAAATCTTTGATGGCTCCACTCACCCTCACAAAGCTGGCTGGGAACCATCCTTCTTCATCATCAATCTGTCCCCACCACCAGTCCTTATTTGATGCATCGAGGACCTTGATGACATCCCCTGCCTTAAATGCCAACTCCCTGTCGGCCATGGTGACATGATCCCATACTGCCTCAGCGCTGACGATGGATCCTCCACTGATCAACTGTTGGTGAGGGGTGAGGGGAGAGAGGGGTTGAGGTAGGGAAGAGGAGAGAAGGGAAGTGAGAGAGAAGAGAAGAGGGGAAATGGGGGATTGGGGTGAGAGTGGGTAGAGGGAAAAGGTGAAGGATGGGAGTGAGAGGAGTAGTGGTGAGGGAGAGAAGAGAGGACGGTAAGGGCTCATTAGTACTTTTACAAGGGCAGGAGGGCACTGTCAAGTCTTGGTGACAATATCTGAGTTTCAAACCAATTTATCTACTTATTCCTTTTTTTAAAGTATTATTATTATACATTTTTTTTAAATATATATGTATTTTTTTTTCTTTTTTTTTCTTCATACAAATGACCAGTATTATAAAGAGTTACACATCTTTGATTCAGTGAAATGACTCTAACACGTGAGGTGTTATAATCAATGCCAAAGTGATAAGCAATGGTGGCGTGGGGGCTGTGCTTTGGCAAAGTGGGTGGGGTTATATCCTTCCTGTTTGGCCCTGTCCGGGGGTATCATCGGATGGGGCCACAGTGTCTCCTGACCCCTCCTGTCTCAGCCTCCAGTATTTATGCTGCAGTAGTTTGTGTCGGGGGCTAGGGTCCGTTTGTTATATCTGGAGTACTTCTCCTGTCTTATCCGGTGTCCTATGTGAATTTAAGTATGCTCTCTCTAATTCTCTTTTTCTTTCTCTCTCTCTCGGAGGACCTGAGCCCTAGGACCATGCCTCAGGACTACCTGGCATGATGACTCCTTGCTGTCCCCAGTCCACCTGGCCGTGCTGCTATTCCAGTTTCAACTGTTCTGCCTGTGATTATTATTATTTGACCATGCTGGTCATTTATGAACATCTTGGCCATGTTCTGTTATAATCTCCACCCGGCACAGCGAGAAGAGGACTGGCCACCCCTCATAGCCTGGTTCCTCTCTAGGTTTCGACCTTTCTAGGGAGTTTTTCCTAGCCACCGTGCTTCTACACCTGCATTGCTTGCTGTTTGGGGTTTTAGGCTGGGTTTCTGTACAGCACTTTGAGATATCAGCTGATGTACGAAGGGCTATATAAATAAATTTGATTTGGATGACAACTGCCTTGCTCAGGGGTAGACCGACAGATTTTCATTACATCAGCTCAGGGATTCAATCCAGCTACCTTTCGGTAACTGACCCAACGCTCTAACCACTAGGCTACCTGCCATTCCATGTAGACACCCCAGTTTCGATCCCCCAAAGACCTCATACCATAAATGGACACTGGTCTCTAAAATATGATTAAGTATAACATCCAGTAGTGGGTAGAGATGACTCAAGGATGATACCCTAACAGACACATGCCTATTTTTTATTATTTTTTTATTTCACCTTTATTTAACCAGGTAGGCCAGTTGAGAACAAGTTCTCATTTACAATTGTGATCTGGCCAAGATAAAGCAAAGCACTGCGACAAAAAACAACACAGAGTTACACATAGTATAAACAAAAGTACAGTCAATAACACAATAGAAAAATCTATATAGTGTGTGCAAATGGAGTAAGGAGGTAAGGCAATAAATAGGCCATAGTAGTGAAGTAATTACAATTTAGCAAATTAGTGATAGATGTGCAGATGATGATATATATATGTATATATGCCATTTAGCAGACGCTTTTATCCAAAGCGACTTACAGTCATGTGTGCATACATTCTACATATGGGTGGTCCCGGGAATCGAACCCACTACCCTGGCGTTACAAGCGCCATGCTCTACCAACTGAGCTACAGAAGGACCACAAGATGTGCAAGTAGAAATACTGGTGTGCAAAAGAGCAAAAAAAGTAAATAAAAACAATATGGAGATGAGGTAGGTAGTTGGGTGGGCTATTTACAGATGGGTTATGTACAGCTGCAGCAATCAGTAAACTGCTCAGATTGATGATGCTTAAAGTTAGTGAGGGAGATATAAGTCTCCAACTTCAGCGATTTTGGAAATTCGTTCCAGTCATTGACAGCAGAGAACTGGGAAGAAAGCTGGCCAAAGTGGGTGTGGGCTTTGGGGATGACCAGTGAGATATACCTACTGGAGTGCGTGCTACGGGTGGGTGTTGTTATGGTGACCAGTGAGCTGAGATAAGGCAGAGCTTTACCTAGCAAAGACTTACAGATGACATTGAGCCAGTGGGTCTGGCGATGAATATGTAGCGAGGGCCAGCCGACGAGAGCATACAGGTTGCAGTGGTGGGTGGTATACGGGGCTTTGGTGACAAAACGGATGGCACTGTGATAGACGGGTGGCACTGTGGGGCGGCAGGGTAGCCTAGTGGTTAGAGAGCTGGACTAGTAACCGGAAGGTTGCAAGTTCAAACCACCAAGCTGACAAGGTACAAATCTGTCGTTCTGGCAGTTGACCCACTGTTCCTAGGCCGTCATTGAAAATAAGAATTTGTTCTTAACTGACTTGCCTAGTGAAATAAAAAGACTGCATCCAGTTTGCTGAGTAGAGTGTTGGAGGCTGTTTTGTAAATGACATCGCCGAAGTTGAGGATCGGTAGGATAGTCAGTTTTACAAGGGTATGTTTACCAGCGTGAGTGAAGGAGGCTTTGTTACGAAATAGGATGCCGATTCTAGAATAAATTAGGGATTGGAGATGCTTAATATGAGTCTGGAAGGAGAGTTTACAGTCTAGCCAGACTTTTTGTAGTTGTAGTTGTCCCCATACTCTAAGTCAGAAATGTAGATAAGATAAGATGATCATTGTTCAGTCACACTACTACAAAAAGCAGTTAAATAAGGCCAAAAGGAGTAATATACCATCTTCTTCCAAATTTTTCTTGACTCAACATTTAACATTTTACATTAAAGTGTAAAAACCTGAATATGAACATAAACTATTGCTAACTTATTGCTCTAAAGAGCTTTGTGTATGTAGTTGGCTGGAGTGTGGTGGAGGCTATAGGGATCAGGAGAACCATACTGAAACAGGGTGCAGATTGGTAGATGCTACATTGGTGCCGTGACCCAGATTACACAGCTGAGCTGCACTATCGGCTGGCCGATAAATCCCTAAATCATATCCGCTCTGTTTGGAGTGACTGTTTTTCTCAAAATCCAAACCAAACTTTGGCATAATTTATCTTTTACTCAACAGCGTTTCTCTAATATATTATGTAGAGAAAAAATCTACTTGACCTACCCTCCATTCACACTTTAATGTCATGATCTATTCCAGGCCAAATGACTTTATGTATGAACATAATTAACATGTCTTTAAACAAAGATTTATGGAATAGACCACAGGTGCCCTGCCTGAGCTCCACCTCCAATCCTAATAACATGAGTGAATGAAAAAAAGGTGATATCTCAAACTATGAGAGATACAACAGTTTGAAAACAGACAGTAATCCCTCACAGTTATATACTAATTAACAAGTCAACATGTCCCATGATAAGTGTCAAGAGAGCTCGCTCTCCACTATAACTCACATGCTCAAGAACAGAAAGGGGTATTTTTAGCTCCACATGCATCTCCATGTGAATGCACCCCTGCCTGCATTAAATATGCACACCCGTTTTGATATGACAACCTGTATTTGGCTTCCTCATAATACAATTAATGAATAACCCTGTCTTTTTAAAATAATATCTGCATAGGCGTACTGACAGTAATACTGTTATTACACTAGAGCAGAGCATTCCCCTTTTGCAATACAGCTTTTTTTAATCTCCTGTGAGACTCGATGCATCACCATTTATTTAACTGTGATCCTGTGATATGAACAGCACTGTAAGCAGTCAATACAACAGGGAGGTCTTTGCATTCAGTTGCAAACAAACACACACACACAACAAAAACATGCTGTTACATTCATAGCATCTGTAGAATTGTCACTATGAAAACGCAAACTGTATTATATTAGTTCTACATAAAAAAAGAATATCCACATAACCATTCGTCATACTATTTAGGCCTACCAATTCGCATCAACTAAAAGCAATGTTTCGAGATATCCTATAGGCTACGTCATAAAATACAACATTATGAGGCACCATGGGGCCTACTGTGAGGTAGGCCTACAGTAGAAGCATGGAAGTATATACATAAAAAAACACTTCAATATCAATGTAAAACCATTACAAAACGGGTCAATATTTAAACACTAAACACTACATTCGATAATACATTATATTATTAGGCTACTGGATAGCTCGTTTACAGTAGGCTAGGTGATGCTGTTTTTGCATTGTGCCCAGTAGCTCTGAGACCTAAATGGCATGGTCAGTAGTTTACAAAACGCAATCTACAGCCTGGAGAATACAGTTATTCTATTTAATTATATTATTTTAGCGCATGTGAGTCGCATCTTTTCAATCCTACCAGATCAAGAAGATTATGTGATAAGACTATATTTATTTCAAACGAGCACCATATTGCCAACGCCAAGTAATCAACAGAACAGGATTTTACTGAAAAACATTACCTCTCCCACATCGCATGCATAGATGTGTTTTACAACATGCCAATAAAATACATTTACAACGAGAGAACGCCGAGACAAGGAACAATTCCTAACAATCTTATAACACCGATCTGGCGCCCGCAACTGCCATATGCCACTGATGGCCGATATGCTAAATCAAATTTAAACCACAAACAAGATATGGTAATATAGAATATACCAGCGCCATTCATATCGTGATGAGGCCATGTTGAAGCCCTGTGTGTACTTCCATAAGAACACGCATTCACTCCCACTTCCTCGCCTCCACTGCACGCCGTGCGTACTTTAGTGCGGGCTGTGATTATCCATACGCGCACTGAGGCACAGTATCAGCAACCAGCAACCACACAAACAAAAGCATCGCATACGATAATTACGACCAAGCAAATTATCATTTTCATATCCAAGGTCATAATGTAGAGCATGAGCTCTGCAACATTTAATCGGTTAAGGTGCATATTGCTGTACACCAACATTTTGTGACTGTTCATAATTCTATCCAAACGCAAGGAAACATTTCTGGTATAATCTCTAGCTACCTCCTCTTTCACATAATATTGTATTCATACGTATAACTCTCTTACAGAATCATCATCCTCACCATCATCATCCTCATCATCATCAGAGTCTGCACCGTTAGTTCCCCTTCCACTCTGACACCCGTAGTCCGCTAGTTTCCTGATTTGCCGACTTGAATGCCGTTTTTCATTAGGAGTAGGGGTCTTTGCATGCACTAAAATTGTGATGGTAACGTAGGCACTGTAGAACGCTACTGCTGCAACTCTCCCTGCGTAGCGGGGAGCAAAAACCTGGGCGGTGCTTCGTGCATAGAGGAACAAACCACAGGCACTCATTGGGGGCTCATTATGGTTCCTATCTATGCTTCAAACTGGGAGTCCTAACCTCGTGATGCTTGCTCATCAAAATATAGTTAAAATCACGGACCAGAAATATTAAATCATAATAAGAGGAACATAGACACTGTATGTGGGTTATATTGGCCTGTGCCAGTTGGCAATACAAATGTCGTAATTTCATTATATGCCTAGGCTACTGTAATCATTGATAATAGTAATAAAAACAGGCAGGTTTTTGAAAAGAGAAATATTGACATCCACCCACGTGGACCATTCTACACGAATCAAAAAGTAACAGAGGTCTTAACAGTAGGATAACTACTTTGTAATTTATCTCAGTAGAGATTAATCTCGCCTCTTGGCTCCTGTGCACCTGTCACTCCAAATCCCCATGCACTCTGAGCTCGATTGTTCACTGGCCCCATCGCTGCCACTCCTGTAGCTCTCTCTCACAAGCATGATGAGAGAAGTGCATAGTTGCACTATCAGCCTTGGGTCTCAGACTTCCACCAACACAAACGTCAGGGGGAAAAACTCACAGAACTCATAAGGATAAAGAAGAATAGAATTGAACAATAATTCAAATAAGACATATGAAAGCAACACAACACAGGATGAGGAGAAAACATGCTTTGGGCTAATAGCACAAGTGGATGAGGATAAGTAGCACCTCTGCTTTTTCCAACACCCATACAGATGATTTTGAGGGGTCATAACAAAACCAGGTGGACCATAAACTGAGTCCTCATGGGGGAGATTCCGGGAGACCAGAGGTAACAAAGCACTGGCCTGGCCGGTTGTGTGGTCTATTCATTGCCAGCAGGTAGAGAGGAGTGGTTACCCTCACTGCCTCAAAGGCAAGCACAATGGCTTTGAATCTGAAGCCAACAATCACTGGGAGCTTGTGTGGAGAGATGAGGAAAAGGTTGACATGGGCTGGCTTTAAGAAAAGCTCAGATATACAAGTATTTAGTCCACACAAACAAAGTTAAGTCCACAGACAAGACCTCTCTGACACTGGCAGTCAACAGCTTTTTGTTGGCAGCTACTTGAAAGCAAGGGGAAAAGCATAATGTTGTTTTGACCTCAATGCTAGGCTGCTGTCTGTCTTTGCGGCTCATCTGAGGATAGGAAACGTTTCATATTAGAATCAGAGGAGTCTCCGCTGCCCTCAGATGACAATGTGCCTGTACCTTTCAAACGAGAGAATCTCATTATCTGGAACCTGATACATTCACTTCACTGAGGCTCAGTGACAACGACAGCTCAGAAGTAAAAAAAATATGTCACTGTTTAAAAAGGAAACAAACATCATTAGTGAGAAGATCTTGCTATTTTTACTCTCCCATGATGATAGAATATGCTGTTAGAATAAGCTTTCAAATGATACTGTGAAACAGAAAAAGGAGGTGGGGTAGAGGGGTACTGTAGAAATCCAGTGAAATCTAAAACCAGGGAGACTGCAGCATTAGAGTGGGGCTAAACCACTGCAGTGGGAAATCTACATACTTCTACTACAGCTTTGTAGTGGATGCACTGCGCTGCAGTGACCCAGCCTTGGCCCACGTACACCTCAAATAGTCTCACAGTCTAGTTCACATTTGTATTTTGTTCACTTGTTAATGTTCAAATGTGTTCTATTAAATTAACATCACATAGAGCTTTCAGTCTCTCTATATATATCCACATAGGCCGATAAACACTTATCTAAATCAGGAGCAAAAACAAGAATAGTTCCAGTTTCCTGTGTCGCAACTCCTCTGGAGACTGCGTGGTTGAGCACAGTAGTTGGCCGCAAAAGGTCTTGGATGACGGCCAGGCAACCTCAAGAGTAGCATTTCCCATCATCTCAATGTGTTTACAGTTCAGGGAACACAAGGAATTACATAACTCAGGAAAATGGCTCTTCTCTCCTGGTTTGGACACAAAAGACAGTCACACATAAATACACAAAGATGAATAGCTGTAAGGTAATCATACACAAGCTTTATGGTGTAGCCTACTGAATTGTGGTCAGGGTGTGAGATTTAATTTGATGCATTTCTAAGTATTTTTCCAGTGGCAACACACCAACATCTTGTAGTTCCAGGTGTTTTGTCAACACTACCACACAGACTCTAATATACTATTTGTGAAGTAGGCTTCAAACTATTATGCCATGGTACTGTCTGTTCACTCTCACTGCAAATCCAGATAACACAAAACCTACTGAGCAGACTGGTTGAATCAATGCTGAAATGTGTCAAAGTATGGTGATGTGGAAAATGCATTGGATTTGAAAAATTCATTAACGTCAACTTTTGTTTTGAGCGTGAAATTTCAACCACAGGATTATCTCATCATGATAATCCATTTTCAACAGACAAAACAGAATTTGTACCTTCAAGACAATGTCAGATCTTCAACCGTATAGCCACCCTCAGAAAGAAAAAAAATCTGTGTAGCACCACCTACTGGAGAGTATTTTCATCTACAGCTATCCATTAAACATGCCCAACCCTGCTTAACTTAGGTGTTTATCACTGACTAATACCAATGGGCTATCTTCAGAATGATCATTGAGAGATCTCTTAATAACTAAATAGATTCACTGTTGCTATTGGTGTAATTCCAAAGGGTAGGTTAACTAGGTTTAAGAGTAAAAATAAAATGTAACCATACCTTGTCATATCATCAATGATAATATTTAGGCCCATATATAGCATTTGCAAAGTCATCCACAGCTATTGTCTTGTTTCAATTCAGTTCAACTAAAAATAGACAATACATATAGGCCTAGGGTTTCGGTTGATTTCAAATTGCATCAAGATAATAATTAATATGTTGGATTCACATCTCCATCTAAACCACAGATCAATTGCTATAATCTGCACAGAAACTCAAACACCATTGATCACTTGCACTATTTCTTTAATGTAATCTCAACTGCAATCCAGCTCATTGGGTTGTGCTATTAGATAAAGCACAGTGATAACGCATTAAGTTGTATAATAAATACAAAATATCTGACATTGAATTCCCATTTGAACTTTGTTGTGCTTTAAAATGGTTGAAAGTCCAGTGATAAAACATTTAAATAAAAAACTAAAATCTGGTTGAAAGCATAGTGATAACATTGGGAATTCAAAAAACTTCTGGCAATCTTGAGTGGGTGAATAAAGGTTGAAATCTCACTGATCAACATCTCAACCAATTAAAAAAATGTCAATGTTGAAATGATGTGCCCAGTGGGTAGCCGAGAGTCAATGGTTGTACAGCAAATGGGGAGGAATTTGGAGGATTGCTCACAACAGATGAGACTGCAAACTGACCTTGATGTTCTTCTATTTCAGCATTAGCAAGCTCCAACCTAAAAATCAACTATTATTGGCTGCTAGCGCCAACAAAAGATATAGGATTGTATGCTCCTGGATTGTTGGTCTCATTTGCTGTTGTAAAGTTATTTGTCCAGCAGAGGGTAGTGTCTCTAGAGTCATATATAGGCCTTACTTCTCATTGACGCCAAACTCATCACTGGTGTGTGTGTGGCCAAAGAGCTCTATTATCATGTAATGTGACGAAAGTGTCAGTTCCAATCCAAGTGCCAAAATGTTTAGTAAACTCCAGGCGCTTACATTTGTTGGATGATATGAAAATAGAGCTCCTTGGCCATGCACACCAGTGGTGGGTTTGGAATCGAAATGAGAATGCACGAGCAGAAAAAAAAGCATGCCTACTGTAAAATATGGTGGTGGATCTTTGATGTAAATGGGATATTTTTCCTCCACTGGTCCTGGAGCCCTTGTTAAGGTCAACAGCATCAATAACTTCACCCAGTACCTGGATATTTTAGCCAAAAACCTGGTTGCTTCTGCCAAGAGGCAAAAACTTGGCAACACGTGGATCCTCCAGCAAGACAATAACCCCAATCATTTAAATATTTTTTTAATCACAAAGAAATTGTTAATTGGCCACAAAAATCAACATTTTGCAATGGCCATTTCAGTCTCCGGACTTGAAAGCAATTGAAAACCTGTGGTTTGAAAAGGGCAGTCCATGAGCGCAATGTATATCAAGGATCTGGAAGTATTCTGTATGGTGGAATGGTCTAAGATACCTCCCAATGTGTTCTCTAACTCAAAACATTTGACAAAAAACGCTCAGTGCCGTTAACCTCACAAGGTGAGGTATTGAAAGGTATTGAAAACAGGGGTATCAAAAATTGGACCCACCTTGTTAAAACAAAATCTCTTTCTCTGAGCGATTGTATTAGTATAATATACTTTCCCATTTTTTTAGCATACAATATAACAGTATTTAAATTATTTTATAGTAATGTTTGCTCAACTTTATCAAGGGTGTCAATAATTTCAGACCCCACTGTATATGCTACATGTAGGCATAGAAATTTGAACATTTGCTTTCATTCTTACCAGCTGCTTCGGCATGTACGTGACAAATCAAGAAATTGATATACATATACAGCCTATTCCTTATTGTTGAAAAAGTTAATTGATACAATTACACATGCCCTTTGTCAATGCCAGTGAGAGCAAAAACACATACTAAAACTCCCATAATTGGTTTTGTCAACATGGGAAAACTCATCTTTGGGCATGAAATTTCCACAGATAGCTTACCACAACAAATTCAGTTGTAACAGCTGACAGAAAACAATAACATAGGGAAAATCTAACTTAAAAAGGGGCAATCTGCAGCGGTTACATACATTTGTAGGCTTGAATTAATGTTCTTGAAGAATAAAACATCAAGATGCCTCATGAGATTACTGCAACTGCCATACCCAATCAGAACACAAGATGTCTTACTCCTTTGTTTGTAATTAATGTTGTAAAAAGTTTTTAAAAAAACACTGTATAGCCTAAAAACATGATTAAAACTATAATTTTGATACCATCATTGATACATATTAGGTCTGTTCATGAGTTTGAAAGTGGTTAAATTTCTTCTGCCCTATCCCTCAGCTGTTTACCAGATCAGTGGGGGGTGACCGCTTTGTTATTGTTGGAACTGCAGATTGCCACTTTAAAGACAAGAATCGTGATAAGATGTATTAATGCTCAACATACAAAAGTTAAACATGTAGCCATGTGCTCAGTAAATACATAAAACTAACTGTAGCTAGGACAGGTCTTACAGATTAAAAAGACAATGTAGTGTAGAAAAGAAAGTGCTGAGATGTAGAAACAAATGCAGAGTTGGTCAATGAGTATAATATATCAAAAAGGTCTTACAATAGGATGATAATCACAGAAATAAGGAACATTTATGATGAATCTACTAAAAATCGGCAATAAAAAGGTATCCAAACCATCCCCGTGTTTTTTGTCTTTTTATCTACAAAGAAAACAAATGTATCAAGGATTTAAGTGCAAGGCAGCATTATATTCTTCATTGTGCTAGACAAAAAAAAGGTAACCGAGGCAATATCCCAAAATGCCAACCAGCATGACACAATTTCACAGACTTTGCCAGCAGACAGTTGAGTTACGATTACCTGGGTAAAATCAATCTATATCAGTTTTCAGCAGATGGATTGGTTGTGAATACAAATTTAACATCACTTTTTAGAATTATTGCAGAGGTACTACAGAATACAAATCTAAAGAACAAAGCATTATTTTCAGATATCAGATTCTGTCAACCAAAAACAAAACATACAGCGTAACCATTATTTTTTTTAAAGGTACAACTTAACTGATGTAAGATGAAATACATTCTAAACATAAAACAAATTGTAACATACAGTTTATAGCCTACCAACAAAATCAGTTTCACGAAAATGTAAGACATTATCGATGCGGTTCCCCCGACATTTGATATCTAAAAAAGGTTAACTGACCTCCTATCCAAATCTGCATGTTGAAGCTGAATCTTATAAATGCATCACAATCTAATACCATCATAATAGTGTACTAGTACAAAGACTGCAGTAAACAGCTTTCTGTAAAGAAAGTCTTCTTTTTTTTAAAGACTAAAGGCTACCTACAACTTGACAGACTGAACATACCATGTAGTTTAGCTACCAATATGTGTAATAAAATGTGATGTGTAGCCTAACGCTGGGCTGAGGAAATGCAAAGTATACTCGTGCCTGAACATTTAATGAAAGATTGCATGGGAGTTTGTATTTTGATGACTGTTCACATGATAACGCAGCATGATAGAACAGCACAGGCTTCCTTATCCATTGCAACACAAATTCTAAGGCTTGTACATCACATTGAAATACAATAGCTTATTAATCAAAACAGCATATTTGCAATGTGTGATAACGGTAACAGACAATCATTCTATTTTCGGTGATGTAAACGTACTAGATGGTGTCTTTTTGGTGGCACATAGTATGAAAACGCAGGATACAGGCCTATATGCTAACTGTAGAGGTTTCATCCCATTTTTAGGGATTTGCTCCAGACATGTGTTTGCTACATTCAACAGGGCGCACCATTTCCACTGCTTTTCTTCCTTTACTGGTGAAGTCTGGCAGCTGCTCATAGTCCACTGGGCTTACAGGACTCCCAGACTCAGAGCAAAGATGAGGCATTCCATGGGTGATCCCCACTGGCCTAATCTTACTGTGTTGATTGTAAGGATGAGAGTCAACAGTCGATGTGTAAAAAAGGGCCTCACCCCCACCACCTGATGCCTTATCTGATCTCCCATAGTGAGCATGAGGTCGACCAGGGGCCTGAGGCCGACAGGATTCTGATTGCAAAGGAAGATGAGATGGCCTATGCAACGGTCCTGTATTCTGAGGGATAGAATTACAGGATACTCTGTCAGTCAGTTTGCTAGCTGAGATCGGTTGAAGTTTACAGTTTGGGACTCGACTGACAGGCTGACTGAATGATACGTGTCCGTCTTGGGTTTGATAGAGACTGTGCGTCTGCTCTTTTCTTTTCCCATCTGCTCCAGGGTGAGTTACAGTCCCCTCAGTATCTGGTTGCCATGACTGCAACATGTTTCTATTGTCCCCATTTTCTGAAGTGGAAATGTGACCATTATTTTTGCGGTGAAGTGAGGACGCCATCTTTGACACTCTTTCATTTCTAGGGCATGACGCTAGCGCTGCCCCACTCCCTAAATACATGTCAGTCATCTCTAACTCCAAGCTCTCTGTGTCCAGGGATCTACTCCTCCGATTTAAGGCCAGAGGACTCGACAGAGGAGCCAGTGGACTTGACTGATGGACTCGTGTAAGGCTAAGGTGACGTGGCAGGCTGGCGATTCCCCAAGTATTACTGAGGAGACTCCGTTCATAGAGGTCAAACATTTGTAAGTCACATTCAGCAAACGCATCCTTTTGCAGGTAGCTTTCTTCAAACACTTCGTAAGGCGACGTGATGTCTTCCTCCTCCATTACCATATCCATCTGCTGATCATATTCCCCCTCATTATCGATGTCCACGACATCAAATGTGACAATGGCTGGGAGGGATTGCATGTTTTGGGAAAAGGGAGAGCCTGACTCAGAGCCTCCCATGCTTTCATTTGAATCACTATAAAACTGTGACTGTTTTGTAAAGTCCACTAGGGCTTGGGAGAAGCAAATTGCCTGGTCATCCTTCAAATCATTATTTGTTTCTTTAGAAATATCATGATTTCCTCTTAAGTGGGGGGACTGTGGCTTGTTTTGCTCAGGGCACATTTCTTGTGATTGACATGTTTTTGAAGCAAGGGAGCTAAAAGCTGCATCTGACATTCTGACATTGGCATGCGATCGGTTTTCTTTTTTATTCAAAGCCTCTGGGTTGACCTGGTCCTCTTTCATAGAGGCTTGAGTTTTTGTGTTGACCTTAGAAATGCTTTCCTGGAAGCTATTATCTTGGTGGATCCTCCCTTTGGTGAACAGAGCCTGCTCTTTGGAAAGTTTACACATGCTTTTCAACTCCGCACATAGAAGGTCCTGCTGGATCAAAGTCAGCCTGTCCTCTTCCATTAGATCTGTTTCAGGAGTGAACATAGCATTTACATCACTACACTGAGCTGGCATTTCTAAAAACTCAAGTGGATCAGGCAGCTTAGATTTTTCAAGAGGTGGACTGATAAGACTATCATCAGGCTCAAAAAGCTCATACAGAGCGTCACCACTGTAACTGTCCCTTGGTAGTCTATCCGTCCTGACATTGTTAACTTTGTCACGTCCGTCTTCATCTTGTCCTGGGGTGGTAGAGTCATAGTAACCCTCATCACTGTTAGGAACTGACTCTTGATGGTCGCTCTGAGGGGTCATGACATCCGCAGATGTAAGGGTGGTCTCTGTAACTTCAAGATCACCATTGCTGTTGTTGCTGATGTCCATGTTATAGGAGCTAGATGGCTCTTCAGGTGTCATCCTAGGACTTTCACTGTGTTCTAGAAAGTCTGGTTCCTGGCTGTCTGTATAGCAAATGTTCTCTACAGCGTCATTTCCCCAGAGGTCATGGAGATAGTCTCCAGCCACCTCATCAGGGGTGGCCATTTCTTCTCCTCCACCCTGGTAGGTAACATAACAGGAACTCCTTTTGCCTGCATTTCGACTCCTTTCCCCCGAGACTGTGCTCTCTGCAATACTGTCATCATCTTGATCAGCTATTATGTCACCACAGCCAGTGAGTGAGTCAAAACTCTTCAGAGACGCCACATCACCATAAAGCAAGCTTATTTGAGATGAGCCAGTAGGCAGATGGACGTTCACTGTAGACTCTAGGTTGGTGTTCGGGAGAGAACCAGGTTCAGTGGTTTCATGGAGTGTCTCTTCAAGTTTATTTAGGTTATCATTCTTTGCTACAACATCCTTGCCTTTCATCAGTTCCCCTACAAGAGAATCCACACTCCTTTGTTTCACCATATTGTTCTCAGACACTATGACATCAACATTAATACATTCAGGTGCAATAGTCAAACAATCTTCGACATTTGCCAAAACAGGCACATCGGATTCAGACAAACTGTTCAGGCACTTTGTGTCATTTTGGTCAATCTTTGTCTGGGCAATAGGCACCTCTTTGTTGCAGACATGAGACATTGCAACCATTTCATTTTTTTCTAAATCACAATTTCTATTCTTTCTATGACGCCTGATACTGTTAAAAAGTCCCCTCAAACCCTTTTTCTGACGGGGGAGGGAAAAGGACTTCTGATCACCAGTAGAGTGACCAAATTCACTACAACAAGTGCTAGGAGTCTGGCTGTGGTACTCAAAATCTCCTGCTGGAACATATCCACTTCCCAGACTGTCCTCCCAACCTGCCTTGCTAAGTCCATCATGCGTTTTACTCTTGCTTAATCCCTTTTTAGAGGCACACTTGTTCTGATTTTTGTTCCTCCCTCCAAAGAAGTTGGGCAAAACACAAATGCTTTTACGTCCTCCAAAGAATCTTAAGGCAGTCCTCTTCAGTTTCCCTGATGGCTGAGGCTCAGGGGGCACAGCATCAAATGTGTCAGATGGAGGCTTTACCTCAGTCTGTGAATCCTGGCCACCCATGGCTGTCTGCTCGCAGCCAGCAGACAAATGCTTTGTATAACTTGCTGGCTCATTTCCTCCGCAGGGCTCCATGGCAACACAATCTACAGGAAGATGAAATGAACAGAGAGCATGACAGTCATCACCATCAGGTGTAAAGAAGACTGCTGCCATGCCATCCTACAAAACCATTTGCTTCCATGTTTTCTGAAATGTAGGACAAATTAAGGATTAGGCATAGAATGATTCGATTCTGTTTTATACACTGGTGGGCCTACATCAAGCATGTTGGAATGGTTTTCTTCACATTAGAGGAAATAACACGTTTATAGTTAATGATCTGACAAACCTTCACAACAGCAATGTCATGCTATCTGCATAAAAAGTGTAAAGCAAGTTGTCCATTATCTAGGTGCAACATTATGCGCAAATAAATAATACAATAGGATGTGCCAAAACTTGTTTTAACTATCAAGTCACCACCTGTTTTGGAAACAAAATCATTAGCTATGTAGGGATAATTGTTTATTATGCTATACTACGCGAGAAAACAGAGAAGCATGACGTTTGTTACCCAAGCAGTCGTCGGGTTAGGACAACAACAAAGCTTAGCTATGTGTAGCTAAGTTAATGCCTAACGTTAGCTTGAGTGTGGCCTGTAAATCTGAAGGACGTAAACTACCAGCAAATTATCATCTACCTAGCTAATATTCCGAAATGGAGGTGATTGTATTAATCTAGCTCGCTAATTCCAAGAAATAACATTTTACTTTCTTGCTACAGTAACTACCATTGTTGGGAAATATACACACTGGCAGCAGAGGTGATAAGCTACGTTAGCTAACTAGTTAGCTAGCCTAGAATACAATAATTCCCTGCAAGCGTCAAACGGTGGCTAGCATAACAACGAGGGACATTTTTCAAAACACCTTCCCAATAAAAGTCATGTTTAGGCGATGGGGACGTATATATAAATTAACCAACCTTGTTGTTTGGCTGCTACACCCCAGGATAATATACACAATAAATCAGATTCACTTTGTTCAGTCGCGTTAACAGTCTGGAGCCTCTTGTTCATATGCGCATTGAATTCTGGTAGTCGTAGTGAGGATGGGATATGTCTTTCTTTTTAGTTATCGTCTATTGTAAATACTAGAAGAAAAAAACACGAGAAATTAGAAACTTGTCAGTTGTAAGAAATCATATCTGAAACATCTTGTGAAAATAAAGTAAAAATAAACGACAAAATAATCACAAAGCAGAAAAGTAGGGTCGGCGCTTGCACTCTTCTTGGCCTCCGGATCCTCAAACAAGGACAATTTCGTGAACAAGACATTTATTAAATAATTTGATGGTCAATTTATCTTTCATTCATTCTAGTTACGTAGTACCTACCTCAAATATTCCAGTGTGCCTACACATTGTATATGTGTTACTGGCAGACCCTGCATATAGCTTCCGCTCTTCTTGAATACTGCACTGTTGAGTAGGGTTTGCAAGTTAAGCGTTTCACTGTACACACTTGAAACGTTGTTAGGTCTACATGGCTATTATCATAGCTCAGTTGAAATTGTATTGTTAGTAGACTACTGGAACGTCAGCTACACCATCAATGTAATGTCAATTATGTATATTATTACTTGCATGGTGCACTGCACCAATGAGATATGTATCTATAAATATGTATCTCATTGGTGGAATGCACCATGGACATAATAATATACAGGGCCTTCAGGAAGTATTCATACCCCTTGACTTATTCAGCCTGAATTAAAAATGAATCAAATAGGTTTGTTTCTCACCCACCTACACACAATACCCCATAATGACAAACTAAAAACATGTTTTTAGAAATGTTTGCAAATGTATTGAAAATTAAATAATTGACGTAAGTATTCACTTTCCCGAGTCAATACTTTGTAGAAGCATCTTTGGCAGCGATTACACCGGTGAGTCTTTCTGGGTGTCTCTAAGAGCTTTCCACACCTGGATTTTGCAACATTTGCCCATTATTCTTTTCAAAATTATTCAAGCTCTGTCAAATGGGTTGTTGATCATTGCTAGACAACCATTTTAAGGTCTTACCATAGATTTTCAAGTAGATTTATGTCAAAACTGTAACTTGGCCAATCAGTAACATTCACTGTCTTCTTAGTAAGCAACTCCAGTGTATATTTGGCCTTGTGTTTTAGGTTATTGTCCTGCTGAAATGTGAATTAATCTCCCAGTGTCTGGTGGAAAGCAGACTGAACCAGGTTTTCCAGAATTTGTCCTGTGCATAGTTCCATTCCATTTTTTTTATCCTGAAAAACTCCCCCGTCCTTAACAATAACAAGGATACCCATAACATGATGCAACCATCACTATGCTTGAAAGTATGGAGAGTGGTACTCGGTAATGTGTTGTATTGGATTTGCCTGAACATAACACTTTGTATTCAGAACAGTCAGTCAATTAGGTTAGTATTGTGGAGTAACTACAATGTTGTTGATCCATTCTCATAGTGAAATCCCTGAGAGGTTTCCTTCCTCTCCGGCAACTGAGTTAGGAAGGACCACCTGTATCTTTGTAATGACTGGATGTATTGATACACCATCCAAAGTGCAATTAATAACTTCACCATGCTCAAAGGGATATTCAATGACTGTTTTATGATTTTTACTAATCTACCAATATGTGCCCTTCTTTGCAAGGCAGTGGTAAATCTCCCTGGTCTTTGTGGTTGAATCTGTGTTTGAAATTCAATGCTCGACTGAGGGATCTTACAGATAATTGTGTGAGGGCTACGGAGATGAGGGAGTCATTCAAAAATTATGTTAAACACTATTATTGCACACAGAGTAAGTCTATGCAACTTATTATGTGACTTGTTAAGCACATTTCCACTACTTCTTGCCATACAAAGGGTTGAATACTTGACTCAAGACATTTCAGCTTTAATTTTTTATAAATTTTTAACATTTCAAAAACAATTTCCACTTTGACATTTATGGGGTATTTTTTGTGTGTAGACCAGTGACCAAAAAAACCTCTACATGTAATTTATTTTAAATTCAGGCTGCAACACAACAAAATGAGGTTGAAAAAATTCAAGGGGTGTATGCACATAAAGTGTAAAAATAAAAATAAATGTTCTGTTGCAAAATTTGTCATTTTAATGGCTGTAATTTTTACAGCACATTTTATTTTATACTTACATTTCAGTCTTTCAAAATGCACATAAATTCAAACAGATGTATATTACACAAATATTCTCTAAAACAAAGGACAAAATATTGAAGCCTAAATAAGTTAAATTAAAGCCTAGAGCCTAAATTAAAGCCTAAATAAGGCTCATCAAATGATGTGCATTTAAAGGCCTTTTTTTAAAGGCTGTTGATGGCTATCTAGTTAACGTTAGCTAGCTATTTTCTTTTATGAGGGAGGACGAGGTGGACATTTTCACCAATTGAAAGCTAGTTATGCTATTCACACAACAATAAATGGAAGAATCTTTAATAATCACTTAATGTTAGTCTGTTTTCTCCCGCAAATAGCTTCTGTTGCAATTTTAGTTATGTTTATAGCTAGCTAGTAGTTGACTTCCTGAATGACAATCCATATTCGATTATTTCAATTTACAAAAAAATTTTTACGTTTTCATCTTTTGAGCTTCTAGTCATGAAATCTATGCAGCCTACTCAATCACTTTTTATAGCTACTGTTTACAGGCCTCCTGGGCCATATACAGCGTTTCTCACTGAGTTCCCTGAATTCCTATCGGACCTTGTAGTCATAGCAGATAATATTCTAATCTTTGGTGACTTTAATATTCACATGGAAAAGTCCACAGGCCCACTCCAAAAGGCTTTCGGAGCCATCATCGACTCAGTGGGTTTTGTCCAACATGTCTCTGGACCCACTCACTGTCACAGTCATACGCTGGACCTAGTTTTGTCCCATGGAATAAATGTTGTGGATCTTAATGTTTTTCCTCATAATCCTGGACTATCGGACCACCATTTTATTACGTTTGCAATTGCAACAAATAATCTGCTCAGACCCCAACCAAGGAGCATCAAAAGTCATGCTATAAATTCCCAGTCAACACAAAGATTCCTTGATGCCCTTCCAGACTCCCTCTGCCTACCCAAGGACGCCAGAGGACAAAAATCAGTTAACCACCTAACTGAGGATCTCAATTTAACCTTGCGCAATACCCTAGATGCAGTTGCACCCCTAAAAACTAAAAACATTTCTCATAAGAAACTAGCTCCCTGGTACACAGAAAATACCCGAGCTCTGAAGCAAGCTTCCAGAAAATTGGAACGGAAATGGCGCCACACCAAACTGGAAGTCTTCCGACTAGCTTGGAAAGACGGTACCGTGCAGTACCGAAGAGCCCTTACTGCTGCTCGATCATCCTATTTTTCTAACTTAATTGAGGAAAATAAGAACAATCCAAAATTCCTTTTTGATACTGTCGCAAAGCTAACTAAAAAGCAGCATTCCCCAAGAGAGTATGACTTTCACTTCAGCAGTGATAAATTCATGAACTTCTTTGAGGAAAAGATTATGATTATTAGAAAGCAAATTACGGACTCCTCTTTAAACCTGCGTATTCCTCCAAACCTCAGTTGTCCTGAGTCTGCACAACTCTGCCAGGACCTAGGATCAAGAGAAACGCTCAAGTGTTTTAGTACTATATCTCTTGACACAATGATGAAAATAATCATGGCCTCTAAACCTTCAAGCTGCATACTGGACCCTATTCCAACTAAACTACTGAAAGAGCTGCTTCCTGTGCTTGGCCCTCCTATGTTGAACATAATAAATGGCTCTCTATCCACTGGATGTGTACCAAACTCACTAAAAGTGGCAGTAATAAAGCCTCTCTTGAAAAAGCCAAACCTTGATCCAGAAAATATAAAAAACTATCGGCCTATATTGAATCTTCCATTCCTCTCAAAAATGTTAGAGAAGGCTGTTGTGCAGCAACTCACTGCCTTCCTGAAGACAAACAATGTATACGAAATGCTTCAGTCTGGTTTTAGACCCCATCATCGCACTGAGACGGCACTTGTGAAGGTGGTAAATGACATTTTAATGGCATCGGACCGAGGCTCTGCATCTGTCCTCGTGCGCCTAGACCTTAGTGCTGCTTTTGATACCATCGATCACCACATTCTTTTGGAGAGTTTGGAAACCCAAATTGGTCTACACGGACATGTTCTGGCCTGGTTTAGATCTTATCTGTCGGAAAGATATCAGTTTGTCTCTGTGAATGGTTTGTCCTCTGACAAATCAACTGTAAATTTCGGTGTTCCTCAAGGTTCCGTTTTAGGACCACTATTGTTTTCACTATATATTTTACCTCTTGGGGATGTTATTCGAAAACATAATGTTAACTTTCACTGCTATGCGGATGACACACAGCTGTACATTTCAATGAAACATGGTGAAGCCCCAAAATTGCCCTCGCTAGAAGCATGTGTTTCAGACATAAGGAAGTGGATGGCTGCAAACTATCTACTATTAAACTCGGACAAAACAGAGATGCTTGTTCTAGGTCCCAAGAAACAAAGAGATCTTCTGTTGAATCTGACAATTAATCTTAATGGTTGTACAGTCGTCTCAAATAAAACTGTGAAGGACCTCGGCGTTACTCTGGACCCTGATCTCTCTTTTGAAGAACATATCAAGACCATTTCGAGGACAGCTTTTTTCCATCTATGTAATATTGCAAAAATCAGAAACTTTCTGTCCAAAAATGATGCAGAAAAATTAATCCATGCTTTTGTCACTTCTAGGTTAGACTACTGCAATGCTCTACTTTCCGGCTACCCGGATAAAGCACTAAATAAACTTCAGTTAGTGCTAAATACGGCTGCTAGAATCCTGACGAGAACCAAAAAATTTGATCATATTACTCCAGTGCTAGCCTCTCTACATTGGCTTCCTGTAAAAGCAAGGGCTGATTTCAAGGTTTTACTGCTAAGCTACAAAGCATTACATGGGCTTGCTCCTATCTCTCTGATTTGGTCCTGCCGTACATACCTACACGTACGCTACGGTCACAAGACGCAGGCCTCCTAATTGTCCCTAGAATTTCGAAGCAAACAGCTGGAGGCAGGGCTTTCTCCTATAGAGCTCCATTTTTATGGAACGGTCTGCCTACCCATGTCAGAGACGCAAACTCGGTCTCAACCTTTAAGTCTTTACTGAAGACTCATCTCTTCAGTGGGTCATATGATTCAGTGTAGTCTGGCCCAGGAGTGGGAAGGTGAACGGAAAGGCTCTGGAGCAACGAACCGCCCTTGCTGTCTCTGCCTGGCCGGTTCCACTCTTTCCACTGGGATTCTCTGACTCTAACCCTATCACAGGGGCTGAGTCACTGGTTTACTGGGGCTCTCTCATGCCGTCCCTGGAGGGGGTGCGTCACCTGAGTGGGTTGATTCACTGTTGTGGTCATCCTGTCTGGGTTGGCGCCCCCCGCCTTGGGTTGTGCCGTGGCGGAGATCTTTGTGGGCTATACTCAGCCTTGTCTCAGGATGGTAAGTTGGTGGTTGAAGATATCCCTCTAGTGGTGTGGGGGCTGTGCTTTGGCAAAGTGGGTGGGGTTATATCATTCCTGTTTGGCCCTGTCCGGGGGTGTCCTCGGATGGGGCCACAGTGTCTCCTGACCCCTCCTGTCTCAGGTTCCAGTATTTATGCTGCAGTAGTTTGTGTCGGGGGGCTAGGGTCAGTTTGTTATATCTGGAGTACTTCTCCTGTCGTATTCGGTGTCCTGTGTGAATCTAAGTGTGCGTTCTCTAATTCTCTCCTTCTTTCTTTCTCTCTCTCGGAGGACCTGAGCCCTAGGACCATGCCCCAGGACTACCTGACATGATGACTCCTTGCTGTCCCCAGTCCACCTGGCCATGCTGCTGCTCCAGTTTCAACTGTTCTGCCTTACTATTATTCGACCATGCTGGTCATTTATGAACATTTGAACATCTTGGCCATGTTCTGTTATAATTTCCACCCGGCACAGCCAGAAGAGGACTGGCCACCCCACATATGCTCTCTCTAATTCTCTCTTTCTTTCTCTCTCTCGGAGGACCTGAGCCCTAGGACCGTGCCCCAGGACTACCTGACATGATGACTCCTTGCTGTCCCCAGTCCACCTGACTGTGCTGCTGCTCCAGTTTCAACTGTTCTGCCTTATTATTATTTGACCATGCTGGTCATTTATGAACATTTGAATATCTTGTCCATGTTCTGTTATAATCTCCACCCGGCACAGCCAGAAGAGGACTGGCCACCCCACATAGCCTGGTTCCTCTCTTGGTTTCTTTCTAGGTTTTGGCCTTTCTAGGGAGTTTTTCCTAGCCACCGTGCTTCTACACCTGCATTGCTTGCTGTTTGGGGTTTTAGGCTGGGTTTCTGTACAGCACTTTGAGATATCAGCTGATGTACGAAGGGCTATATAAATACATTTGATTTGATTTGATTATTTCGATGTGCATTCACCGCATTCAAAACAACTGGGAACCCCGAAATATCCGACTTCATGCCGCGTTAACCTAATATTCGAAAAATCCTCCCCTAATTTGCTAAGAAAATCACTTTGTATCGACGTGCCATGAAAAAGAGACCGAGGTAAAGTTGGTTTTATGTTCACACATTCAACAGACACTCAACAAACATGCATCAGACATTCAACAGACATTTGCCAAAAGCCATTTAAAAATCAATAACTAATTCACTGTTTGTCACAGAATCATCAAGCTAGATATGATTTCTTCTATAAATGTCTATCATACTTTTACAACCTTAGTTTTGAGAAGAAATTCCAGTTTTGACTTGATAGAAATACTTCAAATCTATAAAATGCCATTTAAAATGGTAAAAATCAATAACTAATTCACAGTTTGTCACCGAAACATCAAGGTAGGTCTGATTTATTCCATAAATGTCTGGCATACCTTTAGAACCTTTGTTTTGAGGAAAAATTCGGTTTTGAATTGATATAAATACATAACATCTATGAAATGGCATTTAAAGCTACAGTTGAAGTCAGAAGTTTACATACACTTAGGTTGGAGTCATTACATTTTTTAACCACTCCACAAATTTCTTGTCAACAAACTATTGTTTTGGCAAGTCGGTTAGGTAATCTACTTTGTGCATTACTGTCACGTTCTGACCTTAGTTCCTTTGTTTTTGTCTTAGTATGGTCAGGGCGTGAGTTGGGGTGGGCAGTCTGTTTGTTTTTCTATGTTGGTTTTTGAGTTCGGCCTAGTATGGTTCTCAATCAGAGACAGCTGTCAATTGTTGTCCCTGATTGAGAATCATACTTAGGTAGCCTGGGTTTCACTTTTGGTTTCTGGGTGTTTGTTTCTGTGTGAGTGTTTGGGCCACACGGTACTGTTTCGGTTTTGTAAATTCACGTTGTCATTTATTGTTTAGTGTTCTGAGTTTTAATTAAATATCATCATGAACACTTACCATGCTGCGCTTTGGTCCTCCTCTCTTTCTCCCGACGAAGATCGTTACAATGACACAAGTAATTTTTCCAACAGTTATTTACAGACAGATTATTTCACTGTATCACAATTAAAGTGGGTCCGAAGTTTACATACACTAAGTTCACTGTGCCTTAAAACAGCTTGGAAAATTCCAGAAAATGATGGCATGGCTTTAGAAGCTTCTGAAACGCTAATTGACATCATTTGAGTCAATTGGAGATGTACCTGTGGATGTATTTCAAGGCCTACTTTCAAACGCACTGTCTCTTTGCTTGACATCAAGGGAAAATCAAAAGAAATCAGCCAAGACCTCAGAAAAAAAATTGTAGACCTCCACAAGTCTCCTTCATCCTTGGGAGCAATTTCCAAACGCCTGAAGGAACCACGTTCATCTGTATAAACAATAGTATGCAAGTATAAACACCATGGGACCACGCAGCCGTGATACTGCTCAGGAAAGAGACGTGTTCTGTCTCCTAGAGATAAATGTACTTTGGTGCGAAAAGTGCAAATAAATCCCAGAACAACAGCAAAGGACCTTGTGAAGATGCTGGAAGAAACAGGTACAAAAGTATCTCTAGCCACAGTAAAACGAGTCCTACATCGACATACCCTGAAAGGGCACTCAGCAAGGAAGAAGCAACTGCTCCAAAACCGCCATAAAAAAAGCCAGACTATGGTTTGCAACTGCACATGGGGACAAAGATCATACTTTTTGGAGAAATGTCCTCTGGTTTGATGAAACAAAAAAAGAACTGTTTGGCCATGACCATTGTTATGTTTGGAGGAAAAAGGGAGGCTTGCGAGCCAAAAAACACCATCCCAATTGTGAAGCACGGGGGTGGCAGCCTCTTGTTGTGGGGGTGCTTTGCTGCAGGTGCACTTCACAAAATAGATGGCTTCATGAGGAGGAAAATTATGTGGATATATTGAAGCAACATCTCAAGACATCAGTTAGGAAGTTAAAGCTTGGTTGCAAATGGGTCTTTCAAATGGACAAGCATACTTCCAAAGTTGTGGCAAAATGGCTTCAGGACAACAAAGTCAATGTATTGGAGTGGCCATTACAAAGCCCTGACCTCAATTCTATAGAAAATGTGTGGTCAGAACTGAAAAAGCATGTGCGAGCAAGGAGGCCTACAAACCTGACTCAGTTACACAAGCTCTGTCAGGAGGAATGTAGACCAAAATTCACCCAACTTATTGTGGGAAGCTTGTGGAAGGCTACCCAAAATGTTGGACCCAAGGTAAACAATTTAAAGGCAATGCTACCAAATACTAATTTAATGTATGTAAACTTCTGACCCACTGGGAATGTGATGAAAGAAATAAAAGCTGAAATTAATCACTCTAGTTATTCTGACATTTCACATCCTTAAAATAAAGTGGTGATCCTAACTGACCTAAAACAGGGAATTTTAACTAGGATTAAATGTCTGGATTTGTGATAAACTCAGTTTAAATGTACATTGCTAAGGTGTATGTAACTTCCGACTTCAACTGTCTCTAAATCATTAACGTTTTCACTGATTATGACTGAATCATTAAACTCGGTATGATTTATTCTGTAAATGCCTAGTATACTTTTACAACCTTTGAGTAGAAATTCCAGTTTTGATTTGATATAAATACATAACATCTCAAACATTGCATTTAAAGAATAAATCTAATTCAGTGATTGTCTCAGAAAAAAGTGAAAATATGCATTTATTTGCAATACTTTAAAGAAATGTTCATTTCAAGTGCAATTTGTTCTATATGAAAGTTAGACAATGTTTTCATAAAGTTGTACAATGTTAACAATCTTAAACTGTATGCCAAATCAATGTTCGCATTTTTAGTGCAACAGTACCACATTTTAAAGTAGTTACAAGGCACAACCCTCAGTTATTTATACTTCTCTAATTTAACAGCAAAGAGGTCCCTTCCAATCATTTTCTATTTTGGCTTTGTTGAAGTCCTTCTTTGTCATCCCCAGACAAGCTGAATGGTACCATCTCTGGCACACAGAGCATTCTATCTGCAGTATTAAAAACATAAAACAGGGTTGTTTATTTACATGTAAATTACAGTTCTGGAATACCCAAATTCTGTTAGATGCTTTTGCAATTAGGCACATTTTCAAATTGAATTGGATTTTTGTTCAATTGCTAAATTGACTTTAAATGACATGCATTTCACTGTAGAGCCTCTAGCCCTAATCACAAAACCTTATCCAACCTTTCAGTTCCACCACCCACACATGCGATGACATCACCTGGTTTCAATGATGTTTCTAGAGACAATATCTCTCTCATCATCACTCAATACCTAGGTTTACCTCCACTGTATTCACATCCTACCATACCATTGTCTGTACATTATACATTGCAGATATTTTATCACCCCCAGAAACCTCCTTTTACTCTGTTCCAGACGTTCTAGATGACCAATTCTCATAGCTTTTAGCCGTACCCTTATCCTACTCTGGTGATGTAGAGGTGAATCGAGGCCCTGCACTGCCTAGCTCCACTCCTATTCCCCAGGTGCTCTCTTTTGTTGAGTTCTGTAACCGTAATAGCATTGTTTTCATGCATGTTAACATTAGAAGCCTTCTCCGAAAGTTTGTTTTATTCACTGCTTTAGCACACTCTGCCAACCCAGATGTTCTAGCCGTGTCTGAATCCTGGCTTAGAAAGACCACCAAAAATTCTGACATTTTCATCCCTAACTACAACTTTTTCAGACAAGATAGAACGGCCAAAGGGGGTGGTGTTTCAATCTACTGCAAAGATAGCCTGCAGAGTTCTGTCCTACTATCCAGGTCTGTACCCAAACAATTTGAACGTCTACTTTTAAAAATCCACCTCTCTAAAAACAAGTCTCTCACCGTTGCTGCCTGCTATAGATCACCCTCTATCCCCAGCTGTGCTCTGGACACCAGATGTGAACTGATTGCCCCCCATCTATCTTCAGCGCTCGTGCTGCTAGGCGACCTAAACTGGAACATGCTTAACACCCCAGCCATCCTACAATCTAAGCTTGATGCCCTCAATCTCACACAAATTATCAATGAACCTACCAGGTACCACCGCAAATCCGTAAACATGGGCACCCTCGTAGATATCATCCTACCAACTTTCCCTCTAAATACACCTCTGCTCTTTTCAACCAAGATCTCAGCGATCACTGCCTCATTGCCTGTATCCGTAATGGGTCAGCGGTCAAACGACCTCCACTCATCCCTGTCAAACACTCCCTGAAACACTTCAGAGAGCAGGCCTTTCTAATCGACCTGGCCAGGGTATCCTGGAAGGATATTGATCTCATTCCGTCAGTAGAGGATGCCTGGTTATTTTTTTTAAATGCCTTCCTCACCATCTTAAATAAGCATGCCCCCTTCAAGAAATGTAGAACCAGGAACAGATATAGCCCTTGGTTCTCTCGAGACCTGACTGCCCTTAACCAACACAAAAACATCCTATAGCGTTCTGCATTAGCATCGAACAGCAACTTTTGATATGCAACTTGATATGCAACTTTTCAGGGAAGCTAGAAACCAATATACACAGGCAGTGAGAAAAGCCAAGGCTAGCTTTTTCAAGCAGAAATATGCTTCCTGCAACACAAACTCAAAAAAGTTCTGGGACACGTGTACACATGTAAAATCCATGGAGAATAAGAACACCTCCTCCCAGCTGCCCACTGCACTGAAGATAGGAAACACTGTCACCACCGATAAATCCACTATAATTGAGAATTTCAATAAGCATTTTTCTACGGCTGACCATGCTTTCCACCTGGCTACCCCTACCCCGGTCAACAGCACTGCACCCCCCACAGCAACTCGCCCAAGCCTTCCCCATTTCTCCTTCTCCCAAATCCAGTCAGCTGATGTTCTGAAAGGGCAGCAAAATCTGGACCTCTACAAATCAGCCAGGCTAGACAATCTGGACCCTTTCTTTCTAAAATTATCTTCCGAAATAGTTTCCACCCCTATTACTAGCCTGTTCAACCTCTCTTTCGTGTCGTCTGAGATTCCCAAAGATTGGGAAGCAGCTGCGGTCATCCCCCTCTTCAAAGGGGGGGACACTCTTGACCCAAACTGCTACAGCCCTATGTCTATCCTACCCTGCCTTTCTAAGGTCTAAGGTCTTTCTAAGGTCTTCGACAAGTCAACAAACAGATTACCGACCATTTCGAATCCCACCATACCTTCTCTGCTATGCAGTCTGGTTTCAGAGCTGGTCATGGTCGCACCTCAGCCACGGTCAAGGTCCTAAATGATATCTTAACCGCCATTGATAAGAAACAATACAATATTCATTGACCTGGCCAAGTCTTTCGACTCTGTCAATCACCACATCCTCATCGGCAGACTTGGTTTCTCAAATGATTGCCTCTCCTGGTTCAACAACTACTTCTCTGATAGAGTTCAGTGTGTCAAATCGGAGGGTCTGTTGTCCGGGCTTCTGGCAGTCTCTGGGGGTGCCACAGGGTTCAATTCTTGGACCGACTCTCTTCTCTGTATACATCAATGATGTCGCTCTTGCTGCTGGTGAGTCTCTGATCCACCTCTACGCAGAGGACACCATTCTGTATACTTCTGCCCTTCTTTGGACACTGTGTTAACAACCCTCCAGGCGAGCTCTTGAATACAAGTAAAACTAAATGCATACTCTTCAACCGATCGCTGAATGCAACTGCCCGCCTGTCCAACATCACTACTCTGGACGGCTCGGACTTAGAATACGTGGACAACTACAAATACCTAGGTGTCTGGTTAGACTGTTAACTCTCCTTCCAGACCCACATCAAACATCTCCAATCCAAAGTTAAATCTAGAATTAGCTTCCTATTTCGCAACAAAGCATCCTTCACTCATGCTGCCAAACATACCCTTGTAAAACTGACCATCCTACCAATCCTTGACTTCAGCGATGTCATTTACAAAATAACCTCCAATACCCTACTCAATAAATTGGATGCAGTCTATCACAGTGCCATCTGTTTTGTCACCAAAGCCCCATATACTACCCACCACTGCGACCTGTACGCTCTCGTTGGCTGGCCCTCGCTTCATTCTCGTCACCAAACCCATTGGCTGTAGGTCATCTACAAGACCCTGCTAGGTAAAGTCCCCCCTTAACTCAGCTCGCTGGTCACCATAGCAGCACCCACCTGTAGCACGCGCTCCACCAGGTATATCTCTGGTCACCCACAAAACCAATTCTTCCTTTGGTCGCCTCTCCTTCCAGTTCTCTGCTGCCAATGACTGGAACGAACTACAAAAATCTCTGAAACTGGAAACACTTATCTCCCTCACTAGCTTTACGCACCAGCTGTCAGAGCAGCTCACAGATTACTGCACCTGTACATAGTCCATCTATAATTTAGCCCAAACAACTACCTCTTTCCCTCCTGTATTTATTTATTTTGCTCCTTTGCACCCCATTATTTCTGTCTCTACTTTGCACATTCTTCCACTGCAAATCAACCCTTCCAGTGTTTTACTTGCTGTATTGTATTTACTTCACCACCATGGCCTTTTTTTGCCTTTACCTCCCTTCTCACCTCACTTGCTCATGTAACAGTATTACTTTAGACCATCCCCTCGCCCATACCCGGGTGCGAACCAGGGACCCTCTGCACACATCAACAACAGTCACCCATGAAGCATGTTACCCATCGCTCTACAAAAGCCGCGGCCCTTGCAGAGCAAGGGGAAACACTACTTCAAGGTCTCAGAGCAAGTGACGTCACCGATTGAAACGCTATTTAGCGCGCACCACCGCTAACTAGCTAGCTATTTCACATCCGTTACACTCACATTGTATATAGACTTATTTTTCTACTGTATTATTGACTGTATGTTTGTTTTACTCCATGTGTAACTGTGTTGTTGTATGTGTCGAACTGCTTTGCTTTATCTTGGCCAGGTCGCAATTGTAAATGAGAAATTGTTCTCAACTTGCCTACCTGGTTAAATAAAGGTTAAATAAAAAAAAAACTAAATTAAATTGACCACAACCCTGACAGAAGCACACATAACTGTGGTGTTAATAATCATTGAGTATTCTGGCAATATAAATCATATAGTAATAAAGGCATACATTTGCAAAAAAGAATATGCTTGATAAAAAAAGATATCACACATCAATGTTGTAATATCAAACATTATAATAATGGCACTCTTTGAAATCAAAATCGGTTTATTCGTCACTTGTGCCAGATACAACCTGTGTACCTATTACAGTGAATTGCTGTCATAGTATGTATCTAGTATGTCTCATAGTAGAGATACTAGAGTAATAACTAGGGTTGCAAAAGGCTGGAATTTTTCCAGAAATGTTCCATGGGAAGTTAAGCCCGGGAAATGTGGGAATTTTGCTTAAATTCATCAAAAAAGTTAGCTTATAACAGTGAACCTGTCATGTTTGTAATACAAAGGAGACCAAGGTGCAGCGTGGTATGCGTACATTCTTCTTTATTAAATAGAATGAACATTGAACAAACTAACACAATGAACTGTGAAGCTATATGAATAGTGCAGACAGGCAACTAAACATAGAATAAGATCCCACAAACACCAAAGAGAAATGGCTACCTAAATATGATCCCCAATCAGAGACAACGATAAACAGCTGACTCTGATTGGGAACTATATCAGGCCACCATAAACATACAATAACACCATAAACATACATACAAAAACTAGCGTATCCACCCTAGTCACACCCTGACCTAACCAAAATATAAAGAAAACAGAGATATCTCAGGTCAGAGCGTGACAGTCTCCCCCTGCGCGATCTCCCCCTGCTTCCATGGCAGGCGATCCTTTCCTGACAATATTTCCTCCCACGTCCAGGATCCTTTACCGTCCAAAATCTCATCCCATGCCATGATGTCTGCTCCTCCTGAACACGCTGCTTGGTCCTTTTATGGTGCGTTCTTCTGTCACGTTCATAATACGAAGGAGACCAAGGTGCAGTGTGGTATGTGTACATTCTTCTTTATTAAATAGCATAAACACTGAACAAACTAACAAAATGAACCGTGAAGCTATATGAATAGTGCAGACAGGCAACTAAACATAGAATAAGATATTTCCCCAAATATAATTCCTAGATTTAGTAGACAATAACTGTGCAGTCCAACACACAAATACTCATATTGTCAAGATACTGTTAGTAAACCAGACTGTTCTCACCATGAGTCCCTTGATGGTATGATAGAAGAGGTCCAAGAGGATGCTGGCCAGAGAGCACACCTGGGCTGTGCGATCCCAGCCATCTGAGCAGTGCACAAGCACGCTAGCCTTCTCCTCAGCCACAGCCTTAGTAGAAACTAGGGATAACTCAGAACCACATGCTAGAGTAAAAAGTAGATGCAAACATGACCATTTGGGGGTTTAAATACATTTTTTCACAGGTTATAGATACCTAATAAGAATGTTTAATTCAAACATAGCAACACAAAGGAGATGGCTACATGGAAGGATGTCTATTACCTTAGCTAGAAACACTCCAGCATCCAGCACAGCCTTGATGTGACGCAGCCAACCAGAATTCTCCAGTCCCGTCAAGTAGTCACTCATTGTTGGAGACTTCATAGCACACACTGAAAACAGACAACTAGGCACCTTATAAACTGGAGGCTTTGTTAAGCATGAACTTTGCCTTGTCTTTTCATGCTGCAAAATTACTTGAGTTTTACACACAAGTATATGATTAATAAATAAAAACCACTACACCCAAAGATTATGGTTCATCCCTTTTTATGTGAGACCAATGATAGTAACCTTCTAGAAGCTTCTGCAGACTGTTTCTCATGACATGGATATTCTCGATGCCCACAAACTGAAAGCGGATGTTTGAGTCGTTGTCCTCTTTCTCGTATTCCTTCCCTGCTGCTCTATTGGCCATGGCATTACACTTGAAATAAAAGAAAGGCAGGACAGTTTGGGTTAGGGTTGAGCAAAATACAACAGAGGGGAAATTAGCAATACATTTATCTTAAAATGTGGTTCTTACCTTAGGTCTGGTATCCACCATACATGAAGGTGCTTTTGGGATTAGCCCAGCTGATTGCCTGTAGCATCGCCTCATCTTCTACACATCGAACATTTAACCCAGACAGGGGCTGGCTACAACGGCAAATGGCAGCCTGGTATGTGAGAGGAAAACCAGAACAGCGTCACCATGAAGTGCATTTGGAATGCCTTTGTAATCATTAACATATACTGTAAGTATAGCATGAGCAGAGATGAGTCGCTGACCCTTGCATTAAATAAAGGAGAGTCTGAACTTACATTACTTTGCTTGTGGAAGTAGGAGAGTAGGAATGCACCCTCTGCTACTGAATTTGGCACTCCCTAAGACTGTGTCCTTGCTTGCAGTTTTAGGAATGCCCAATTCTGAGTGACATGTGCTGCAAAGCTAAGCAATCCGTCAGAGGGAACAAAAAATGTATGACTATAACAATAGCCTTGAAAACATGTGCATAGAATTGAATTGAGAATTGGTCAATTGACATAGAATTGGTATATTTACCTCAGTTCTTGTTGAATTCTGTCATTTCCTAAAACTCGTTGGGCAATCTCATTATTTTGGCTTGGAATGACAAAGTGAGCCACATGGAAATTCTTGCAGGAAATGTGAAGCGGGCATCCTGTAGCTGTAAGAGGGAGTTTCTCTACTGTAGCTATGAGATGGTATAAAACCCGGTTATGAGTGAAACAAAAACTTTTAATCTTGAGTCCTGGTTTTTAAGTCTCTTACCCCTACCACTTAAAAGTTGGCAGAAACCTGGATAAGTGTAGGCGTAATCAGTGTGGCACCACTCCTCCTACCAAGGGGCATGATTGCTTCCACACCATCTAAGCGTACATCTATCCAGTGCCTTCATAGCTGTGAACATCAAAGGGGTACATGGTTTTAGAAAGGGCCAGGGGTGTTTTCATAGCACGTACATTGACTCTCACCCCTTGCCATGATATCTGAACAAATGTCATACCCATGTTTCCTTGCGAGTTTTACAGGATGTCTCCACAAAGATGAGATGGGTTTCTGTGAGATAGAGAGTGCCAGTGGCTGGCTTCTTTGCAGTGTATATATATAAATAATATATATATATATATATTAGGCCAGATTGAGGTCCACAGTCAGTTCTCTGAAAAACAAATATCAGCAGGTGAATGAATGGCTGAGAAATATTTCCAAGCACTCCTACTAAAACAAACAGCAGGAAATCCTGGAGACCTAGAGGTTCCACCACCGGGATCACAGACAGAACAATGAGCCAGATAAGTGTGAATGAGCCATGTATAAGAGTGAAGCATCCATGTTTCCACTCACTACTACCAAATATGGTAATGAGGTAGCCCAGTGGCCAGCCGTGGTAGAAGATGATTTCTGGCTGACATTATGCAAATGTTCTCATCAATAAAACATTTGATCTCAAAACTGTACTTTTCTGTTCCCAAAACTAGAATCTGTTACAAACAGAGTGGACTAAATTTGGTAGATGTTACCCTTTGCCAAAGCAATAAAATAAGAACCCTGTTGTTTAGAAGGAGTGCAAGGGCTAAATGAGTTATTGGGGCTCCCAAGTGGCGCAGCGGTCTAAGGCACTACATCTCAGTGCTTCACTACAGACACCCTGGTTCGATTCCAGGTTGTATCACAACTGGCCGTGATTGGGAGTCCCATAGGGCAGCGTACAGTTGGCCCAGCGTCATCTGGGCCAATGGCCGGTGTAGTCCATTGTAAATCAGAATTTGTTCTTCACACACACACACACACACACACACACGGAACAGCTACTCTGAAGTGAGCATTCCCTAATGAAATATGCAAATTCATGCTAGACCACTCCAAAGGATCTCGCTAGCTCGTGCTTGGCTCTGCCCCCTTGCTGGTTCTTCCCACAAGGACTAATTTGGACTCGACAGGTCGTTGTCTACCTTGGGTTAGTTATACAATATTTGCAGGGATGTCATTTAGTTAACTAAATTGTAGTGACTGTGTTAGTCTCATGTAACCCAGAGCCATGTATGTCTAATACATTTCTCTGATGACACAGCTAGCAAGCTACTAACTTAAACCAATTCCCAAACGGCTATAACATACTTAATAGTTAGCTAAATTAAATAACAAGTAGACGAGTCAGTTAAAACTCCCCTAGGAATTTTAACAAGTTATACTGGCTAGTGAAGTTAATGTTCGCGTAGTTGCAAGCTAGTGGTCACTTACCTTTGGCGTTAAAATGTGCTCCATTGTCCTATGCCGAGAAATGGATGCTGATCTAAACCAGATAAAAAAAATGCACAGCGACTTTTTTCTTATAGTCTTTTGCCATTTCCCGGGGAAACGATTTTGCACGTTAAGCAATTCTGTGTCCCAGCCGAGCAAAGAACGGTGGATGCGTTCCAGGTCGCCTTATTTGTGGGGAACTGTAGACGATGAATTAAGGCTGCGTTTACACAGGCAGCCAATTCCGATATTTTTTCACTAATTTGTCTTTTGCCCAATCACATCAGCGCTGATCTGATTGTTCAAAAGACAAATTAGTGGAATAAGATCAGAATTGTCCTGCCTGTGTAAACCCAGCCAAAATGCGTAAAATTTGACAAGGTTGCGGTTTTCAAATCCATGCAGCCATGTGTCATATTTTGCTGCGGTAGAAAAATGTATACAGGAAAATATACCCCTACCACGCACACCGGCATTATTTGGTGTGCCTTTATACAGCATGTCTGGACATTGCATGCACTTGCTGAGACTGCTTATTTGCTTGTTCAAACACCCATAACACTTTATTATGTTTTGTGTCTGTTTGCTCTAATTTTAGCAAGGGTAAATACCAACATTGTGCTGATATGAGATATTATTGTACGGGTATTAGTCATTTCAATTATTTGAAATACAACACTTGATTAAACCATAAGAACACACAAAGAACATATCCTAAAGCTTTCATTAACAATGTTGACAAAAGGTTATGAATGCATTCATGGAATATCACTTACTGTATTAGAACGTCAAGATGGATATTCTTATTATCATGTGGAGGGCCTTTTTCCTAACCATAACCTAATTCTCCTAACCTGCTATGTCAATTTTCCTAACCTGTTGCGTAAGTTCTCCTAACCTGCTACGATAAGGCCATTTTAACATAAACTGTACTCTATCTAGTCAAAACCGTTAGGGTGAGGTGTTGCAGGGTGGCCCATGATTTGCCTAATTACTTGGGAGGCCCCCCATTGATAGCCCTATTATCATCTGAACGACTCTTTTACTTACCTCCAGATGTATAACCTGATAACTGAGAAAATGTCATTGCTGATTGAAAAATAATACTTAGGGCATTGATTGTCCTTTTGTCAAAATAATCACAAATAAAACAACTTGTTGAATTAGTGAATCTGAGTAAATTTACTTTGGGGAGCTCTGTTGCTAATTTATTACACCAGATTTGTTATATTCTCATAATATATTTGAGTGAAAGAATTTAGTGAATGCTAGTACATGCTTTAAAGTCTAAATGATTCTTCATAGTCCTCAACTACTTTTCTTTCAATTTAATTAATAATACTGACTTAACTCTAAACCTGAGCGGCTGGAGAATCCTGGTCATGTCATCATGTTATTAGCAGAGATTAGGTATAGCACAAAGAGAGTAAATTGTAATTGTCTAAAGTGCCTTCAAATTAGCATTCAACAAACAATGCCAGCCAGTTTAGGGTTTGTGATGCTAATTCAGCAAGCTTGTTTCACTGAGGCTGACTTGCTAGTAATGGCCCTTAACGTTGCAATGGATTTCAGCGATATGGCATATAGGATATGTATTTTTTCTCCCTGCTCTTGTCTGATAAATATGAATGTAGAGGTTATGTGCTTATATACAGTGGTGTAAAGTACTTAAGTAAAAATACTTTAAAGCACTACTTAAGTCGTCTTTTAGGGTATCTGTACTTTACTATTTATATTTTTGACAACTTTTACTTCACTACATTCCTATAGAAAATAATTAACTTTTTACTCCATACATTTTCCCTGACACCCAAAAGTACTTGTTACATTTTGAATGCTTAGCAGGACAGGAAAAGTGTCCAATTCACACGCTTATCAAGGCAACATCCCTGGTCATCCCTACTGCCTCTGATCTGGCAGATTCACTAAACACACATGCTTCGTTTGTAAATTATGTCTGAGTGTTGGGAGTGTGCCCCTGGCTTTCCATAAATTAAAAAAAAAAAAAAATGGGACATCTGGTTTGCATAATATAAGGAATTTGAAATAATTTGTACTTTTACTTTTGACACTTTAGTATATTTTAGCAATCACATTTACTTTTGATATTTAAGTATATTTAAATCCAAATACTTTTAGACTTTTACTCAAGTATTATTTTACTGGGTGACTTTCACTTTTTAATTTTCTATTAAGGTATCTTTACATTTACTCAAGTATGACTTCTGGGAACTTTTTCCACCACTGCTTATATAATGACATAAAAAAAATGTATTGTATCTTGACTGCTATCAATAAGAAACCTGTCACTTTATTATTGCAATACAGCAACAACATTTGAATAGGATAGCTAGGTGTTTGATGTCAAGGTTTGATATTATTCAATTGACCTGACTTCTGTTTATTATTGAGAAAGCATATACAAAACAACGCCACTTGGCTACAGCTCATTAGGTAAATGGGAATACAGCACTTCTCCGGGTGTGGTACAGATAGTGTTTGACCTCCTAAATCTAGACTTAAAAATTTGTGGTAAGATAAACAGACTCATTATCACCAACCCAGTCGGCTCCAAGCTCTGACAAGCGTACTGTTTGCACCGTTTGTTTACTCTACCCTGTTGGTTGGGGGTTGAAGGATTAAATGACTAAATGTAATCAGTATTTCTTCTGCCTAGTATCTTACGCTATCCAGTTAGTATAATAATCAGACAGACCAGGCTTAGGCCTACATTGACATAGCCAGTCCATGAAACCCTAAACGGTTAACGCAACCACCACAGTAAATTAGAACAATATTAAAGGGGCAATCTGCATTTAAAAGAATAACAACGCGTGTCCCCGCCAATACAATCTTTCTTTTCTCTCCAAAACTCTTGAACGTGCCGTCCTTGGCCAGCTCTCCCGCTATCTCTCTCTGAATGACCTTCTTGATCCAAATCAGTCAGGTTTCAAGACTAGTCATTCAACTGAGACTGCTCTTCTCTGTATCACGGAGGCGCTCCGCACCGCTAAAGCTAACTCTCTCTCCTCTGCTCACATCCTTCTAGACCTATCGGCTGCCTTCGATACTGTGAACCATCAGATCCTCCTCTCCACCCTCTCCGAGTTGGGCATCTCCGGCGCGGCCCACGCTTGGATTGCGTCCTACCTGACAGGTCGCTCCTACCAGGTGGCGTGGCGAGAATCTGTCTCCTCACCACGCGCTCTCACCACTGGTGTCCCCCAGGGCTCTGTTCTAGGCCCTCTCCTATTCTCGCTATACACCAAGTCACTTGGCTCTGTCATAACCTCACATGGTCTCTCCTATCATTGCTATGCCGACGACACACAATTAATCTTCTCCTTTCCCCCTTCTGATGACCAGGTGGCGAATCGCATCTCTGCATGTCTGGCAGACATATCAGTGTGGATGACGGATCACCACCTCAAGCTGAACCTCGGCAAGACGGAGCTGCTCTTCCTCCCGGGGAAGGACTGCCCGTTCCATGATCTCGCCATCACGGTTGACAACTCCATTGTGTCCTCCTCCCAGAGCGCTAAGAACCTTGGCGTGATCCTGGACAACACCCTGTCGTTCTCAACTAACATCAAGGCGGTGGCCCGTTCCTGTAGGTTCATGCTCTACAACATCCGCAGAGTACGACCCTGCCTCACACAGGAAGCGGCGCAGGTCCTAATCCAGGCACTTGTCATCTCCCGTCTGGACTACTGCAACTCGCTGTTGGCTGGGCTCCCTGCCTGTGCCATTAAACCCCTACAACTCATCCAGAACGCCGCAGCCCGTCTGGTGTTCAACCTTCCCAAATTCTCTCACGTCACCCCGCTCCTCCGCTCTCTCCACTGGCTTCCAGTTGAAGCTCGCATCTGCTACAAGACCATGGTGCTTGCCTACGGAGCTGTGAGGGGAACGGCACCTCAGTACCTCCAGGCTCTGATCAGGCCCTACACCCAAACAAGGGCACTGCGTTCATCCACCTCTGGCCTGCTCGCCTCCCTACCACTGAGGAAGTACAGTTCCCGCTCAGCCCAGTCAAAACTGTTCGCTGCTCTGGCCCCCCAATGGTGGAACAAACTCCCTCACGACGCCAGGACAGCGGAGTCAATCACCACCTTCCGGAGACACCTGAAACCCCACCTCTTTAAGGAATACCTAGGATAGGATAAGTAATCCTTCTCACCCCCCTTTAATATTTAGATGCACTATTGTAAAGTGACTATTCTACTGGATGTCATAAGGTGAATGCACCAATTTGTAAGTCGCTCTGGATAAGAGCGTCTGCTAAATGACTTAAATGTAAATGTAATGTACATATCTATGGATGCAAGAACTGACCATCCTAGAAATTAAAATTAAAGTTTTAACCATGTTTTGAGGCTTTATGGTGTTTGTTTACAATTACATTGTTAAAAAAAACATTGAGTAAAACAAGGTCACTTTGCTACCATCTAGCATAGACAGTACAGGTGCATCAAAGCCGTGACCGAAAGACTGAAAAACAGCTTCTATCTCCAGGCCATCAGACTGTTGAACAGCCATCACGCCATCTCCTGTAGTAAGTAAGATTTGTAAGCAGTACTTCTGTAGTAAGTAAGAGACAAAGATAGACTCACTCACACATAACACACAAACACACACAGTCAACGCTGCTGACCCATGTATATATAGACATTAAACACTGGACCGTTTATTTTAGATTGATTTTCACACTGCATTTTCATTTACTGTAATCTCATATGGCTCATTCAAATATCAACAACTGCACATTGTATTTTTGTTACACTGTTAATACTCACCGCATATTTATATACTGGATTCTTATTTATATACTGGATTATATACTGGATTCTCATTCATATACTGTATTCTTCACATAGCTCATTCGTATACAAATTTTTGTTACAATGTTTATATACACCGCCTGTATTTATTTACCGGATTCTTTAACATAGCTCACTGTAATATACTGTATCTACTGCTGTACATATCATTCTTAGTATATATTTCTGGTCTATATACACAGCATGCATTTGGATTACTGATACAGTGTTATTTGGGTTGTTAACTGGATTTGTCCTAACATTCCTGATTTCTTCTTTTTTTAGTATTGGATTATTATTATTTGTGTACTTGTTTTACATTTTTACTGCATTGTTAGGAGTTAGTAACACAAGCATTTAGCTGCACCCACTGTAACATCTGCTAAACTGTGTACGCTACCAATAACCTTTGATTGTAGGTTGGTTATATTATGAGTTTTGATGGTGTATGACAGTTGAAGTAAGGTCATGAGGCATTTATAAGTTATATTCTTCAAGAATCAGAGGGTATATATCATTAATTTTAAAGATTGAAAGTCTACATTGTAGTATCAAACACATGCTCCCTCCCTCCCTCAACTCCTCACTTATTTTTGTTTGCACTGAATGCAGACCTCTCCATTTTCCCCCAACAACTTTCCAAAGAAATATGCAAGGTAACACATTACACCCAGACCTCACCTTACTATTTTGAATATCTAATTGAGTAAGGCTGGTTGAATCTGAATGAACATTTAAAAAAAATCTCCAGTAGCCTATTAGCCCATATAGTATTGTCTCCTTATCCAAAAGTGCAGACAGGTCTTGGCCTGGGGCAGGCCTACATGAAATTAGCAAAGTAATGTATCAAGCCCCTCCCATATTAGGCACACAATAGGTGTGAGGGAGGGGGGCAGAGGATAAAACAGAAGTGAAATAGCCACATACTCACATTATGGTCACAGATCTGCCTTGCTTCACCACTTGACCATTGACTGGATAACATCACTTTTTCATTCATTGAATTGTTGTTGATATTTCATTGACCATTTTCTTCCCAATTGTGAGCATGTCATTGGGCTTTTGATTTGAACTTTTTGAAGCTCCAAACAGCTGTTTCACCAATTGGGTGTGAGGGTTTTTCCTGTCATACAAGATGCGTTTTTTAATTGCTTTATATTTATTTTTCTCTTTGATGCACAAACATATTGTGGCCAGCTCAGGAGAGTATTGCCATGGCTGGTCCGACTCTTACAAGATCTGGCACAAGGGCTTCCAGTGTCCAGAGCAGTATGACGGCCAGGATGCAAAGTACTGCTGTGGGACCTGTGCTCTCCGCTACTGTTGCACGGCGGTGGAGGCGAGGCTGGATCAGAGCTCCTGTGACCTGGAAGAATTTTTTGAATTTGAAAACGATAACACAATCAACATGACACCAACGGGTAAGATTTTGTGTCAACATTTTCTATTTTTGGTTTATTCAACATTTAAAATGTAATGGCTAAATGATCTCTCCCTTGGAAAGGTTAAAGCATTTATGTTAAAAGTAAATAGCAGGCATAGTAATTTTGGTTCAATGTATACAATTCATCGATCGTGGTTTGTGGTTCAGCATTTACAATTTGTTCTATCTTTTTTCCCCTCCAGTACCCGCCTACTTGCCATTTGTGATAGTTGTGAGCACATTTCTGTCCTTTGTGCTACTTGGTACCATTGTATCCATATGTTGCTGCCAGTGCCTAAAGCCAAAGGCACAGGATCGTCAAAATGCATCAGCACCCTTCCAGACCAGCCTTTTGGAATCTGGAGGGCCATCTCCAGAGAGCATGACTCCATCTCGCCAGTCTAGTTCCAGCTCAACAGGAAGATCAACATTGGCACCCCCAAGACAACCAACCACCTCCACTCCTGGCACTGATGTCAACGTAAACATGTATGTTGCGCCTTTGAATAATGGATACCCTGTTTCAAGCACACAGTCTAACCAGTATGTGCCTCACCCGCAGCCCCCTGGTCCATTCTATCAGCCATATCTAAACTATGGGATGCCCCCAGAGCACACGTTGCTAATGGCTCCATTCTTAGATAACCGCTCAATGTACGGACACCAACTGGTCCATTCCATCCCTCAGACTCCAATGCACACAGAACAGTTGTACACAGGTGTCACAATATGAGGCGATTACTCTATGGACAACTTTTTGCCACATGACAGTCATTTTTTGAGTGCCCACTTGCCTTGTCTAAGAGTTATTTATGGAATGTTTATTATCCACTGATTTCAGTGGATATCAGTGTAAATAAAATGTATTTTTAAATTTTTTTTGTCTTAAGTCTTAACTCTGATCCTGTAATAAGGATTCCAAACAGTCTAAAATCCCACTGTACTATAGTGACTAATACATAGCATGACAATCATCCCATAGGCCCATATTGTCAAAAGGAGCCCTACTCATGATATTGCAAAGTTAATCATATGCTATTTCGAAGACACTTTTTACGTATGGGTACCACGATAGAATGCTAAAACAATAGCCTTCCAATGTTTTGGGCTGCAAACAAGCTTTGTCTTCAGGATGGCCAGAAGATTTGGAGTTAAAGTCTTTTGTGATGTATCCCAGATGTTTTCAAAAGAGTGTACTTACTGGTGTGTGGGGCAAAACAGCGGGAGGGAAGGACAATGGACGGAGGTTGCAATCTCTGAATAAACCTAGGTAAAGAGGGGATTGTGGTAATCTCTTGAAAATGAGTTGGGGGAAGTGAAGGATAAGTACATAGGAGGGCACAGCTTGGGGTTCAGGGGATGCGCAGATATTCAACTACCTTATGACAGTCATTAGTGTCGAGGCTAAAAACAGTTTTACATAGGACATTGTGATACAGTAGCCTAGATAATAAGGAATGGGGGGTAGTATTTAGTAAGACATGCACATTTCAAATGATAACAGCCTGTAGATGGAATGCCCACCAAAACAAGAGTTATGATATTTGAGGCCATGTGAGTCTGCTAATACTTTTTAAAGTTTGCTGAAAATAAATAGCCAAATTGAATGTGCAGTTAAAACAGTCTGTGTTGATTAAAGTGGACTGACTTTATGAGGTGGTAATTCCTTCTGCAAATTCCGTCTGCAGATAATCTCAAATATGATCCTCTATGCAGCGGGATTGCAAAAAGACGACCTGGAACGGCCCCAGAATGTTTATTTTTAGTTCAGCAGACATTGCACGGAATCGGCGTCAGAGGGCGTCCTACTTGTTGCTAAGAGACAGTATGTGGGAGGCTGTCAGAAACGATGAAGGGAGGGGATGATGAATGATATTTAGCTAGCTGTAATGTTCGTGAATAGACTGTAATAGCTAGCTAGCTATATAACTTAAATACATCTACTTTACTACATTCTGAACAAAACATCACAGCTAAGCAATTCGTGAGACAGCTGAGTGCGTTGTATTCGTGAGTCGTTGATTTATCATAATAAATGGTTTTGGAGCTGGCAGTGCCCGCAAATGCAGGCCCATTGCTTCACCGCTCCATCCAGCACATTGAGCGTATTTTCCGGGTGAGGGTCAGCTACGGATCCGCTGAGTCAAACTGCGACAGCGCAAATGTCAGCACCAGCAATATAATCATAGTTCGTGTCGGAGAGGGCGAGGAAGATGACTGCACCAAGGCAAAAGTATGTAACTTTTCTGGGACGTTAACATATGCTTTGTGTTTAACAGCCTATCTATCTCTGGACTGGAGAGTAACGTTCGCTAGCTAGCAGGCTAATGTTTGCAGCTAACTAGTACTAACGAAGGTTAGCCTATTAAGCTCATCTGTTATTGTAGTGGAGTTGGTAACGTCTGACTAGAGTTACATGTCCTTTTTGTTTTCAGTCTTATGTTGCTAACGTTAGCTAGCTGGTATACGTTAACTAACGTTACTGCTACATTCTTAGCTAACTAGCTAATAGTAGCTAACGTTAGCTACTTCGCAAACGTAGTTAGCTAGTGCTATACAACTTGTTTGAGTATTTTTTTTGTTGCTCTGAATAGATGCCATTATTACAGTGCCAAAATTGACCTAAATGATGTGGTTCATTTCTGTTGGACGCTTTTCAGCTAATGTGTTAGCTAGCTAGCTAGTGTCTACAGGTCTCGTAGAATGTATGCACACATGACTGTAAGTCGCTTTGGATAAAAGCGTCAGCTAAATGGCATATATATATATATATATCTCATCTAGCCAACGACGTTAACGTTACCAGTAATGTATGGGAAATATGATCACAGGTATTTATTTCTTTGATATGATTGTGAGCTAGCTAGTAGTATTAACTAGCCCATCTAGCTACCTTTTGCACGAATGTTTCTGAAACGTGATGCCAAATAAACTCGTAGGATCTTGCTATCTATCTAATCAGTATTAGCTCACCTTAGACACCAATGAATCCGTTCTAACGTTCATTCTGTAAGCAGCACCAGCTACGAACATTTCCCACTAATGTTGCAAACCTCATCATAGCTACTTAAATGACCCCTTATTTGACATCGTTTTGAGTTACTCATGGTGTTGTGTGCTTTAGAGACCTATTACTGCAGCATATCTGTACTTTGCAGCTTCGCTGTGGGGCCTCAGCATCCATTTACGTTTCAGCTTGACCAACCATCTAGTGCTTCTGAAGGCACATGTTCCACTTGTTGCTATGAGACAGGGCTGCACAAGCCTGTGCATGTGCAGTGCTTTAGTCTTGTGGCCTTGCTGTGCTTCAGCCTGTTCTGTGGAGGGGGGAAAGGATGGGGCTTCTTTGCTGTTATGCCATGTAATGCCAGGAAATTCCAACACATCATTATTGTTGTGGGGGGTAGCTACCAGGTTTCCTACATATACACAAATGTCTTTGTGTTGATGTTGTGAGGGCATCTGAAAATAATCTGCCACTTTTGTTATTGAATGTGCTCATCTTTTCCCAATAGGTTATTGTTCATATAATGTATAGCCTAGCTATATTTGTTCTAAGGATCAAGTACAGTAGTTTCATTCCACCACTTTCTCAGGCCAGATCTACTCTATTATCTTGTGTTTTCTATAGAGTCTTGACTCACTTTCTTTGATATGAGGTGGGGAAATAATTAGGCTCTCTATGTAAGTCAATAAAACCTTTAGGCTCATCATAAGCATAAGGCTCATTATATTATTTTTACCCTTTGATAGAAGAACACCATAGAAAGACTACTAGAGATGGACATTTTCTGTTTTTATGTGATTATCAAATATCTGTTTTTCCCTTAGCTTTGGCTCTTGACAATGTGGTGGTTAGGATACAATCTGTATAAAACTGGGCAAAATATGTAGCAATGTACTCAATTAATGCTTTTGTTGTGTTTGTTTCTTACATTGATTTATGCGCCTAATATTACTAGTGTTTTACATTGTAAATCTCATATTTTGAGGCATGCTACGTTAACCATGTTTGCCAGGCTGCCTAGAGAAAGATGGACTGTGTTCTGTTCGTCGTGACTGCTAAAAAGCAGTTAGCTGATGACAGGGCTGTGTTGCTAGGCAACCCATTTCATGGGCTGAGCCTCTTGAAGCACTAATGGAAGTAGCTCTCAATCTACTATCTGCAAGACCTGGGGAAGTACCGGTTTCAGGAGCACATGCAATCCGTTTCCATTTGTTTTAAAGCACTTGGGTCTGTATGCATATTTATTGTTTAAATGCTCATGTAATCTCATGCATCTCAGCCTTTACATTAAGTCAATGACAATGGATAAGATTTATATTTTATTTGAACAGGAACAGATACAATTAACATTGACACATCAATTTATTGAAGAGTCTGGTGCATTGCACCATTCCAGTTTTTACATTTCATGGGGAGTTCAGGGACCTTAGATTTCCTCTGAGGCCATACTTAACATTTACACATGAATTAGACATGCATTTAATTTTGTACTTATAGACAGGGATGACATTTGGCCAGTTTGGTGATTTATTGACAATTACCCTTTGTTTTCCTCCAGGATTACATAGTGTCCTTAATTTCGCCAGCTCACCGAAAGAGGGAGCGTCTAACGTTGGCTTTACACATACAGCTGGCTGCGCTGAAGTCAGCCATCGAGTATGATTCTCAGGCTGTGGTGGAGGTGAGGGAGCATGTGGTGGACATCTCCGGTGGCGAGAGGAACGTGATGACTGCATGGTCGATGGTGGAGAAGATCAAAATGGAGAAACACCCATGCAGGGAAGAGGCCCCTGAGCTGACTGAGGCCCAGCAGCCCAGTGGGGAGTCTGAGGAGGGAAGCAGCTCAGAGAGCGAGTCAGAGGAGCAGCATCAGCTGCAGCTGAACAGTGGCGGCTGTAAGAGGAAAGAGTCCTTCAGTGCCACCAAGCCTCACCGGCAGCTCTGTCGCTCTCCATGCCTGGACCGGCCCAGCTTCTCCCAGAGCTGCACTCTACCAGAGCTCCGCATTGAAGACACCAAGGCCACTGCAGTGCTTAAACATGCCAGTGACAAGGAGTACCAAACCAAGATGGAGTTTGCCTTGAAGCTGGGATACTCAGGTGAACAGGTGGAGACCGTGCTGAACAAGTTAGGGGCTGGTGCCCTTATCAATGACATTCTGGCTGAGCTTGTAAGGCTTGGTAATAAAGGAGAACCGGAGGTTCAAGCCAGCAGTAACACCGGCACGTTCGTCTCCCGTGGAGGCCCCTGTGTCAAAGAGGCTGTCAGTCCAGAGGTGTCACTTGAAGATGATTCTGTGGATCCTTATGATAATCTCAGGCCTATCGTCATTGATGGATCGAATGTGGCGATGAGGTAAGTCTCTATTAGACGCACACAATCAAAACAAATCTCGCCTCATGCAGAATGTTCTGAGCCATCTTGTTTTTTTTATGGCTGTAATTGAATTAGCTTTACAAGCAGACCTTTTACTAGATTTGGTTGTGTTGTTTTGTAGCCATGGAAACAAAGAGGTGTTCTCTTGCCTTGGTATCCAATTGGCTGTTGATTGGTTTGTGGAGAAAGGACACAAAGACATCACAGTGTTTGTTCCTGCCTGGAGGAAAGAGCAGTCGAGACCTGACGCCCCCATTACAGGTACTAAAGCTCTACTTCAATTAGCCACATTAGACAAGATGTTTTCTAAAAAGTGTCTGTGTTGGGGGAGGGGTGGGGGGTATCTGTGTGTGTGTGCTTTTTTAATCAACATGTTTGGACATTGAGCTCCATTTTCCCCGTGCAAAAAAGCACGACCCACAGTTTGAAAAATAACTAACATTTTAAGTATATAATTCTGAATGAACAATAACATGAATTTGGATAAATGTTTATCCACAATTAATTTGAGTTTGTGTTCAAATGCAATGCATATGAAAATGTCAATGTGAAACCACAGGTACATAGGCCTACATAGTTCTATGTAACAATTTGTACACTGCTGTTCTTCACTGATTTAATGCTTTTCTTTTCACAGACCAAGACATTTTGCGGAAGCTAGAGAAAGAAAAGATCCTAGTGTTCACCCCATCTAGAAGAGTCCAAGGAAGGAGAGTGGTGTGCTATGATGATCGCTTCATAGTGAAGCTGGCCTGTGACTCTGATGGCATTATTGTGTCAAATGACAACTACAGGGACTTACAGAATGAGAAGCCAGAGTGGAAGAAGTTCATAGAGGAGCGACTGCTGATGTACTCATTTGTCAATGATAAGTAAGTAATCAGAGCCCTCAGCGACTTGGGTAGGGAGTATAATTAACTACAGAATGACTAAGCATATTCTCCTTTTATGTTTCAGATTCATGCCACCTGATGATCCTTTAGGAAGACATGGTCCAAGTTTAGAGAATTTCCTCCGCAAGCGTCCTGTTGTTCCAGAGCACAAAAAGCAACCCTGTCCATATGGTAGGTTGTCTCAACAAATTATGGTTTTATTTTCGTGGTTGTACTGCTGATGTCAATATTGTTTAACTTGTGCTCTCTTTTATATCACCTTGAACAGGGAAAAAATGCACTTATGGACATAAGTGCAAGTACTATCACCCAGAGCGTGCAAACCAGCCTCAGCGGTCAGTGGCTGATGAACTGAGAGCGTTTGCCAAGTTGTCTGCTGTAAAGACAATGAGCGAGGGGGCCCTGGCCAAGTGTGGCACTGGACCCACCACAGCTAAGGGGGACAGTGGCTCTGAGGCTAAACGTGTGGCCCCCAAGCGCCAGTCTGATCCCAGCATCCGCTCAGTGGCCTGCGAGCCAGAGGAGAGACTGTCTGCTGTCCGTAAGCCTGAGGCAAATTCTGTGCCTTCCCTCGTGTCTGCCCTCAGTGTGCCCACCATGCAGCCTGCTAAGAGCCACGGGGCTGGTGCCTTGAACACTCGATCAGCCAGCAGCCCAGTACCCGGCTCCCTCCAGTTCACCCACAGCTCCCTGGAACACATGTCTAGTGTACAGTACCCACACCCACCCATCCTAGTCACCAACAGCCATGGTGCTTCTGTCACTTACAGTGAACAGTTTCCTAAATATGATTCTGTGAGCACAGACCATGGATACTACTCTATGCTTAGTGATTTTTCTAACATGAGCATGAGCAGCATGCACAACGTGGACAGCTTCTGTAGCATGGAGCATGAGCATGGGATTTATCAGCGAAATCCCAGCCAGCATTGCCCTGAGCCCTGCCTCAGCCACTCGAACAGTGACTCCTTCTCCTCTTATGGGGAATTATACATGAGCTCAGTGGACAGTAGCCTGGATGAGAGCATAAAGGGGCAGCAGTCTCCTGCACAGAGCAGACTCCAGGCCTTCTCCCATGGGGGGTTCCACCACGAGGCCCTGACCCGAGTGCAGAGCTATGGCCCTGAGCAGCCTAAGCAGGGTCCAAGCAGGAAGCAGTCCATATCCCACCTGGCACCGCATGTCCAGCACCCTGCTGTTGGGGCCAGGTCCAGCTGCCCAGGGGACTACCCCTTACCTCAGAATGTCCTCCCGTCACAGTCCTCACAACCGGGACGCTCCCTGGGCATGACACGCATGGACAGCATCTCAGACTCCAGGCTGTACGAGAGTAACCCCATGAGGCAGCGGAGACCCCCACTGTGCCGCGAGCAGCATGCCAGCTGGGATCCGCTGCCCTGCGGCAGTGAATCCTATGGATACCACTCGTACCCCCTGAGTAACAGCCCGATGCAGCCGTGTTGTGAGCGGGTGATGGTCCGCAGCATGCCTGACAAGATGGAGCAGATCTGGAGGTCTCCGTGGGAGAACCCGCCTCAAGCCGAGCACCAGGAGCGCCATGTCATCCCAGAGCACCAGTACCAAACATACCGCAACCTCTGCAACATCTTCCCTGCTTTCGTGGTGCACTCTGTCATGGAGAAAAACCCTCATCTAACGGACCCACAACAACTCGCTGCTGTCATTGTCACGAAGCTGAGGTCTTGCCATTAAGTGTTTTTATTTTATTTTTTAAGCTACAATTGTCTGAATAGTATTAGTATTCTATATTTGAAGTTATTTGATTGTCATCAAAACAATTTCTCCTCATGAAATTCAGAAACCCAAAATCATTATAATCAAATGTAAGGGAAACTTTGATTGATGGTAAGATTATGTATTTGAATTTAAACGTAGTCCTCTATCATTTGATACAGTGAGGAATTAGTTCACTATACCTAGATAATATTGTGCATATCTGACACTGATGTAAATACTATGTGACTTTGTTGTTTATTGTGCAATGATTTGTGGTAAAAGACAGAGGGAAGTGAGTGCAACCATACCTCAGAGCATGAACTTTTTAATGGCCTTATATCTGAATGACCTCACTTCTCCAGTCATTGTTTAATGGATTTCAATGAATATCCTTATGTTGTTGAGGTCAGTCTCTTTTGCTTTTTAAATGTTAAGCACTGTAAGTATTTAGAATTATATATATATATTTTCTCAATCTCACTTTACAAAGCTACTATTTTGGTAGAACTTGTGAGTGCACGTATATAAGCAAGCCAAACTAGAACTGGGAAAGATCAGACTTAAAACACCTGTGCTCATATGACACATGAAAGCCATTTCAAAGCTGCTGAAATAATGCCAAAAAGATAGATAATTGACCTTGTCATTATAAAGCAATTATAGTTTTGAAGCAGACAATTGATTGGATAATAGTGTAACATCACACCAGTGTTGTAAGCCTTTCCTATGGTATATTGTATGGCTTGCTGTGTTGATTAGTTACATTAATGTAACTGTGTTACATGAACATTATTGGAATCATTTTGAGCATGTGTATATATCATTGGGAACTGGCATGTGACTTAATGGCACTTCCATTGTGTCTAACATGACTTATTTGTAATTACTAAGGAACTGGTGAAGTCTCTTTGGCAAAATGCTTTAAAGAAAAGCATCCATTTCCTTATTAATGCTGAGTGACAACCCATATAAATTAACACATGTAAAGAAAACAAAAAAAAACATTTCTGAATGTTATTTGCCCAAAAGAATTTTGGGGCTTTGTTGACTTTTGTTTTTTCATGAACTAAGAGCAGGCCATGTTGGGCCTGTTGTCTCTTCATGAGAAGGTGTGACACACTGCCTAAATGTTTCTTCCTGTGAAACACTCAGAATGCGAGGCTGCCGTCAGGGTTGTTTCTGGCATTTGGCTTACAGTTTGCGTGCCTACCTTTCCCCTCACTACTTTCCATCGTGTTTGAAAGGTTTCACATGATGTGAAATATGTTGGTTATAATATCATTTCTAAAGACTTATGGAATTGTTTCTTTTCTCAGTGAGTAAAATATGATCTGGAATCAAGGACTGGGGCCATATCTAATGCACGTTCATATTTGGTTTATTTTTGACATGACGTGCATGTTTCATATTTTTGATGAGAGTAGAAGAGCCCCCCATTTTGAAGTGCCGCAAACAACAACGCCTAAAATGTCTAGAAATGACCTTTGTTTGTTGATACAAATTGTATCTTTCTCGATTGTAAAATATATTTATGAAATGTACAGTATCATTAAGTTTTAAGGAAAAAAAATACAATGCCATAATGTTTGTGACACTGTGTGTCACTGGGAGTAGCCCATTGGTATGTACTTTTTCTTACTGGGCACAGTAGTTTATTTACAGGGACACTTATGTGCTACATGGAAGTGCATAGATACCCTGTGTGCAGCTGTAAGCATCGTGTCCTTTCTCTGTGTATGTATTAATACTGAAATGACCACTCATTGTACCGTTTCAATGCGCTATTTAACTTGTTGCATCAATGTTTTTTTGCTGTGTTGTAACCCAAGCAGCTTGGTAAAAAATGTGACTAACTTTTTTATCCATATCTGCTCTATTCCTGTGTTGATACCATCTATATTTAAATGTATTGACATATTGAAAAACATGCCAAAACTGGTTAACTTTTAATTGCTGCACAGAAAACTGAATAGGTTGCAATGTCAGTCATATATGCTTGGGTTACGACACCTAGGGGGTTATTTATTATACTTTTTTAAAAATAATAATTTGACCCATAATACTATATTCAACTCTTAGGCTACTGCCACAGTAAAGTCGAGTGACTGTGTCAGTATGATTTAGTATTTATGAGACCGCGTCAATGACCTCTGATTGGACATGGGTAAAACCCATGGAAAAATATTTGATGGATAACCCCCTTTTTTGGTGACAAGATTATAACTATTGATTTGTGGTTTACTTTAGAAATCTGTGACTCTCACCAGTGGCACTTGATCTAGCCTTAAGTATTTTAAAGCATGTGAGAGTATATTGGTTTAAATTCTATTGTTTCAAATGAGAAATTATATTTTTGCTGTGAGCCTTTGTAATTACATTTGAATTTACAAGATAGGCTTGTTTGTGATGACTGACTGATTTCAGTCTGATATTGGTGGTCTGAGCAACTTGCAGTTGATTTTGTTGGAATTGAACACAGCAGGTAGATGTTTGAAAAACTACAGAAATTTCCAATGTGTAGATTAACCTTGAATTGTGTTCTAAATATATCAGCTTACCTGAAATGGTAAATTCTCATACACCCACAATATAAATTCTCAGGTACTATGAGATTTACAAAAACAATATTGATGTGTGCTATTATGAATGATAAATGCGCTTACCAAGTCAGATTTGTGAATTAGTGCAGCTCTCATGTCCTAAAGTTACATTGAACTGTCTTGTATTGTGGTTTTGCAATGTAAAAGGGTTATAAGAGTGAGTTGACAACTAGGCCGTGTGTTATGAGCTGCAGTAGTTTGTTCTCTTCCATGTTGAATTAAATGCATTGCTTTTAAAATTGTTTTAAGTGACAAAACAATTACCAAAAGACAAAACGAACTCTTTGGGTCTGTTGGCTCAAACAAAATGTAAGTCTCAATGACGAAGTGTTTGTTTCCTCAAATAAAGCAAGACTATGTTTATACAGTGTTCTTTTGTTGGCCGTGTCAAGTGTTCTCGTAATGTCCAACGGAATTTTGATATTCTATAGCAGTTTCCCATCCAAGGGCCAGCAGAGTGGTTCAGATGGCTGCTGAAACTAGTCACCTTTGTTATAAGAACTTGTAAGCAATTAAATGGTACTGTGTCCTGTGCATGTGACAAACTTTGATTTGATTTATTTGTGCCACACACTGATTTCCAGAACACTGTTCTGACTGACTGAATTAGCCAATTGTAATTGACATTAGTGGCATAACAGGGATTCATGAACCTTGTGTTTGCAAGTAAGATGGAATTTAATATTTAAAATCAAAATAACGTAATACAATGTCTTGGGTACTCTTTAAGTACTTTTATTTGCCACGTGCCTTTGCTGGGAAAAAAACAAATGCTTTCGGCATGTCAGAGTAGAAACAATGCAATGCGTTTGCAGAGCAATGACAGTGAAGGCCTTTATTTTACAGTATTGGCATATTTGTTTAAAACAGTTGCAGGCCAGCTTTCAATTTGCTGATGTCATTGTGTGTCCAGAGAAGCCCATCCGTGGTGACTCTGTGTGGCATTGAGACACTGGAGAGATTAAGAGAAACATTACTGATCAGATTAAGTACAATTGCTTAGTGATTGGTTGATCTGACTTACTCATACTTTTATTTCTATGGGTGCCTACAGATATATAGTAAACATTTTGTTTCTTACCCTGCATGCGCATTGTGCTGAGTGGCATTCTCCATTTCCACCTGCTGGTCAAACACCATAATGGTAGAGAAGTTATCTACCATTAGGCAGGAGGGGTCCTCTGACTGGCCTGGAACTTTCCCAAGAGGATAGTTCTTCCACTGGACTTTGTCTAGACAGGTGAGAAAACAAACCTATTTAGATCAAATGTAATATTCTAATGAAATATTGTGGAATCAGATGATCAGATTCATGTTCTGCAAATTGGCATGACAACTGAACTGTCATTACTGAAAGAGATCATGATACCTCACATCTCAAAATAGGGCTACTTAATGTTAGATCCCTTACTTCAAAGGCAATTATAGTCAATGAACTAATCACTGATCATAATCTTGATGTGATTGGCCTGACTGAAACATGGCTTAAGCCTGATGAATTTACTGTTTTAAATGAGGCCTCACCTCCTGGCTACACTAGTGACCATATCCCCCGTGCATCCCGCAAAGGCGGAGGTGTTGCTAAAATTTACGATAGCAAATTTCAATTTACAAAAAAAAAAAAGAAGACGTTTTTGTCTTTTGAGCTTCTAGTCATGAAATCTATGCAGCCTACTCAATCACTTTTTATAGCTACCGTTTACAGGCCTCCTGGGCCATATACAGCGTTTCTCACTGAGTTCCCTGAATTCCTATCGGACCTTGTAGTCATAGCAGATAATATTCTAATCTTTGGTGACTTTAATATTCACATGGAAAAGTCCACAGACCCACTCCAAAAGGCTTTTGGAGCCATCATCGACTCAGTGGGTTTTGTCCAACATGTCTCTGGACCCACTCACTGTCACAGTCATACGCTGGACCTAGTTTTGTCCCATGGAATAAATGTTGTGGATCTTAATGTTTTTCCTCATAATCCTGGACTATCGGACCACCATTTTATTACGTTTGCAATTGCAACAAATAATCTGCTCAGACGGCAACCAAGGACCATCAAAAGTTGTGCTATAAATTCACAAACAACACAAAGATTCCTTGATGCCCTTCCAGACTCCCTCTGCCTACCCAAGGACGCCAGAGGACAAAAATCAGTGAACCACCTAACTGAGGATCTCGATTTAACCTTGCGCAATACCCTAGATGCAGTTGCACCCCTAAAAACTAAAAACATTTCTCATAAGAAACTAGCTCCCTGGTACACAGAAAATACCCGAGCTCTGAAGCAAGCTTCCAGAAAATTGGAACGGAAATGGCGCCACACCAAACTGGAAGTCTTCCGACTAGCTTGGAAAGACGGTACCGTGCAGTACCGAAGAGCCCTTACTGCTGCTCGATCATCCTATTTTTCTAACTTAATTGAGGAAAATAAGAACAATCCAAAATTCCTTTTTGATACTGTCACAAAGCTAACTAAAAAGCAGCATTCCCCAAGAGAGGATGACTTTCACTTTAGCAGTGATAAATTCATGAACTTCTTTGAGGAAAAGATTATGATTATTAGAAAGCAAATTACGGACTCCTCTTTAAACCTGCGTATTCCCCCAAACCTCAGTTGTCCTGAGTCTGCACAACTCTGCCAGGACCTAGGATCAAGAGAAACGCTCAAGTGTTTTAGTACTATATCTCTTGACACAATGATGAAAATAATCATGGCCTCTAAACCTTCAAGCTGCATACTGGACCCTATTCCAACTAAACTACTGAAAGAGCTGCTTCCTGTGCTTGGCCCTCCTATGTTGAACATAATAAACGTCTCTCTATCCACTGGATATGTACCAAACTCACTAAAAGTGGCAGTAATAAAGCCTCTCTTGAAAAAGCCAAACCTTGACCCAGAAAATATAAAAAACTATCGGCCTATATCGAATCTTCCATTCCTCTCAAAAATTTTAGAAAAGGCTGTTGCGCAGCAACTCACTGCCTTCCTGAAGACAAACAATGTATACGAAATGCTTCAGTCTGGTTTTAGACCCCATCATAGCACTGAGACGGCACTTGTGAAGGTGGTAAATGACATTTTAATGGCATCGGACCGAGGCTCTGCATCTGTCCTCGTGCGCCTAGACCTTAGTGCTGCTTTTGATACCATCGATCACCACATTCTTTTGGAGAGTTTGGAAACCCAAATTGGTCTACGCGGACATGTTCTGGCCTGGTTTAGATCTTATCTGTCGGAAAGATATCAGTTTGTCTCTGTGAATGGTTTGTCCTCTGACAAATCAACTATAAATTTCGGTGTTCCTCAAGGTTCTGTTTTAGGACCACTATTGTTTTCACTATACATTTTACCTCTTGGGGATGTTATTCTTGAAACATAATGTTAACTTTCACTGCTATGCGGATGACACACAGCTGTACATTTCAATGAAACATGGTGAAGCCCCAAAATTGCCCTCGCTAGAAGCATGTGTTTCAGACATAAGGAAGTGGATGGCTGCAAACTTTCTACTATTAAACTCAGACAAAACAGAGATGCTTGTTCTAGGTCCCAAGAAACAAAGAGATCTTCTGTTGAATCTGACAATTAATCTTAATGGTTGTACAGTCGTCTCAAATAAAACTGTGAAGGACCTCGGCGTTACTCTGGACCCTGATCTCTCTTTTAAAGAACATATCAAGACCATTTCGAGGACAGCTGTTTTCCATCTACGTAATATTGCAAAAATCAGAAACTTTCTGTCCAAAAATGATGCAGAAAAATTAATCCATGCTTTTGTCACTTCTAGGTTAGACTACTGCAATGCTTTACTTTCCGGCTACCCGGATAAAGCACTAAATAAACTTCAGTAAGTGCTAAATACGGCTGCTAGAATCCTGACTAGAACCAAAAAAATTTGATCATATTACTCCAGTGCTAGCCTCTCTACATTGGCTTCCTGTCAAAGCAAGGGCTGATTTCAAGGTTTTACTGCTAACCTACAAAGCATTACATGGGCTTGCTCCTACCTATCTCTCTGATTTGGTCCTGCCGTACATACCTACACGTACGCTACGGTCACAAGACGCAGGCCTCCTAATTGTCCCTAGAATTTCGACGCAAACAGCTGGAGGCAGGGGTTTCTCCTATAGAGCTCCATTTTTATGGAACGGTCTGCCTACCCATGTCAGAGACGCAAACTCGGTCTCAACCTTTAAGTCTTTACTGAAGACTCATCTCTTCAGTGGGTCATATGATTGAGTGTAGTCTGGCCCAGGAGTGGGAAGGTGAACGGAAAGGCTCTGGAGCAACGAACCGCCCTTGCTGTCTCTGCCTGGCCGGTTCCCCTCTTTCCACTGGGATTCTCTGCCTCTAACCCTATTACAGGGGCTGAGTCACTGGCTTACTGGGGCTCTCTCATGCCGTCCCTGCAGGGGGTGCGTCACCTGAGTGGGTTGATTCACTGTTGTGGTCATCCTGTCTGGGTTGGCGCCCCCCTTGGGTTGTGCCGTGGCGGAGATCTTTGTGGGCTATACTCAGCCTTGTCTCAGGATGGTAAGTTGGTGGTTGAAGATATCCCTCTAGTGGTGTGGGGGCTGTGCTTTGGCAAAGTGGGTGGGGTTATATCCTTCCTGTTTGGCCCTGTCCGGGGGTGTCCTCGGATGGGGCCACAGTGTCTCCTGACCCCTCCTGTCTCAGCCTCCAGTATTTATGCTGCAGTAGTTTGTGTCGGGGGGCTAGGGTCAGTTTGTTATATCTGGAGTACTTCTCCTGTCGTATTCGGTGTCCTGTGTGAATCTAAGTGTGCGTTCTCTAATTCTCTCCTTCTTTCTTTCTCTCTCTCGGAGGACCTGAGCCCTAGGACCATGCCCCAGGACTACCTGACATGATGACTCCTTGCTGTCCCCAGTCCACCTGGCCATGCTGCTGCTCCAGTTTCAACTGTTCTGCCTTACTATTATTTGACCATGCTGGTCATTTATGAACATTTGAACATCTTGGCCATGTTCTGTTATAATCTCCACCCGGCACAGCCAGAAGAGGACTGGCCACCCCACATAGCCTGGTTCCTCTCTAGGTTTCTTCCCAGGTTTTGGCCTTTCTAGGGAGTTTTTCCTAGCCACCGTGCTTCTACACCTGCATTGCTTGCTGTTTGGGGTTTTAGGCTGGGTTTCTGTACAGCACTTTGAGATATCAGCTGATGTACGAAGGGCTATATAAATAAATTTGATTTGATTTGAACTGACCTGTGCAAACTTGCCAGGGAGAACCCCTGAGTTCCGCGGCCCTCTCGGCCAGGACATCTGGGCTCAGGTGCTCTTGGAAGTCCTCGGTCCTCTCTGGCAGGGCCTTGCGTGAGTCAGACACGATTCCTGGGTGCATCATGTAGACCTGGCGTCTGGACTGCACCCGCAACCTCTCATGCAGGCTCTCCAGGGTGTAGATACCGCTAGGCTGGCCTGAATGCTCCATGGGAGAATCACACCCCGAGTCTGCCCCCTGAGTGTAGATACTGCTCAGTCTGAGTAGCTTCTGTCGGGTGTCCAAGGGCATCGGATGTTCCATGTCCTCCAGGATCCTAAAAGTTCAAACAGTAAGTCATTTTCAAACATAATGACAAATTATATTTCATAAGCTGGTACAACACAGTAGAGAACACAGTGATGTATGTACATTATGAAGTCACTTACTGCTGGAGCAGGTGAGGCGTGGCCACGCAGGGAGCATTCAGACATGCTGCAAGGAGTTGCTGCCACCTCAGCTGGATGCGTTTCATAAAGATCTTGTCCTTCAGTCTGGATTTCCTCTGGATTTTCGATTCATAATGGTATTCATTCTCTGTAGAAACAAAATTAATCCACATCAGTAAATCCAGCAGTTTTGTATTTACATAGTTATTTTGTTATTGGGGTTGAAAATGATCGTACTGTTGGAGTTGCAGCGGATGACCTCAGAAATCCACCCAGCGATGTAGAAGGATCTGTGTTTCTGGTTGTCTTCAGAGAGCTGCTGCAGCTCCACAAATAGTTTCTCCAGGAGGAGATGAATGAAGAGCTGAGAGTTGAGATCCTTCAGGAGGGGCAGCCAGAAACGCAGGACAACTCGAGGAAGGTGGGGACCAGTGGGGTCTGCATCTTCAAAAACAAAGGCATTCTAGTCACTCAGGTAAGTGTGTATGGCTTACAGTATTTAACATGTTCCCAGTCTTACAACATCTGTAAATAAAATCAACATGGGATTTACACACAGACTTATTTTAAGAAATGTATTGGGAGAAAATCTACCTAATCCCAGTCTTACCCGAGTTGTCGACACTAAGTGACACCAGTTGTTCAATGGTTGGAACCATGAATCCATCCTCAATCAATGCATCTATTAGTATTTCACTATATGGGAAAAAGAACAATGAGGGCCCGGAACGTTGCTTTTTAAATTACGTTATTCTTGTAGAATACAATCTGATGCAGTTTGTGGACTTGACAATCACTGCAATAACAATAAATGTGTTAACTGACCTAGACTCTAGTGCAAAGTGCTTGATCTGGGCAAGGATCCAGCTCATGTCTGCAGAGGGCTCTGGCCACAAGCTCGCCTGTTTGTCCTCCTCTAGAAATCCTTCAAACGTCTAAACAAAAGAAAAGAGTAATGACCACCAACCACTATAAACATTTCTGGCAGTAGAGAAAACCCAATCACTCAAGAGTGATGTCAATAACAAAATGCCTATCTTGAGAGGCCCTCATTTATAGATGGAAGAGGAAATGCTGTGCAGACTGGAGAACAGACGTCTTCACCCTCTAATATAGTGGGTTGAGTTGAGTGGGCAAGTCTCACAATCATAGGAAAATGATTACGTGGTTATGAATTGTGATTAAATGTTTTGAGGACTTCCCACAACCATATCATCCTTGATGTTGATTATGCATGATTCACATACATTTGACGTACATGGCATACAGTGCAAATAAACCTAACAATCCTGCTGTTAAGGGATTTCACAAATCAATACAAAAATGTAACAGGCAAAGGGTAATGCGGGGGGTGTAAATACCTGAAACTGCTCTTTTTCAAAAGATATCAATAACTCTCGTGCCTTCTCTGAAAAGAGAGGGGAAAAAAGCTGTTTTAAATACCCTTTGAAAATGTAACTGGGTAATAAGCAGCATCTAAAGTGTTCAAATTACTGTAGGATTCAATTTCTTTTTGTCTGGTGATGAGCTCATCCTCCTGCCTCTGAAGCTCATCTTCTCCATCCTCCCCCTCTGACTGGGACTCCCAGTTCTCAGCCAGCCCACTGCCCAGCTGCCTGGACCAGTACTCCTGCTGAAGCCACTCTAGCACAAACTTACAACCTGCAACATAGAAAAGACATCAACACAACTAAGAGTAAGATCACTGCAGAAAGTCCAAAGTCACAATGGAAAGTAGGAATGATATCATATTGTTATTGAGGATGATGAGGATAAAAACCCATGGTCTCTGAGATTAAGAAATTCTTAAGAGAAAAATTCATCTGTTCGTTCATGCTCACCTTTGCGACACCATTTCAAGGTAGGGAGCTTGCGGTGGGTAATGTCATGTCTGAGGTTTACAATCCACTCAGGGATCTTCAACTGTTAAAAAAGCCATTAGAATAAAAACATGTATTTATTATTCCATCACCTGTATAGTGAGGTCCCCCAGATGACATGATAATTTCATGAGTAGTGAGCAGAGGAAAATGTAATATTAGATTTATTAATCATGATGCAAGAATTACATATATTACTCACATTGCTGGCTAGCCTTCTGAGGGGACGAGCAATTTTCCCCTGCTGACGCTCTGTAATTAAGTTGACAAACCTATTGAGAAAAATATCAAGCCAATAGAGGAATCAATAAAACACGTTTTTTAAATTATACACAGTACCAGTCAAAAGTTTGGACACCTACTCATTCAAGGGTTTTTCTTTATTTGGACTATTTTCTACATTGTAGAATAATAGTGAAGACATACACTATGAAATAATATATGGAATCATGCAACCAAAAAAAAGTGTTAAAACAAGATTCTTCAAAGTAGCCACCCTTTGCCTTTGACAGCTTTGCACACGCTTCGCATTCTCTCAACCAGCTTCACGAGGTAGTCAACTGGAATGCATTTCAATTAACAGGTGTGCCTTGAATTTCTTTCCTCAATGCGTTTGAGGGAAACAGTTGTGTTGAGGCAAGGTAAGGGTGGTATACAGAAGATAGCCGTATTTGGTAAAAGACCAAGTCCATATTATGGAAAGAACTGCTCAAATACGCAAAGAAAAATGACAGTCCATCATTACTTTAAGGCATGAAGGTCAGTCAATCCGGAAAATTAAGAACTTTTAAAGTTTCTTCAAGTGCAGTCGCAAAAACAATCAAGTGCTATATGAAAATGGTTCTCATGACTGCCACTGGAAAGGAATACCCAGAGTTACCTCTACTGCAGAGGATATTCATTAGAGTTAACTGCACCTCAGATTGCAGACCAAATAAATGATTCACATAGTTCAAGTAACAGACATCTCAACATCAGCTGTTCAGAGGAGACTGCGTGAATCAGGCCTTTATGGTCGAATAGCTGCAAAAGAAACCACTACTAAAGAACACCAATAAGAATAAGAGACTTGGTTGGGCCAAGAAACACGAGCAATGGTGAACCGGTGAAAAGTCAAAATTTGAGATTTTTGGTTCCAACCGCCGTGTCTTTGTGAGACTGTAGGTGAACCACACAATTCTGCAGCGATATGCCATCCCATCTGGTTTGCACTTACTGGGACTATCATTTGTTTTTCCAATAGGACAATGACCCAACACACATCCAGGCTACGTAAGGGCTATTTGACCAAGAAGGAGAGTGATGGAGTGCTGCATCAGATGACCTGGCCTCCACAATCACCAGACCTCAACCCAATTGAGATGGTTTGGGATGAGTTGGACCGCAGAGTGAAGGAAAAGCAGCCAACAAGTGCTCAGCATTTGTGGGAACTCCTTCAAGACTGTTGGAAAAGCATTCCTCATGAAGCTGGTTGAGAAAATGCCAAGAGTGTGCAAAGCTGTCATCAAGGCAAAGGTTTTAAGAATCTAAAATCTATTTTGATTTGTTTAAACACTTTTTTTGGTTACCACAATTCCATGTGTGTTATTTCATAGTTGATGTCTTCACTATTATTCTACAATGTAGAACATAGTAAAAATAAAAACCCTGGAATGAGTAGGTGTCCAACTGTTGACTGGCACTGTATATATACATACATACATCATTGATTGCAACAGTATGCAGCCACGTGAGAAAATGTAACAATGAACCGGACTTGTATGAGCACATTTAAACATTAAAAAAGCGATTTCAACCTCATGAGTGCTGTTCCATAAAGCAAGACCAGGTCGTCAGCGTCAAGTTTTCCTGATCTGTCAAGTATTTGACATCTGACCAGGTCTGCTGTGCTTTCTACAGCGATGGGAGTGTTGTGGGCAAATCTGAAAAAATAAATCAAATGTGATAATATTTTTCATCTAGGAACGGCTTTGTCCACTAGAAAACAGCAGTGGTGGGATGAGTTGGACACGAACTAACGTTAGCTACAAGCTAAGCTAACCAACTATTCTGCAATTATCTAGCTAACAAAATAGTAATTATGCAACAGGAAAACATTATCTGAAGATAAAATACCTTACCGAAATAAATAAATGCCTTACCTGCCCTTCCACGCCGATATTCGGTGTAATGCATACTTTTGTAAAGCACAATCCTTTGAGTACAGATACTCGAGCACCTGGTCCCATTCTGCTTTGTTGATCCATGCAACTACATGGCCCTTTTTCTCTGTTGTTTTTTTCTTCATATTTACCAGCTAAAGAAACGACAGAAAGACAATAGAGACAAACCGTTTTTACCTAGTTAGTTTAGCTCTAATGCAAAACATATAGCTAGCTAGGCTAACCAAAATGGGATGTTCCTATGCTAACCTGCCAACATCATCCACAGACTAGAGTGGGGTCGGTTAAATGCAACAGCAAGAAACCGATACCGCGCAGAAATGTTCCGCTATTGCACCCGCCAAATTATAATGCTATAAATAGAAAGAAAAAAACGAAATAATAAGCAAATATAATAGTTAACATCTAGTCTGCCATTCAATCATACAATTATAGTGTGTAATGTATTGTCATAGGTGTTGCGCATGAATGTAGGCTAAAGCCTTCCCTCTTGTAGGCCCGCGGATAAAATAAAAACAAAAACTAACATTTTGTTTGGAACTCAGTTGGGGTCTCTACTTACTGATGAGAGTTAGAATAATAGAATACACAAATTGCAATTTCGAAATTTGGTTGTGCATCAGCAGTTTTTCCTCTCATGTCAGTCACTGACAGTCACTCAATTAGATAGCTGGCTATAGGCATTTACCTATCTAAACGTGTAGTAATCATGGTCAAATTACCGACCAGGGGGCCCTCGTTGATTTCGTTTGTCACTCACTCAGATCCATATTAAAAACGGCAAACATGTCTCTCCAACCTATGGCAAAATTACTAGAATTGCATGGTATTAGTTATAAAATTGCAAAATCTTCCCTCTGCCTCGTGGCAATATGTGTAGAATTACAGCATATTTTATTTAAAACTGCAACATGTTCTCCACGCCCTATGGCAAAATGTGTAGAGTTGCAGGAAATGAAGTCTAAAACGATGTCAAGAGGGGGGCTAACATTTTGTTTAGGGCCCCCAAAATCCTCGAGCCGGCTCGTGCGTGGGTATGCAGACCCTCGAGTCACTGCTGCCCCTTGAGTTCAGATTTGTTACGGCCCCACTCCCATAAAGGTTGCCCATCCCTGGCCAAACTTATTGTGAATTATAACTTATATTTATGGACAGGAAATCAAATATATTGTAAGCTACTGTAATGAAACAGGCAGGGAGCAGGTCTCGAACCTTCGACCTTCTAGCCCGAGATCCGGCGCGCTATCGACTGTGCCGCAAAAGCATGCTCGTGCGGCAGGGTCGATTTCCGCGCTTATAAACCCAGGGTCGTTACACTACTTTAGCTTACTGGTATCGAAATGTGGCTTATATTTGTATGCATCGTGACAGGCCTTTATAGTGGACCTTGGCCTATCCCATTTCTGTAATTATTTCAGTAGCTGTCTATATACAGTAGGTTGTCCATGGGTCAGGGGAAGTGGAATGAGGCTATTTCTGTCTGGATTCCTTTTGAATGGATATCAATGATGCATTTGCATACACAAAATGCACATCATATGAAATGGTGATTATTGTATTGATTGGAAGTTGTGTCATATGGGGGTGTCAGACCGTGTCATTAGAAAACACTCGTCGGAGGTTCAATAATTGATTGGAAAAATAAATCTGCTTTATATTTATTCGATCCATTAGCCTATAAAATATAGTTCTGACTAGGTGTTTGTTGAAAATAATATGCAATGGCAATTTTTTAATCAAATATGCCGAACCACCCTATCCGGTGCGCCTGTCCCAAACAGTGTGTTACCCTAAAAATTGTATTATATCTTAGATTGAAAAACTGGAGTAAAATCAAATTTCGCTAGCTATATACTTATGGTATGCGGGAAATTACTTATATCGGAACCTTGTGGGGTATCCGGGCTTAAATTTAAAGTCCAGGAATTTAGTTTAGCTGCTCACGTTCAACTGGAGCTTGACAAAGGAATAACGGGTCATTGAGAATACAGGCGGAGTCTGCTGAAAAACTCATTTTAGTATGTCTTCATTGGGCTGGGTGTGGTTTTTCAGTCACCGTGCCGTTAGCAGGAAATTAAGCTCTGGATCACCACTTTGAGGCGATACAAAGAAAATAGGAAAATACGAGCAGTTTAAAAAGTTTGAAATCAAAGTTTAACTGAAGTTGACGGACGATTTTCAGATTGTGCACTTTATCTAATGGTCACAAGTTTTTGTTGACTCCATTGTTGCTACCATCCAATTCCTGACATCAGTGACCAAGGACAGATAACTGCGAAAATGCCGAAGACGGTGAGTAGCCTTTATTCGTGTGTGGGACCAGCTTTAAAACACTGATGTTAAATAGAAATAAGACATTATATAAAACGCTATCTCTGGTCAAAATGTAGCTTTCCAACTTGTTGTCTTGTTTGGTCGAGAAAGATAATTTAGCCCATAACAGGCTATAAAGTCAAATGTTTGAATTGATATCCTATAATTCTTCGAAAGCATATATTTGGCAGATTTAACTCAATTGGGCTACTGAATGTGTCTGACGTTGTATAGCCTATGTAGAGCCATATAGGTTCAGAAAAGGTTTAGCGCCCCTCAAATGAATGAAAAGTGTATTTTAAAACATGTATTTCATATAGGGCAGGACGCTGTAGCTTATATTTTTTTCTCCAGCATCCCCTAAACTTGTTTTTATTACGAATTACAAGGAATTGATACAATGTTGCCCAACGTTATTTTTTGTTAGGCTACCCTAGGTTTGTGTCTATCTTATGAACCGTTATTTTGTGTCAAGCTATGCGCCATCGGCAATCCCCCGTTCCTTGGAACGTGATTGGCTTTTGAATGAACGTTCAAGAAGTTGAATAGACCAGCGTTGGGTTCATATCAACTCGATCCATATTCATGAATAATTATGTCAGACATTTTAAATGTTGTTCAAATGTAGTCTTTAGACAACATTAACGCGTCACCGGGCCCAATTCATATCAATGTGGCCTATTAGTGTTGATTTTGTTTGCTGTTGGCCTACCGGAGGTTCCCATGGCCCATTCGATGACGTTGTGTTTGTCTTTGTGGTACCCCGTAGTACAATAGCTAGCCTATGCACTCTTCAACAGTGGACTCCCATGTTATCCTGTCCTATAGGCCTGCTATTGAGTGATGGAGGTTAGATCACTTGCATTGTGCTCTATCAAAGTATTGGCTATTCTAGGAGGTACAGTATCTAGAAATGTAGGTTCTTATAGTTTGATCTATGGCAAACCTTAGCCTAGAAGATTACCAGGCCTGCGTGATTTAGATATTTGCTATATTTATTATATTTGACATTTATTAACCTAGGCAAGTCAGTTAAAATAACACATTCTTATTTTCAATGACAGCCTAGTTCAGGGACAGGATGTTTTTTTTTTTTACCCTGTCACCTCCGGGATTCGAACTTGCAACCTTCCGGTTTCTAATAGTCGAACATATATAGCCCAGCCCAGGGAAATTTAGTTGAATGTAGAATCCACTGGATCAGTTCTATTGATGTTAAATAGCATTGCATTTGTAATTTATTTGATTTCTACGTTATCTTAATCAAGTATTTACTTCAAATTAGGAACAATGAATAAAACACTCTGTATAGCATCATATTTTAGGTCAGGATGTCAGACATGAGGATTTGAAAAATATGTTTTGCTTAATCAGTCACTGTGATCAAATGCACCCCAGGTAATGACAGTAAAATAATGTGCAGTATTGTGACATTTAGCTTTCAAGAATCAATTGTGAACGCATGAGAAGATTATAGTTGTATTTATTTTAATCTGTAATTATGTATTAACATGTCTTTTCACAGAAGTCATCCATGTGTCCCCCTGCCATTAGTGTAGGCTTTGGCTGTGCTTCTTTTGGCAATTTTACAGCTTCCCAAGGAACTGTAATCTAGTGACTCAAGGTTTCTAAGATTGCGTCAGTTGCTTTTGAGCCATTTCCTGGCCTGCAGTCTCTTGACGCTGCCACTGAAAGCCTTATTTGGTGTTTCACAGCACAGACTCCCCCTTCTCCGTACTGCGCAATTGCACGTTCCTCAGCCAGTGTTTTACCATCTAGGTTTTTAAACACTTCTACAGGCCACCCCATGTCACACACCAAATTGACTCCTTTCTCATTTCCCAGATAATGTCATAATACATATGTTATGATATGCTATTTTACATCAATCAATTTTATTATATTCATAAGACCCTCTCATCACTAAAAAGGTACTTGCAGTCTGGTTAATTTTATTTCAGATGTACCTTTAGACTCTAGAACTCTACACATCACTAATAAATGTGTTATTAAGTGATGTTGCTTTCCTTCAGAACTACGATATTCTAATCAACAGCAATTTCTACTTACTACTGTCCAGTGAAGTGAAATACTATATTGGCATGAGTATAATTGAAAATCCTTAGTTCTTCACAAACAACAAATAATAGAACCAAGTGAAGTGGAAAGTCCAGTGGTATGTAAGAAGGGGATTTAAGCAGCTCTGTAAACGCACATAGCAGAGCTGAGATTAACAATTTGTAATAAACTAAGCTACCGGTGGTAGAGTGTATGAAAGGCAGAAATTATGCGAACCTTTGGGGGCTTCAGCCCGTAAATGGAGGGTAACAGCAGCTCTGAAACATCTCTCTGGCTGCAGAAAACCAACCAGTGAGTTGTCTTTTGTTGTTGTTTTTGTGTGTTTTTGAGTTGATTTAGATGAGGTTTGCTAAAACAGAACTTTATTTATTTTTTACATAGGATCTCACCCTAGGTTAACATAAATCACTGCACTATTACTACGTTGGTAAGTGAACAGCAATGATTGTGATAACGACCGTATAATTTGTACTGATAAGTGGTTGCTTTAAGGTGTTTGAATTACAAATTACCTTGCATTATCTGCAATTCATGAACCTGATTTGAAAAAGGGCAAGTCATAGTACAGTGAGTTTAAATAACTTGAAACTAATATAAGACTCACAAACACATTCAATCTGAACAAATATCAACATAATTGAAATTCTTATATTGATTCTGAAAAACTGTCTATAGTGGAAGTTTATAACATTTTGGCTCTACGGAGAGTAGCATTAGCAGTTTTAGGCTAACCTCATTCTCAGAATTAAACCCAGAGAGAGCTTTTCTTTCTACATTAGTGCCTGTGGCTCTAATCTTCCTGTTCATGATTTTGACCTAAAAACATACTATGAATACTTTTCTAATTGATTGTATTCCATTTGTGTATGTGAATATGTTTGTGAATGGTTAACATATTTATGATTTTTAAATCCCTTTCAAAGTGTATTTCAATCAGATTTCTTGAGGGGATGCAGTTGAAGGAGACATTCCAACATTTTGGAAAGGGAATTTGGAAAGTGTAAAATGTCACTTCCTTTTCCCCAAGTGATTGGTGTCCCCGTTTATAATAATTTGCGTACTTTACTGAAATACAGTCTATAGCTAAGATTTGTTATAGCTTTGTTTGCTCCTCAGTATGACCCAACGCCCTTTACAAGACAGAAAAGGCATTGAATGTTACCAAGACAGAATGGAAACATTAACATTGTGATTTTGTAGCACATACAAATGAAACATTATAGAGTCTTATTAAAGGAGGCCTGGGTAAAGGCCTTTGTAGACTGTACAATTTTAGCCGTCTTATGCCACGATTTTGCCCCCCAGACAAAATTTCCACGGCGTGGGCAAATTCTTATGTCGGAAACAATTGTTGGATGTCTTCGCTCGTTCAGTGTGGCATGGTCTAGGTCTGCCGATTTAAGTAAACTTTTTGCCTTCATCGTGTAGTGTGGCTGGTGTTAGGAGCCGATCCCGATGACTGACCAATAGTAACACTGCCGGCATTGTATGTACACAATAATACGATTAGTGTAAATAGTCAGAATAATATAATAGTTAGATTTAAAATTTTACATGCTGTGCAAGAATAACGATTTCCCTAATGATCTTGTTTACATGATATAACTGAAATCAGGCTTGGGGTGGGATTTTGATAAAAACACTTTTTTTAAAAACTTTTTTTTTAAATCTACCACGCTATTTTGGGGAAGCCTATTTATTTCTAAAATGCATACTTTCAGTTTTTTCAAACTCACCTCACTCGCATAGAGAGAGTATTGCGCTGCTGGCACATGCACAGATCAAATACACCGCTGAACCATTGCAAGTCAATCGCAGAATGTGACAACAGAACTGAAGGAAATCAAACAATCTGTCCAGTTAAAAATAAAAAATAAATGTTTTTACCTTTATTTGACTAGGCAAGTCAGTTAAGAACAATTTGTTTTTTCAATGATAGTCTAGGTTAACGACGGATCGCTTGGGGATTTAATCTTGTAACCTTCGGTTCCTAGTACAACACTCTAACCACTAGGCTACCTGGCACCCCTAGGTTGATAGCCTTCCTACAAGGTATTCGTCTATGTATTACATTTGTTCATGTTTTGTGAGGAATCAGCCACAAAACTATCATTGGTCCTGTTACTGAGAGTGATGTATTGCTGCTGTTCTAATAATAGTGTGTGAGAAGTGTTCTGAGCTCTAGCCATGCGATACCTACCCTTACCAGGCAGAACTGCCCATTCGTAGTTCTTTTTTTCCTGTGTGAGATGAACTATTTTTACCCAGGAAAGGCACTTCTTAACAACCCTTGACTGGTAGCCAAGGACCTGTAGGCCTGAACTACACAATTAAATAATGTCTAATCAGTAGGCTATGTCATGTTAAGCAGTTCGTTTGGTTAACTGGGAAAATAAAGTATAGTGTTTAGAGAAAATATAAAAGTGGTATGATTTAGGGCAGTGGTTCCCAACCTTTTTCAGTAACTGTACCAGCAACAACATTTTGGTCTGCCTGAAGAACCCCCTCATGTGCATTTTACCAGTAAGCTTATGGTCACGAGTCTTCTCAAGTACCTTCTGTAGATAGGCCAAGTAACCCCATGGGTCCTAGTACCCCTGTTTGGGAACCATTGATTTCGGGGATTCATCAAAACAATGATGCAAATAAATGTTTAACATGGTGACAGAGGCACAATGTGGGACTTACATGCAAATCTACTCTCAATGTCTTACTAGATCTTGTAAATTAGTGTCATTTAACAAATCTTAGTCACTGAAATTAGATTCAACTCACAGCCACTGCAGTTAGATTCAACTCACATTTGTGGTGTGGCTCAGTTCATAGAGTAAACCATAAAAGGAATAGCTATGGTGTTAAAGGCTTTGGGGTTTTGATCTACTTCGTTTTCGAGTTTGGTTCTGTTTGGGTGTGGCTTTCCCAGATTGGATGAGCTGCACCTGTTGCCTTGTTAAACATGTTTAAGTTTCACCTGTGCTGGCACAGGGGATATTTTAGCGCTGCAGAGCCTATGTGCCAGTTGGCATGAGGCAAACCTAGTGGGTGTACATGGTGTGTGTGTGTTAAGACTGAAGTTTGCTTGGCCAGCATCCAGTAGGTACCCCCATGGATGCCTTTCAGAATCCATTTTAAAACCCCACTTGGTGTCGGTTTGTTTGTGAGTGATTAATTTGTTAGTTCCCTTTTCATGTTGAGCGATGATTTTTGGTTGGTTATTGGGGAACTTAACAAAATGGGGGCTCAGCCAGGAAGGATCATTGTTTCCTATGAGTATGGTCGTCACTCACCTCTGAAGTGTTACTGTGCCCATATATTTGAGTTTTCAAAATGCACTTTTGTTTGAGGGTTTGTCACTGACAACCACTCAGATGGGTTATAAAATTGGTGAAATCAGTGGAAAGTTGCATAAAAACTCACACTGTAACTAAAAATAAATATGGACTTTTATTTGCAAGCATTTGTGGGGAACCCTACTTGGGAGATACTGGATAAAATGTACAAAAGCAAATCTGCTCATCATTGCAAAGCATTATGTGACAGTGGCAACTGCCGATTCAAAAGAACTAGTCAAGGAGTTAATCACTACTGTTTTAGTGGAAGAGGAAATCCTCGTGGAGAGGGAGGATGAGAAGGGTCCTACGGATGGTGGAATACACCCCGTAGAGGTGCAACTGTGAGAGGTAGAACTAAAGGCAAGATTGAAGCAACAGAGTTCAAGCACACCATTCAGTTAAAACAGATAGAACTGTTGGCCACCAAAGCAGCACCAGAAGTGGATGCCCTCACAATCAAGTCAGGCCATGATCCTCCACCCTCAACAGAGTTTGAGTGGTGGCAGCGTAGCCTAGTGGATTAGAGCGTTGGACTAGTAATCGGAAGGTTGCGAGTTCAAACCCCCAAGCTGACAAGGTACAAATCTGTCGTTCTGCCCCTGAACAGGCAGTTAACCCACTGTTCCCAGGCTGTCATTGAAAATATGAATGTGTTCTTAACTGACTTGCCTGGTTAAATAAAGGTAAAAATAAAAAATAAAATAAAAAATCTTGGTTGGCTTGTACCGCCTTTCAAGGATAAAGGAGGTGGGTGTATATTCTACTATGAGTGGATTGCCACGTTGCTAGAATGGCTGTGCAATATCTGGTTCTCCTCTACAAAGTGTTTTTGTGGGGAAATCTCTGAAAGTGTACAGTGCTTTATCTCTTGATCAGAGTTCAGATTATGACACTGTTAAAGCTGCTATCCTTCTGGTTTATGAGTTGGTCCCAGAGGCATACAGACAACAGTTCAGTAAATTACGAGAGACATTAAAAAGCCATGTTTAATTCTCAAGGGAACCAGCATGTCTTTTTGATCAGTGGTGTTGTTCTCAAGAGGTCAAGGTCCTTCAAGAGTTAAAGGCACTCCTACCACTCAAGTAGTTCAAGAATTGCCTTCACGAAAGGGTTGCTAACTACATTTATGAGCACAAGGATCTCACTCTTGAGAAAGATGCAGTCCTTGCAGATGAGTTTGTGTTGACACATAAACCTACCTTCAGAAACAAAGTGCCCAGTAGTTATTCCTACACAAAAAGCAATCTAGAGAAGTCACCTCCCTCTGTGAGGTTTATGTATTTTCTGCAGTGCCCAAAGACAAGGCAGAAAACTTGTGCTTTGTATCTGCCAGTTTGTCACTACTGCCGTGACAAAGGACACATTGTCTCTGTGTCCTAAGTTGAAACAGAAAAAAAGAGAGAAAAACTGTTTCTTTTTTGGGGGATCACTCCAGCCCGTTAAGTCTCTGGCTGGGACTGGTTTATCGCCTAAACAAGGTTTTGGATTATACTGTATGTGTAACCAGTTGCTGTTATCGTTGGAGTGAGGCCTAGCATACTGGTGAAGAGGGTCTCTTTAATTTTGGGCAACGATTTGGCTGGAGGGAAGGTTGTGCCAAATCCAAATCAAATCAAATTGTATTTGTCACATACACATGGTTAGCAGATGTTAATGTGAGTGTAGCGAAATGCTTGTGCTTCTAGTTCCGCCAATGCAGTAATAACCAACAAGTAATCTAACCTAACAATTCCAAAACTACTACCTTATACACACAAGTGTAAAGGGATAAAGAATATGTACATAAAGATATATGAATGAGTGATGGTACAGAACGGCATAGGCAAGATGCAGTAAATGGTATTGAGTACAGTATATGAGATGAGTAATGTGGGGTATGTAAACAAAGTGGCATAGTTTAAAGTGGCTAGTATTACATGTATTACATAAATATGCATTAGATGATATAGAGTACAGTATATAGAAATACATATGAGATGAGTAATGTAGGGTATGTAAACATTATATTAAGTGGCATTGTTTGGTTTGGTTTGGTTGGGCTTGTCCCAATGGGATGAGTACTAGGAAGGTACACAGATCGAGATTTTCCCTCTGTTCTCAAAACTTTTGAGTTTTAGGCAGCTATTATTATATATATATATATATATATATATATATATATATATATATATATATATATATATATATATATATATATATATATTTACAAATATGAAAAATTATAATATAGCATTTTTTTGTGCCTGTTTTGTCTTGTACAATAGACTGGCAGCAAATACCGGGTTTATATTAGAGAAGGCGATTCATTAAAGTAGTGTCGCATTTAAGTTGATCTTGTTGTGAAATGGGAGTTTTTTTCTGTTGGTGTCCACTAAATACATGGTATATATTTGTTGTCTTAAGGGGGAAGATGTTATAGGCTTTGGGATTTCGACTTCGAGTTTGTGGCTTGCCCTGATTGGAATCATCCTTGTTGGTCAGGATGTGTTGCACCTCGTTAATCACCTGCTGGCACAGGTGATATTTAAAAGCTGCAAAGCCAGTGTTCCAGCTGGCACTAGAGATGTTGGAAGAGCTAGACTGCTGTTTAACACTCATGCTTTAAGTTTAATGCGACACCTTTTATTTTTTTGCCATTTGGTTTGATTGATGTTTATTTTCACTCCCTAACCTAAGTTGGCGTGTGTTCTTTTCTTTTAGTTTATCATGCAAATCTACGGGAGCGTCCATTGTGGGTGTATATTTAAGACCCTAGTCGAGGTTGATTGGTCAGCATTCAGTGAATGCCTTTCAGAACCCATTTTAAACCCCCACCTGGTTTTGTTTTGTTTGTCAGTGACTCAATTGTTAGTTACCTTTTTATGTTGAGCAACGATTTTTGGTTGGTTATTGGGAAACGTGACAATGGCAATAGACAGATATAGGCCCTAACTTGTTTACAAACATAAGTTATCGGTATAGCCTGCAAGTGCACATAAAGCTTAATTTCACTGGTAGAAGTTGCCGGAACATGGAAAGAGGAAATTAAACATTCAGCTAACCACTCCCTAGAAAACTGGGCCTTCATTTTGTGTGAAATATTTCATTTATTTATTAATCTCTCCCCTACAACATTAGATAACACCTTTGAGATGTGTTCAGATCTTGTTTAGTCATACATTTTAAGAAAACAAGGAACTCAACTATGCACTGTTGAGTGGCATAGAATTTGTTTGAGAACCAACCATGTTAAATGTTTGTACTAATTATTGTAGATGGCTGGATGTGTCTGGGTAATTTGTGAAGCCTAAATGAGGTTAATGTTCATAGTAGTTAGCTCCTGCTCCTACAAGCCTCGGTCCAGTCACGCTCTACTCTACAGCCCTCTACTCTGTGGGCCACATCAGTCCAGCCACTCCAGTCTGCTCTGTGCTGCCGGTGATGACAGGAAGTGGCAGGGTGACAAGTGGACTGACCAGCAAATGGGGCCTGCTGACACAAAGGGGAAAGAACGCAGCCCTAATCAGCCACACAGCTGGGAAATAAAGCATGCCATTGTGGCTCAGCTCAGGCGTGGGCCTCAGCCCTGCTCAGTTATTCTCCCCCCCCACACACACACACACACACACTCATGTCATTTCTGAGAGGACAGAACATGGAGCCATGTCAATATAGCTTTATTAATCACTCACAGCGTGGGATGGAAATATGTTTAGGGTGCACAGCAGGCGGAAGCTTGTATACCACGTGGCAGGCAGCATACACTCATTTGTTGCATTCCTTTTATGGGCATATTCCATTTGTTTCTAATTCATACTGGCTGTAAAACTGCTTTGAGTGTTGGGCCATGATGTTGTGGTCTAAAGACTGAGGTATCCATGATGGCTAGCTCATCAGGTTTTGTATGCCTGCTGTTATATAAATCATTCTAGAAATAAGGCCACTTTTCCTAATTCCACTTTTGTAATTACAAAAATGGCAGAACTTGCAATTACAAAATGATCGCGTTATTATCGTGTCACTAGAACAGTCTAAGAGCAACTTTTTATCATAATTACGCATAGGCCTACAGTAAATGTCATATGAGGGCAAAACAGTGCGATAGAGAGCTACAAGTCCTTTTTGCATGCACGTGTGTGTGGATTTTAAGAAATCAAAAAGAGAAATTGTGCTGGTGCAATCACTGAGCACACGTTAACTCTGAGAGAAAGGCAGGCAAGCAGCAATGTGATGCATTACAGGATGTAGTGTCAGTGAGCTCCATGTTGGGCGGGCCACCCTCGCTTTGCGAGGCCCAGCTACCAGAGGATGTGGTTACTTCCTGTAGTGAAGCAGCTTGGTAGAGAGAGAGAGTGAGCTGGGGGACAACATGTTCACTTAGCATGCTAAAACCCCCAAAGTCATTCTGCTACATTTAGAGAGGTATACTCATCACTATTGCCAGATGCAAAACTATTTAATACTATTTCATTTGACACAGTATAAGTATAGTAACTGTTTTTATTTCTGTGTCAAATCTACTCCGATTAAATTCTGTTTAAAATTCTGTTAGTGTAGTGGACAAGTTTTATCGCATCATTGAGATAAACATATTTATTTCCCCTTTGGTTTCTGTGAAGTCAGTGTGCCTCTTTTTCCAATATAAGCTAATAATACCTCATTGTGGCAGGAATTGGTGCACTGTCTCCCTCAGCGGGTTTCCTGAAATTGTTTTTTCCAGGGTTTGAGGCTGATCAATCATTTTTAGTCTAAGCACCTCCCCTTGTGCAATCATCTGTACCAGGCACGGAAAATGGCCTCTCTCCCACATTGTACATCTTTGAAACATTGTAATTGTCTGCCCCACCCTCCCCTCTCTAGTGAGTAAAGGAGTTGAAATGAACATGCATACAGTGGGGCAAAAAAGTATTTAGTCAGCCGCAAATTGTGCAAGTTCTCCCACTTAAAAAGATGAGAGAGGCCTGTAATTTTCATCATAGGTACACTTCAACTATGACAGACAAAATGAGATGAAAAAAATCCCCAAAATCACATTGTAGGGTTTTTACTTAATTCATTTGCAAATTATGGTGGAAAATAAGTATTTGGTCAATAACAAAAGTTTATCTCAATACTTTGTTATATACTCTTTGTTGGCAATGACAGAGGTCAAACGTTTTCTGTAAGTCTTCACATGTTTTTCACACACTGTTGCTGGTATTTTGCCCCATTCCTCCATGCAGATCTCCTCTAGAGCAGTGATGTTTTGGTGCTGTTGCTGGGCAACACAGACTTTCAACTCCCTCCAAAGATTTTCTATGGGGTTGAGCTCTGGAGACTGGCTAGGCCACTCCAGGACCTTGAAATGCTTCTTACGAAGCCACTCCTTCGTTGCCCGAGCGGTGTGTTTGGGATCATTGTCATGCTGAAAGACCCAGCCACGTTTCATCTTCAATGCCCTTGCTGATGGAAGGAGGTTTTCACTCAAAATCTCACAATGCATGGCCCCATTCATTCTTTCCTTTACACGGATCAGTCGTCCTGGTCCCTTTGCAGAAAAACAGCCCCAAAGCAGGATGTTTCCACCCCCATGCTTCACAGTAGGTATGGTGTTCTTTGGATGCAACTCAGCATTCTTTGTCCTCCAAACACGACGAGTTGAGTTTTTACCAAAAAGTTATATTTTGGTTTCATCTGACCATATGACATTCTCCCAATCTTCTTCTGGATCATCCAAATGCTCTCTAGCAAACTTCAGACGCCCTGGACATGTACTGGCTTAAGCAGGGGGACACGACTGGCACTGCAGGATTTGAGTCCCCGGCGGCGTAGTGTGTTACTGATGGTAGGCTTTAGTTCCAGCTGTTACTTTGGTCCCAGCTCTCTGCAGGTCATTCACTATGTTCCCCTGTGTGGTTCTGGGATTTCTGCTCACCGTTCTTGTGATCATTTTGACCCCACGGGGTGAGATCTTGTGTGGAGCCCCAGATCGAGGGAGATTATCAGTGGTCTTTTATTACATTTACATTTAAGTCATTTAGCAGACGCTCTTATCCAGAGCGACTTACAAATTGGTGCATTCACCTTATGACATCCAGTGGAACAGACACTTTACAATAGTGCATCTAAATCTTTTAAGGGGGGTGAGAAGGATTACTTTATCCTATCCTAGGTATTCCTTAAAGAGGTGGGGTTTCAGGTGTCTCCGGAAGGTGGTGATTGACTCCGCTGTCCTGGCGTCGTGAGGGAGTGTGTTCCACCATTGGGGAGCCAGAGCAGCGAACAGTTTTGACTGGGCTGAGCGGGAACTGTACTTCCTCAGTGGTAGGGAGGCGAGCAGGCCAGAGGTGGATGAACGCAGTGCCCTTGTTTGGGTGTAGGGCCTGATCAGAGCCTGGAGGTACTGAGGTGCCGTTCCCCTCACAGCTCCGTAGGCAAGCACCATGGTCTTGTAGCGGATGCGAGCTTCAACTGGAAGCCAGTGGAGAGAGCGGAGGAGCGGGGTGACGTGAGAGAACTTGGGAAGGTTGAACACCAGACGGGCTGCGGCGTTCTGGATGAGTTGTAGGGGTTTAATGGCACAGGCAGGGAGCCCAGCCAACAGCGAGTTGCAGTAATCCAGACAGGAGATGACAAGTGCCTGGATTAGGACCTGCGCCGCTTCCTGTGTTAGGCAGGGTCGTACTCTGCGGATGTTGTAGAGCATGAACCTACAGGAACGGGCCACCGCCTTGATGTTAGTTGAGAACGACAGGGTGTTGTCCAGGATCACGCCAAGGTTCTTAGCGCTCTGGGAGGAGGACACAATGGAGTTGTCAACCATGATGGCGAGATCATGGAACGGGCAGTCCTTCCCGGGAGGAAGAGCAGCTCCGTCTTGCCGAGGTTCAGCTTGAGGTGGTGATCCGTCATCCACACTGATATGTCTGCCAGACATGCAGAGATGCGATTCGCCACCTGGTCATCAGAAGGGGGAAAGGAGAAGATTAATTGTGTGTCGTCTGCATAGCAATGATAGGAGAGACCATGTGAGGTTATGACAGAGCCAAGTGACTTGGTGTATAGCGAGAATAGGAGAGGGCCTAGAACAGAGCCCTGGGGGACACCAGTGGTGAGAGCGCGTGGTGAGGAGACAGATTCTCGCCACGCCACCTGGTAGGAGCGACCTGTCAGGTAGGACGCAATCCAAGCGTGGGCCGCGCCGGAGATGCCCAACTCTGAGAGGGTGGAGAGGAGGATCTGATGGTTCACAGTATCGAAGGCAGCCGATAGGTCTAGAAGGATGAGAGCAGAGGAGAGAGAGTTAGCTTTAGCGGTGCGGAGCGCCTCCGTGATACAGAGAAGAGCAGTCTCAGTTGAATGACTAGTCTTGAAACCTGACTGATTTGGATCAAGAAGGTCATTCTGAGAGAGATAGCGGGAGAGCTGGCCAAGGACGGCACGTTCAAGAGTTTTGGAGAGAAAAGAAAGAAGGGATACTGGTCTGTAGTTGTTGACATCGGAGGGATCGAGTGTAGGTTTTTTCAGAAGGGGTGCAACTCTCGCTCTCTTGAAGACGGAAGGGACGTCGCCAGCGGTCAGGGATGAGTTGATGAGCGAGGTGAGGTAAGGGAGAAGGTCTCCGGAAATGGTCTGGAGAAGAGAGGAGGGGATAGGGTCGAGCGGGCAGGTTGTTGGGCGGCCGGCCGTTACAAGACGCAAGATTTCATCTGGAGAGAGAGGGGAGAAAGAGGTCAGAGCACAGGGTAGGGCAGTGTGAGCAGAACCAGCGAGCGGTGTCGTTTGACTTAGCAAACGAGGATCGGATGTCGTCGACCTTCTTTTCAAAATGGTTGACGAAGTCATCTGCAGAGAGGGAGGGGGGGGAGGATTCAGGAGGGAGGAGAAGGTGGCAAAGAGCTTCCTAGGGTTAGAGGCAGATGCTTGGAATTTAGAGTGGTAGAAAGTGGCTTTAGCAGCAGAGACAGAGGAGGAAAATGTAGAGAGGAGGGAGCGAAAGGATGCCAGGTCCGCAGGGAGGCGAGTTTTCCTCCATTTCCGCTCGGCTGCCCGGAGCCCTGTTCTGTGAGCTCGCAATGAGTCGTCGAGCCACGGAGCGGGAGGGAAGGACCGAGCCGGCCTGGAAGATAGGGGACATAGAGAGTCAAAGGATGCAGAAAGGGAGGAGAGGAGGGTTGAGGAGGCAGAATCAGGAGATAGGTTAGAGAAGGTTTGAGCAGAGGGAAGAGATGATAGGATGGAAGAGGAGAGAGTAGTGGGGGAGAGAGAGCGAAGGTTGGGACGGCGCGATACCATCCGAGTAGGGGCAGTGTGGGAAGTGTTGGATGAGAGCGAGAGGGAAAAGGATACAAGGTAGTGGTCGGAGACTTGGAGGGGAGTTGCAATGAGGTTAGTGGAAGAACAGCATCTAGTAAAGATGAGGTCGAGCGTATTGCCTGCCTTGTGAGTAGGGGGAAGGTGAGAGGGTGAGGTCAAAAGAGGAAAGGAGTGGAAAGAAGGAGGCAGAGAGGAATGAGTCAAAGGTAGACGTGGGGAGGTTAAAGTCGCCCAGAACTGTGAGAGGTGAGCCGTCCTCAGGAAAGGAGCTTATCAAGACATCAAGCTCATTGATGAACTCTCCGAGGGGACCTGGAGGGCGATAAATGATAAGGATGTTAAGCTTGAAAGGGCTGGTAACTGTGACAGCATGAAATTCAAAGGAGGCGATAGACAGATGGGTAAGGGAGAAAGAGAGAATGACCACTTGGGAGAGATGAGCATCCCGGTGCCACCCCCCGCTGACCAGAAGCTCTCGGGTGTGCGAGAACACGTGGGCGGACGAAGAGAGAGCAGTAGGAGTAGCAGTGTTATCTGTGGTGATCCATGTTTCCGTCAGTGCCAAGAAATCGAGGGACTGGAGGGAGGCATAGGCTGAGATGAACTCTGCCTTGTTGGCCGCAGATCGGCAGTTCCAGAGGCTACCGGAGACCTGGAACTCCACGTGGGTCGTGCGCGCTGGGACCACCAGATTAGGTGGCCGCGGCCACGCGGTGTGGAGCGTTTGTATGGTCTGTGCAGAGAGGAGATAACAGGGATAGACAGACACATAGTTGACAGGCTACAGAAGAGGCTACGCTAATGCAAGGAGATTGGAATGACAAGTGGACTACACGTCTCGAATGTTCAGAAAGTTAAGCTCACGTAGCAAGAATCTTATTGACTAAAATGATTAAAATGATACAGTACTGCTGAAGTAGGCTAGCTGGCAGTGGCTGCGTTGTTGACTTTGTAGACTAGCTGGCAGTGGCTGCGTTGTTGACACTACACTAATCAAGTCGTTCCGTTGAGTGTAATAGTTTCTACAGTGCTGCTATTCGGGGGCTAGCTGGCTAGCTAGCAGTGTTGATTACGTTACGTTGCGTTAAAAGAAGGACAATAGCTGGCTAGCTAACCTAGAAAATCGCTCTAGACTACACAATTATCTTTGATACACAGACGGCTATGTAGCTAGCTATGTAGATCAAACAAATCAAACCGTTGTGCTGTAATGAAATGAAATGAAAATGTGATACTACCTGTGGAGCGAAGCGGAATGCGACCGGGTTGTTGAGTGCGGAAGTTCTATTCAGTAGACGTTGGCTAGCTGTTGGCTAGCTAGCAGTGTCTCCTACGTTAAGGACGACAAATAGCTGGCTAGCTAACCTCGGTAAATTAAGATAATCACTCTAAGACTACATGCTCTAAACTACACAATTATCTTGGATACGAAGACAGCAAAGACAACTATGTAGCTAGCTAACACTACACTAATCAACTCGTTCAGTTGAGTGTAATAGTTTCTACAGTGCTGCTATTCGGTAGACGGTGGACGTTTGCTAGCTGGCTAGCTGCTGGGCAGATAGCAGTGTAGACTACGTGAGGACGACGAAATACGAAGTTGCAATAGAAGTGCTGACTGTTTCACTTTGTTGTCCTCTTTCTTTTCCTTTTTCTTCTGTCCTTCTTTTGTCCTAATTTTGTCTTCCTTTCTTCTGTTAACTAGATATTTTTTGTTGTTATTCTTTGTAAGCTAGCTAGCTTCTTCCAGGAGAGTCCCTAGCAACTGCTTAGCAACAAGTAAACAATTCTGCTAGCAATTCAGCTAGCTAAGATAACTGTACAATTTTATGAAAAATAGTTAATTTTTCAAAAGCCTGTCTTTTTTGGTTTGTTCCTTGTTTTGTCTTCTATTGAGTCTTGCAGTTTTCTCTTGATTTTTTTCGATGTACTTCACTCTAAAAAAACATTTAAATCTTAATATATACAGGAGCTCATTTTTCAGTAGCTGCTCAATTTAGAACTCCGGAACACATTATATGTGGTTTTTTTTTTTTTTTTTTTTTTTTTTTTTAATTGTATGTCTTCCATTTCCTAATAAATGCTCCCACAGTTGATTTCTTCAAACCAAGCTGCTTATCTATTGCAGATTCAGTCTTCCCAGCCTGGTGCAGGTATACAATTTTGTTTCTGGTGTCCTTTGACAGCTCTTTGGTCTTGGCCATAGTGGAGTTTGGAGTGTGACTGTTTGAGGTTGTGGACAGGTGTCTTTTATACTGATAACAAGTTCAAACAGGTGGCATTAATACAGGTAACGAGTGGAGGACAGAGGAGCCTCTTAAAGAAGAAGTTACAGGTCTGTGAGAGCCAGAAATATTGCTTGTTTGTAGGTGACCAAATACTTATTTTCCACCATAATTTGCAAATAAATTCATTAAAAATCCTACAATGTGATTTAAAATTTTTTTAAATAGAATTTTGTCTGTCATAGTTGAAGTGTACCTATGATGAAAATTACAGGCCTCTCTCATCTTTTTAAGTGGGAGAACTTGCACAATTGGTGGCTGACTAAATACTTTTTTGCCCCACTGTATTACGTCTCAAAGGAGTATACCCAAAGACAATTTAATAGAGTAGTATGGACATGCAACAGCTCTCAAATAAAGACAAAAATGTTTCACACTGCTTTGAAAAAAGTAATGGTCGAGTGTTAGTCTCAGATATCCCAGACCTGGGAACAACGTAAGCTAGGCAATGGCACTGGAGCATTGGAACATTGCCGGAAGCAACCCAACTGTCTAGAAAAACTAGTTGAATGTCTGCCTAAATTGTTGTATTATGGCTTTTGCTTACCGCCTGATGAAAGCAGGATTTGGAACCTAACGCACTATGATGCCTTTGCTGCCTGCTCTTTGGTAATATGTTCAGTAGTTATCAGTTTACAAACCACTGACATTTTGGATTAAACATATCTGACAACCCTCATAAGCACCATTTTTTTCTGAAAGTATGTGTGTCCACCCTACTATAACCATAAATATTTCATGAGATGTAGACAATTATAAATTACACTGCCAAAATGTTTAATCAAATAAAGATTTTGCTAAGTTAGTGTGCTCATATGCCTGGCCCAAGTTGTCATATAGGTGCACTCCTACCCTGCTGTGAAACTCTACTGCTTCCGGTCATAGAATGAGGGTTCATTCTAATGCTTATGAGGCCTATTCCCCTTTGATCAATCCCAAAACTAAATTTAGCATATAAATGTACATACATGTATATATTTATTAGCATAAATCATAAGTAAGTAACTCTAACAGTCTCTAATCAATGTAGTCTGCTCCAACATGCTATTGATTCTCAATCTCAAATTCTCAGAGGCATCTAGCTCGATAATCACATTTGTTGTAAATTAGGTACACCGACGACACATGTAACTTTTTTTAAATGGAATTCACTGGTTGTCAGTAACAGTGTACTAACTAATTTTGGTTTCTTCAACAGATTAGTGTGCGAGTTACCACGATGGATGCAGAGTTGGAGTTTGCCATCCAGCCCAACACAACGGGAAAGCAACTCTTCGACCAGGTAAGAACAATGCTTGCTCTGCTGAAACATGCTAACGGTTTTGCCTCCTCGGTGGCAAATGACATGTTCTTGTGGTGCTTTTCTTCTAATGCTAATCAGTCTAAATTGAAAGCTGGGGAATGGAAGCCCAGTTGTGGGACTGGAGTGAATGGTTTATTTTTCTAGGAACTCTCACTCTCTCGCTGTTCTTCTCATTGAGTCAAGCTGTTCGCTATGGCATAGGCCTGAGAGCAAAACATTTTTGGGGGGCTCCTGAAGATTTTTTATTATATATGTATTTATATCTACAGTACCAGTCAAAAGTTTGGACACCTACTCATCCCAGGTTTTTCTTTATGTTTACTATTTTACTATCAAGGCAAAGGGTGGCAACTTTGAAGAATCTCAAATCTAAAATATATTTTGATTTGTTTCACACTTTTTTGGTTACTACGTGATCCCATATGGGTTATTTCATGGTTTTGATGTATTCATTATTATTCTACAATGTAGAAAATAGTAAAAATAAAGAAAAACCCTTAAATGAGTTGGTGTGTCTGAACTTTTGACTGGTACTGTACATTATTTAATGAAAAGCAGTGAACATACACATTTAATAACAGACTCATACACACAATCAAGCAATAGTTAACATACACAGCATTGTTTCACATTTTGTAATAACCGACTCAAAAACAGAATCATGCAGTAGGCTGCAGCTGGCTTCACAGCCTCCTGGGGAAACTCGACTTATTGTAGCCTCACGTGGAGGAAAGGGTAGTGGAGGAACGTGTTCGCTGTAAAATATTACACGTTGTAGCGGTGCTTTGGATTTGCCATTTAACTCTCTACCCACCCTAAGCTAACCCATCTCAACTCAAGGGTGGCTCAATCAAATCAGATGACTGTGTAGAACTGGATGATTTGCAGGCAGTGGTAGTGTGTTTAAACACTGTCTTCAATATGGGAAAAACCCCCACCAACTCCTCCTCAAGGCTATTTACACAGCAGATGTGTCTCCTCCATGAGTGGTCATCAGTCCCTAGCCGTCTCAAGCTGTTCTACGATGCCTGTCTGTGTGAGGAGAGGAGAGAGGAGAGGTTGGTGCTTGGCAAGCCGTTTTGGTCACACCAGTGTTAAAGTGGCTCTCTTAGACACAAACTTGCCATGGCTGTATGGCAGGTCAGCCCGGCCTAAGATTACGTCTCTATCGTTTTAGCAGAGTCACTCCATCACCAATTGTATTTTGGCTGCTGTCCCTATCTCACTTAATGCTCATAATCACACATATATTTTTTATTTGTTTCTATTACTTTTATTATTCTGAATTTTTAAACTTAATGTGGACTTTGCTGTCCAGACATATCTGTGTCAGGACAGCCACAGACCCCTCTAAGTGGCATTTGATGTAGTGGGCATTCTGGGCAGGGGACTGGATGACTCACTCCACAACCATTAGATAAGATTACAGAGTTTCCCCTCTATTTTTACTCAGGCAATCAGAAAGAGAGCTGTATCGGGCAACAATGCTGAAGCACTAAGTTTAATATGTGACTTAATTCTTATTTTAATCTTGTTATGATTGTAGTAATACATAAAATGGGTGCCTTTCACAAGTTAGCATATTGGATCTAAAGCCTCTGTTTGTTTGTGTGTGTGAGAGAGAGATGATCTACTCATATAACAAAAAAAGAGTACCAATGTCTAGGGTAGAAGATGAAGAGTTAAGTAATGTTGAAAAAGTTTAAACTGCTCTTCTACACGTAGGTCCATGCAATTACTCTTAGGAAATGGCTGCCAACTGTATTATTTTGGGCATTAGGTTTAGCTTAGAAATGGTTATTTGATACAGTGTTCGTTTGAAACTGAAAATTAAATATAAAATGTAAAAGATAAGTAGAATATCTATGCACTTAGCGAAGATGATTCTGTATTCATAGTTCAGTAAAAGTGTTTTAATATAACTCTAAAGAAAGACTAAACTAAAGACTATTAGATCGTCATATTCTTTTCAATTAATGACTCAACCATCATGTACCATTACCAACAGTAAATTAAAATCTTACATGAAATAAGAATGTCGCATAACACTGTTTTCACAGACAATTTAACACAATTAGCCCCTGTTGAGAGCTAGCTTACATTAAAAAAAATTGTGCTCTAAGGTTGTGAAGACAATCGGACTGCGGGAGGTGTGGTTCTTCGGACTGCAGTACCAGGATACAAAAGGTTTCTCAACCTGGCTCAAGCTTAATAAGAAGGTGAGTGCCTCCATTTGAACAAGGATATAGTGAACAAGGCTTCTATGCCACCTTACACTCTTAAAAGTAAATGTGCCCAGAAAAACCTTTTGGGTTGCCACACCGGCGGAACATTACCAGTTGAAAAAGGTTCCTCAAGGAACCCCTGTGTAAAGGTCAAACCTGAACCTTTTTGATAATATATTGTAGCGGTGGCAGCCTATCAGATTGGAGGCGTGGCTTATTGTAGTCGTTGCTTTGAGATAGTTGTTTTTGGTCACCCGTTAGCGTAAATGTCATTCCTGTTCATCGTCTTAAGTTTGTACACTGCATATTAAAATGTTCCTTGAATATTTATGCATATTACATATTCTAATATAATATTCATGATATTAACATTGCTGATTACATACAGTAATATAGTGGAAACTATTCCAACTTTCGGATTTGCATAGGCTCTTAAGGAACTCATACATCTGTGTTAGCCTCATTGAAGCTACAAAACTGTCAGTGTTCAACCTTAATCTTTTCTGTTGTATTGTCATCACATTAACAGGAATGACATTTACTCTAACGGATAGCCAAAAAAATCTTAGCGCCACACCCCTACTAAGCCACGCCTCTACTCCAGGGTTTATCCAGGAACCTGTTGCTACATTGAATCCATAATGGTTCCTCCAAGAACCCCTCAACTAACCGAAGGTGCAAATATGAACCATTGACTAGCAATGGTTCTTTGAGGAACTCCAAGGGTTCCTTTAGGATCTCTTAGTCACCACTAATTCTAAGAGTGTAGGTAAAAGAGAAACTGCTCCTGGTGCCTCTACTCAGCTGTATGACCCCTGATCCTAGGTGACTGCCCAGGATGTGAGGAAGGAAAGCCCACTACTGTTCAAGTTCCGTGGAAAGTTCTTCCCTGAGGATGTGTCAGAGGAGCTGATCCAGGAGGCCACCCAGAGGCTGTTCTTCTTGCAGGTGAAGGAGGGGATCCTCAACGATGACATTTACTGCCCCCCGGAGACTGCTGTGCTGCTGGCCTCCTACGCCGTGCAGGCCAAGTATGCTGACTACAACAAGGACATCCACTCAACAGGATACCTGTCCAGTGACAAACTGTTGCCTCAGAGGTAAGGCCTCCACCATCTCTAGAGTTTACATAACACCTTTTGATTGGACCTCCATACTCTCTTTACCTTAAACAGTCTATGATGGCCTACAGTTTTTGATGGTGTCATGTTTTTATGGTGTAATGTAATGTTCTCTTTTTAGAGTCCTGGACCAGCACAAGCTCAACAAGGAGCAGTGGGAGGAGAGGATCCAGGTGTGGCATGAGGAACACAAGGGCATGCTCAGGTAGTGAAACACACACACAGACACACACATTACTTACCGCTCCTAGTTCTGTTGTTCTGCAGCTGTTGGTTTCAATTGCAAGTTCTATATCTCTCTTTACAGTACAACATACCATGTGGAAAATTGCTTTAGCTTCTCTCATAGAGTGAATAGATTTGCACTCAGAGCTTGAGTATGTGAAAGCATATGCTATGATTTTGAAGCATCTTGACAATCAGCTCTTATTGAGAATTATTTTGGCAGCTACCTTGCTGGTAGTATTTTAATAACTTAACAGCTTGTGTTTCTTCTGTGCTTAATGACTTGATTTGTTATACCCACACAGAGAGGACTCAATGATGGAGTACCTGAAGATTGCTCAGGACCTGGAGATGTACGGTGTCAACTACTTCAGCATCAAGAACAAGAAAGGATCAGAGCTATGGTTAGGAGTGGACGCCCTGGGACTCAACATTTACGAACAGAATGATAAGTGAGTGACTCATGTAGAAATGTACTCAACAGGGGTACTCACACATATGGGACTGAAAGCTGTTATACATATGCCGTACAAACTCTGGTCCAATGGTTGTTTTATGATTGTGATGAAGTGTAAATGAGAACGCAAATATCAATGTGTTGATATCACATTTTTGCCTCAACAGGATGACACCTAAAATTGGATTCCCATGGAGTGAAATCAGGAATATTTCCTTCAATGACAAGAAGTTTGTTATCAAACCCATTGACAAGAAAGCACCAGTATGTACCACCAATGCCCTCTCTGTACTCATGGTTAATGGAATACTGTGAGATTATGGCAGAGTCAGATGCGCCCAGAGTCAGATGAACTCGTGGATAGTCATTTTATGTCTATGTGTGCAGTATGAAGGAAGTTAGAGGTAGTTTAGCGAGCCAATGCTAACTAGCGTTAGCACAACAACGGGAAGTCTACAGATATGCTAGCATATGCAAAACTACCTCTAACTTCCTTTCTACTGCATGCAGAGGCATACAAATGGTATCCATGAGTTCATCTGACTCTGGGTAAGTAGAAAAATGAATCTTGCATCTGCTAAACTGTATAAACTTTGATTTGATAAAGTTATAAAGTATTCACTAGGGAGAGAAATTATTATTGTTGCCATAATTTTTTTTTTTAAAGATTACTGGTACTCACACATACTTTCTTTCCTAGGACTTTGTATTCTATGCTCCACGACTGCGTATCAACAAGCGCATCCTGGCACTCTGCATGGGCAATCATGAGCTGTATATGCGTCGCCGCAAACCAGACACCATCGAGGTACAGCAGATGAAGGCCCAGGCCAGAGAGGAAAAGAACCACAAGAAGATGGAGAGGTCAGTATCACCACCACCGCACTGTAGTTACTGCTTACAAGACCATTTCAAGACTTCAGAGACCCGTGGTTACTCCAGCCTCTGTCTTTGTATCGTCCTTGTTGAAATTGATAATTTCTAACATTAAAATCACAGCAGTCTGTTGTGGGTGGAAAATAGTGGCCACTGGCCAGACATTATTACTTCTTATTACTAAAGTCCCTCTAACTTCAGTAGCCATCAGAACATTGACAGATCTCTTTAGCTAATGTTTAGTTTGGCCTATTGTCTGATAAAGAAGGCTTGAAAATGTTATGAAATTGTCCATGTTCCCTCCCTTCTATCTCCCTGTTTACTCTATGGCCTCTGTCCACCAGGGCACTGCTGGAGAACGAAAAGAAGAAGAGAGAACTTGCTGAAAAAGAAAAGGAAAAGATTGAAAAGGAGAAGGAGGATCTTATGGAGAAACTGAAACAGATTGAGGAACAGACGAAAAAAGCTCAGCAAGGTTGGAAACCCCCTATTACTGTAGTATGAATAAATAAGAGAAAACCTATTATCTTTTCTCTTAAAGCTTAGAGTCTTATAAAAGAGTGATTGTTCATTGCTTATTATTGATTATTGTCTAAATACAACCAACACACTGTAAAGCACTGTAAGACCTAATGTAACCTTTATTTAAGGAAGTTAGTCTTGTTGAGAGAAATTCCATTTTACAAGAGAGACTTAATGAAAGCTACAGTACACGTAGTCCATTCTGTCTATTATCATCATTACTGTGTGTGTGCAGAGTTGGAGGAACAGACGCGGAAGGCTCTGGAATTGGAGCATGAGAGGAAGCGTGCTCAGGAGGAGGCGGAGCGTCTGGAGAAGGAGCGCAGGATGGCTGAGGAGGCCAAGACTGCCCTGCTCCAGCAGTCTGAGAACCAGATGAAAAACCAGGAACACTTGGCGAGTTACCCACATATTACACACATTCATCAACAGCACACGCAGTGTCAGCATGTAGCATTGTGCTACAGAGTGATGAGCTACTGAGTAATGTGATGATTGTTAATTACTGTAGTTAATTTTTTGGAATAAAACAAATAAATAATTGTTTGAAACATGTATTATCATGATAGCTAAGAAAGAAAGTGAAAATAACCTATTTTTCCCACAGGCCACGGAACTGGCTGAGCTAACCTCAAAGATCTCCCTACTGGAGGACGCCAAGCAGAGGAAGGAGGATGAGGCAACGCAGTGGCAACAGAAGGTGTAGTCTCAGCTACTGCTCTCCTCATTCACTCTGACCTCCCCCACATTCTCAAATGGTTTAGTCCCCATGTGTCATTAACTACATCCAATGTTGCAGTAATTCATCCATTAGAACAAAGTAACCATAGCTCTGATATGCTGTTCTGAGGTTATAGCAGTTGGACACTGTTTGTTTTAAGAACAGAGTGCCAGTCGTAATTTGCAAAATGAGTGCAAAATGACGGCAGTCAGAGACGCCCACCGGCAGGGATGGTCCTTAAAACACACCTTGCCGAACGAACTGCAAACAAACAGCAGATGAACAGCAGAACGACAATCGGTGCAGTGTGTGCGCACAGCACCGAATGTGGATCTAGCGTTTGTCTCTGATTGTCCAGTGTGCTGTGTTTAAGGGACCACCCGCTGTAATCGTCTGACTGACCCAAAAAATCACACGATTCTACATCATGGATGAGAGACTCTGTTCAGAAGGTGCTCAATACAATCATCCAGTAAACGCTATTGGCGCGTCTGAGCCCTCTGGTGGAGGGAATTGCTCCATTGAAGGGGCACCTCCTCTTCTCTCCCCCTGTGTGCATGGTGACTCAAGCTGTGGGCCTGGCTGGAAGGGATGGTTTCTCTCTGTCTTTACACTAGGAAAATCCTGTTTGCCTGGGAGGATTTCTCTCACCCCATTGTTATATTTGACCTATTTTCACATTTGAAAGAATGCTAATCTAAATGGCAGTTCCCAAATGTTGTGTGATTGTGCTGTCTAGATCTACCTCCCCCTCCCCCATTTTAATCTGAAAGATTTATGAGCTGATTGGTGCACCATACTGTCACACAGGATATTAATGTATATGTTGGACTGTATAACTGTATAATCTTATAGAGGTCATTATAGAGGTATAGATACACTACATGACCAAAAGTATGTGGACATCTGCTCGTCGAACATCTCATTCCAAAATCATGGTTATTAATATGTAGTTGGTCCTCCATTTTCTGCTATAACAGCCTCCACTCTTCTGGGAAGGCTTTCCACTAGATGTTGGATCGTTGCTGCGGCGACTTGCGTCCATTCAGCCATAAGAGCATTAGTGAGGTCGGGCACTGATGTTGGGCGATTAGGCCTGGCTCGCAGTCGGCGTTCCAATTCATCCCAAAGGTGTTCGCTGGGGTTGAGGTCAGGGCTCTGTGCAAGCCAGTCAAGTTCTTCCACACCGATCTCGACAAACCATTTCTGTATGGACCTCGCTTTGTGCATGGGGGCATTGTAATGCTGAAACAGGAAAGGTAATTCCCCAAACTGTTGCCACAAAGTTGGAAGCACAGAATCGTCTAAAATGTAATTGTATGCTGTAGCGTTAAGATTTCCCTTCACTGGAACTAAGGGTCCTAGCCCAAACAGCCCCAGACCATTATCAAATCAAATCAAATCAAATGTATTTATTTATATTATAGCCCTTCGTACATCAGCTGATATCTCAAAGTGCTGTACAGAAACCCAGCCTAAAACCCCAAACAGCAACGTTGCTTCCAGGGGCAATTTGGAACTCAGTAGTGAGTGCTCTTATCGAGGACAGACGATTTTTACACTCTACATGCTTCAGTCCTCGGAGGTCCCGATCTGTGAGCTTGTGTGGCCTACCACTTAGCGGCTGAGCCGTTGTTGCTCCTAGACCTTTCCACTTCAAAATAACAGCACTTACAGTTGACCGGGGCAGCACTAGCAGGGCAGAAATGTAACAAACTGACTTATTGGAAAGGTGGCATCCTATGACGATGCCACGTTGAAAGTCACTGAACTACTCAGTAAGGCCATTCTGCTGCCAATGTTTGTCTGTGGAGATTACATGGCTGTGTGCTCAATTTGATACACCTGTCAGCAACAGGTGCACTGAAATAGCAGAATCCACTCATTTGAAGGAGTGTCCACATACTTCTTTATATATAGTGTATTCCTTCTGCTGGGGGAAACAGAACCAGACAGGTGAAACACTGGCCAACACTGCTATGGTGAAACAAAATCCTTTATGGATATTATACTGAACTCGGCTAAACCCGATAGCTGACACTGTAGTTCACCTGAAGTTCACCCGTTTTTTGTGTGTCACATAACCTATTGATATTCCTTCTCCTGAATCAGTTCATACCATGAGTCATTAACATGAGTGGCTGCCCCCCTTAGGCCTGCATGGTACAGGAGGACCTGGAGAAGACCAAAGAGGAGCTGAAGAGCAAAATCATGGCGTCCCACATACAGGAGCCTATGCAGGCCGAGAACGAGCATGACGAGAACGACGAGACCAGCGACCAGGCCAGCGCCGAGTTCACAGGCGGTATCTCCCACAAAGACCGCAGCGAGGAGGAGCGCATGACCGAAGCCGAGAAGAACGAGCGTGTACAGCAACACCTGCAGGTGAGTGACCGACTGTGGCTGCTGCTCACATCAAATCCCCCCCAGCACTGGAGACAGATGTTTATAGGGGTTGTATCACTGTTTCTGAAAGTATAGAGATCACAAGAATGGGGCTTAGAAATGTATCATGTTATGCCTGTGTTGTTGTGTGTGCCGTAGTGAGACATGGCCATAATGTTATCTTTCCTCTACCAGGCTTTGAGCTCGGAGTTGGCCATCGCTCGAGATGAGACCAAGAAAACCGCAAATGACATCATCCACGCAGATAACGTGAAAGCGGGACGGGACAAGTACAAGACCCTCCGGCAGATTCGGTCGGGCAACACCAAGCAGCGTATAGACGAGTTTGAGTGCATGTGATGCATCTTGTTTGCAACTGCTATAGGCCCCACAGCGGTGCCATACTTGGTCCATTCATTCTAGACTGCAGACACTGCCTTACACAAGCTACAGTGCCTTCTACCCAAACAAGACCAGTATACATATCAAAGAGAAACAACAACAAAAAGTACAGCACAATGTATTTGAATAATGGTGCACAAATTACATTACAAGCAATGAAATAAGTGCAACAGGTAATAAGGGAGATATTTAATAGAACAGTTTAAAGTGATCAATTTTATTATAGATGGAGGATGTTTTATTGATTATCCTTTAGTAGTTATTTTTAACTGATTCATTCCTCACACTGTTTTAAACTGAAAACGAACTAAATAACAACTCGATGCAGGGCAGCTGCAATTTGAATTACATTATGGTTGGTCACTATTTGGGTGTCATTGTTTCAGAGCAGGTCTGTTTATTTTGAGGTGGACCGTTAAGCATTTTCAGCAAATGAAGAGAACATCAAACTGTATTTAAATTAGCATTTTGTAATTCTAATTTTAAGCATTTAAATAGATGGTTGTCTTTCTAAGAGAAGGACATCTTTGTTTGGAAACCCCCAGCAGTATTGCTTTTACGTAAGATTTGATTAAGTCCATTTGAATGACTCTTTATAGACCAAGTGTATCTGCTATGATGTATAGCCATGCACACTAGTAGCTGCCATGATTAGGAGTTTCTTTTTGTATATCAATCTTTTGCTAAATCTTGTATTATATGGCATTTGAAGCAATATGATTCGAAGACCTGCCTTGAAAGATTTATTTTGTCATTTGGATTTTTTAATAAAACAAGTTATGTGTAAAAAGATGGATGTCTTACAGATTGTAAGTGTCCCTCTAGCCTTTTCTCAGTAAATGATATGAATGACTGGAAGCCACCAGCCAGAATTAAAACAAGGATGAATATTGTAACTCTTACAGTACTAGGCAGTGCCTTGTCATCTGCAGAATGTTTCAGCAGACCTTTGCTGCTTGAGTCTTCATTTCAACTGTCATTAAAAGTGGAAACTACACTGTTTTATGTGTTCTGTTTTCCTGTTTCCCTTATCTTTGTTTGAGCTCAGAAACTGACTGGCCATAGGTACATTTGGGTAAATGCCCGATGGGCAGGTCCATCTTTAGCCAAGCGGGCATGTCTAAATTGGTGTTTTTGCGCAAATGTACCGTTATTTAGCTAATAATGTGTGCCTCGATTAAAAATAGGCAGGTTTGTTAAAAATGACTGGGACGCTTTCTGGTCCAGTCCGTCTCCTGTCTGTTCTCATATGAAATCCATTGGAATATAGGTGCAGTATCCTGCAAGGACCCTAGAGGTCCTTGGTTGACCAATACATATATTTCAAACGCTTCAGAAAGTGGTTTATTCTCAGCACAATACGAAAGTAGAGTTTCAGAAATATCTTCTCTTGTTTGCATATAGACTTCTTGAATATGTTAAACTCAGAAATCAAATCCGGTTTTAGTTAACAATTTGACGGATGACTTAACTTTGACGGTTCAGTTCAATGTAATGATTTTTAATCATTAACAAGCACTTCCGTTTCCCCGGAGTGGCCAGATATCTCATGCACATGAAGTATCAAACCAAAGAGTGCAGCGCAAAGAGATCCCTCTGGGCAAAAACGTACATATAATCAGTAACACTTGATATGAAGGGGGTATACATAACACATAGCAGTGTATGTGTTAAATGCCTTGCTTGAGGCCACTATGGCAATAGGGAATGGCACAACCCTGGGTGTAGTATAATTTAAATACATGAAATATCTGGGTTTCATTGAGCTTGCCTGGTGCAAAGGAACCAAATGGATATTCCCAAAAGTGCAAACCCCACCTGCCCATCTGTCACAGCAAGCAGGCTCAAGAAAACACTCAAAGTATTTGAAAGATTTCAAATATCAATCAATCAATCAGTTTATTTGTCACGTGTGCCGAATACAACAGGTTTAGTAGACCTTACATTGAAATGCTTACTTACAAGCTCTAACCAATAGTGCAAAAAATGTATTAGGTGAACAATAGGTATGTAAAGAAATAAAACAACAGTAAAAAGACAGGCTATTTACAGTAGCGAGGCTATTAAAGTAGCGAGGCTACATACAGAGACCGGTTAGTCAGGCTGATTGAGGTAGTATGTACATGTAGATATGGTTAAAGTGACTATGCATATATGATGAACAGAGAGTAGCAGTAGCGTAAAAGAGCGGCTGGCGGGTGGTGGATGGGACACAATGCAGACAGCCCGGTTAGTCAATGTGTGAGTCGGGCCAATTGATGTAGTATGTACATGAATGCATAGTTAAAGTGACTATGCATATATGATAAACAGAGAGTAGCAGCAGCGTAAAAAGAGGAGTTGGGGGGGCACACAATGCAAATAGTCCGGGTTCCCATTTGGTTACCTGTTCAGGAGTCTTATGGCTTGGCGGTAAAAACTGTTGAGAAGCCTTTTTGTTCTAGACTTGGCACTCTGGTACCGCTTGCTATGCAGTAGTAGAGAGAACAGTCTATGACTGGGGTGGCTGGGGTCTTTGACAATATTTAGGGCGTTCCTCTGACACCACCTGGTGTAGTGGTCCTGGATGGCAGGCAGCTTAGCCGAGCAATTGCCGAGCAATCAGAGGCCGAGCAATTGCCGTACCACGCAGTGATGCAACCAATGCTCTCGATTTTGGCTGTTGAACCTTTGAGGATCTCAGGACCCATGCCAAATCTGTTTAGTTTCCTCAGGGGGAATAGGCTTTGTCGTGCCCTCTTCACGACTGTCTTGGTGTGTTTGGACCATTCTAGTTTGTTGTTGATGTGGACACCAAGGAACTTGAAGCTCTCAAACTGCTCCACTACAGCCCCGTCGATGAGAATGGGGGCGTGCTCGGTCCTCCTTTTCCTGTAGCCCACAATGATCTCCTTTGTCTTGGTTACATTGAGGGATAGGTTGTTATTCTGGCACCACCCACCCAGGTCTCTGACCTCCTCCCTATAGACTGTCTCGTCGTTGTCGGTGATCAGGCCTACCACTGTTGTGTCGTCTGCAAACTTAATGATGGTGTTGGAGTCAGGCCTGACCATGCAGTCGTGGGTGAACAGGGAGTACAGGAGGGGACTGTGCACGCACCCCTGGGGAGCTCCAGTGTTGAGGATCAGCGTGGCAGATGTGTTGCTATCTACCCTGACCACCTGGGGGCGGCCCGTCAGGAAGTCCAGGATCCAGTTGCAGAGGGAGGTGTTTAGTCCCAGGATCCTTAGCTTAGTGATGAGCTTTGAGGGCACTATGGTGTTGAACGCTGAGCTGTAGTCAATGAATAGCATTCTCACATAAGTGTTCCTTTTGTCCAGGTGGGAAAGGGCAGTGTGGAGTGCAATAGAGATTGCATCATCTGTGGATATGTTTGGGCGGTATGCAAATTGGAGTGGGTCTAGGGTTTCTGGGATAATGGTGTTGATGTGAGCCATTACCAACCTTTCAAAGCACTTCATGGCTACGGACGTGAGTACTACAGGTCTGTAGTCATTTAGGCAGGTTGCCTTTGTGTTATTGGGCACAGGGACTATGGTGGTCTGCTTGAAACATGTTGGTATTACAAACTCAATCAGGGACATGTTGAAAATGTCAGTGAAGACACCTGCCAGTTGGTCAGTACAATACCATTTGAACCCAGGTCTGGGTGGCAACTGACCAATTGTTTGCCATTGTAATGTGGTAGTCTGAAACCTTGGCTGAGACCTGAAGACTTACATTAGCTCCACAAACTAATGCCTAGTCCTTAGCTCAGCAGGCCTACACAGTCTTGTGGTGCGCAGAAGACCCGGGCTTGAACCCACCCAGTCAGTCAAATTTACTTTTATTTTGAAGACTGCTTATGAATCATGTTTAATAAATGTCTTATGAATGTTGTATGAATGATACTACAACATTCATGAAGGTGTCATCATGACTGGTCTTATAAAGATGTTATGAATACCTTATGGATACCCTGTTTGTCACGCCTTGGTCTTAGTATTTTGTGTTTTCTTTATATATTTGGTCAGGCCAGGGTGTGACAGGTTATTGTGGTGTGTTTTTTGTCTTGGGGTTTTGTGGGGCGTCGACGTAGTCTATGGCTGCCTGAGGCGGTTCTCAATCAGAGTCAGGTGATTCTCGTTGTCTCTGATTGGGAACCATATTTAGGCAGCCATATTCTGTGAGTGTTTTCGTGGGTGATTGTTCCTGTCTCTGTGTAGTGTTCACCAGATAGGCTGTAATAGGTTTTCGCATTTCGTTTGTTGTTTTTGTTTATCATAGTTATTTCATGTATCTTCGATTATTCATTAAAGAACATGAGTAACCACCATGCTGCATTTTGGTCCGCTTCTCCTTCAACTGACGAACGCCATTACACTGTTACCATCAAATCAACATCAAATGTTGGTTGATATTTATTTGAGCTGTCAACAAATGTAAATTCTACTTTAAAAGGTCCAATGCAGCCGTTTTTATCTTAATATCAAATCATTTCTGGGAAACTGTCATGGCCGTTGAAAGAAGAAGACCAAAGCGCAGTGTGGTGAGTTTACATATTCCTTTTATTATAAAAATGATGCCAACAAAACAACAAACGAGAAACCAACCGTGAATCTTAAGGGCTACAAAGTTAACTACCCACAAACACAGGTGGGAAAAAGGGCTGCCTAAGTATGGTTCCCAATCAGAGACAACGATAGACAGCTGTCCCTGATTGAGAACCATACCTGGCCAAAACAAAGAAATAGAAATGAAATAGAAATGGAACATAGAATGGAACATAGAATGCCCACCCAAATCACACCCTGACCAAACCAAAAAATAGAGACATAAAAAGACTCTCTAAGGTCAGGGCGTGACAGAAACAATGAAATATGTTACTGTGAAAAATAGCTTCTTAGCAAAGAGCAATTTCTCAAGCAAAAATTTAGCTAGGACTGTCTGGGAGTGGTGTGAGGGGAGGGTAAATTTTAGAAATATATATACAATTATTTTAAATATATATAATACACAGAAAAATCACATTTTTGACTCCACTGGGCCTGCAGATAAACTAACCCTTGAGATCATGTCATTAATATCTGGTTCAAAATGACTCAAACTGTGTACGTGTACTACTTCTTCCATCGATGCTAAACATCAATATGTTGGTGTAACCGATGTGAAATGGCTAGCTAGTTAGCGGTGGTGCGCGCTAATAGCGTTTCAATCGGTGACGTCACTCGCTATAAGACCTTGAAGTAGTTGTTCCCTTTGCTCCGCAAGGGCTGTGGCTTTTGTGGAGCGATGGGTAACGATGCTTCGAGGGTGGCTGTTGTCGATGTGTGCAGAGGGTCCCTGGTTCGAGCCCAGGTAGGGTCGAGGAGAGGGACGGAAGCAATACTGCTACATTGGGGGGAAATGAAATATGATGCATAGAGAATGTCATATTTCATGTATTTGTACCTCGTGGGATGAGAGTAGTTGATTACCCTGGGTTCCAGACAGCTGGTGTATGGAGTCGATGCAAATGATCAAAGGAGAATGAAGAATAGTCACGCTCAGAACATCTGCACCCAGAAAGATACAAACATTTAGGATGAAAAGAATGAAGAACAGAGGGGAGTCACACTCTCCTGTAGTTCTATTTTAGTGTGCAGGAGTTCTAAAGAAAAACATAGCTGGAGATAATGATTCAAGCTGAAACACAATGCTGTGTGATCTGATGTCTGTCTTTGAAGGTTATTGTATTCAGTATCCTGCCTCTCCGCATATTTCCACATGTCATTGGGCAGCCACTGCTTCACATTGACGCTTGCAGTTATTATTTGTACCTAAATTGTATTTTGGCCACCTGTGTCTAATTTACTACACATGCTGCCTCATGTTGTTTACCGTTAAAAGATCTAGCTATAATGATTATCCTATTTATGAAATGGAGATGGGAAAAACATAAACATACTTCTTATTCAAATGTCCATTCCATGGTAATTTATACAAAAACTGTCCCGCAATGTCAAAATATAAATACTTTACCCAGTTATGATGACCTAATTAAGTGCCAAGTCAATGTTTTGTCAGGATATTGTTATCACTGAGCAGGTTTGTCATGGATACTCAGAACTTCAAAGACATTGGTCATGAAGGATTGTCATTGTAAATAAAAATTTGTTCTTAACTGACTTGCCTAGTTAAATAAAAAGGTTAAATAAAAAATAAAGTTATAATAATGTTTTAAAAAGGACAGAGCTGCATAGCAATAAGGACACCAGTTGCCATGCAACGCAGTCCTAAAATAATTTTGACTAAATCCATTGACATGAAGTTACTACTCTCACATTGAGCACAACATTTTCCTTCAGTCACAAAACAGTTGGATTAGTGGAACTTTTTAGGTCATACCTGCATTTTCTAAAATATGTCAGAAGTTTGCTGTGAGCTCTTGTAAAGGTCATTGACCTCCATCAGTACTGAACTCCGAATAATTTACTTGATCTCGTACAATCCAAAAACAATAAGGTAATTTGTTTAGTTGGATTAGTTGTTTGAGATTCTAGTTGCCTTTTCTTGCCGTTGTGCCCTTAATCAAGGCACTTAACCCCTAAACTCCCCCAGGGGCATTTGTGTGGGTGTGAGTACAATGTCTAGCTTTAACAAATGTTACATTGAGTACAATCTAATGTGCACTTAATGTACACATACACGTAATGTACACATACATTCCTAGAGGATGATATGTGGGTTGTTTTTTGTAAGCTACTCAGGAAAAATGGGACATTCCCAGAACATTAGCCAATATTCCTATTAAGTTATAGTTAGGGATTCAGCCAACATTAAGATGATAACATCCCACAAACATTAAAATAATGTTTTTCATCACCAAATATTTTTTTCTAAGAAAAGTTTAAATGAAATATCCTTGGAAAGTTCTCTTAACATTCACTAAAATTTTGTTCAAAACATCTGTAAAAACTACCACAGAACATTCCCCTAAGGATCTCTTTCAATGTTCCAGTAATGTGGGAGCAATAGAAGTGGTTCTGAGGAAACATTACAGTGTTACTGTGACTCCATGACATGATGATTTTAATAACGTTCCCTGAACGTACTTCAGCAATCAGTTCTTCCAGTTGAAGCTGGGTCAGTTTTCTCTGAATGTCTTTTCCTTGTTCTGTGAGTCTCTGTTCATCCTTTCCTTATTTTCCACTGCATGGAGCATAGGGTCACAGAATTCCTTGTGTGATGTTGAAGTCAGTCCCACCACATCCTCCGACCTGCTTCTTACTGGCTGGGGCAAGGCTTCTATCACCGAGTTTCGGAACAGAATCGTCATCAGTGGGTCTCCCTCTGGATCCCGTTCTGTTTCCTGCCTCCATCGTTTCAGCTGACCATGTAGATACGCAGCCGGATTCTCTGACTCCCCCAGTGGTTTTCCTTTTAGCGACTTTGGGACAATCCTTGTGGGGTACTCTGCTCTTAGGGCCTGCCAGAATCCAGGACGGTATGTATCAAAGTCCATTCCATCCCCCAGTGAATCCCATACTGCCGCTGTCAGGCCACTGGCACACAGTACATTCTTCATTTCTACCGGTCCCACTACTCTCTCCAACAGTGACTTTAGATCCCCCACAGCCAGTAGTTTCCCCATGGTTGTGCTTCAAAGGTTCTAATCCATTTTCCAGCTCCGTCATCCAGGTCCTGTGATCCCCCTGGGACATAGTGCCCTTGTGTCCCTTTTACCCTAATTGGACGTTGTGCACCATATCTTCCAGGTTCTTTTTATTTCACCTTTATTTAACCAGGTAGGCCAGTTGAGAACAAGTTCTCATTTACAACTGCAACCTGGCCAAGATAAAGCAAAGCAGTGCGACAAAACCAACAACACAGAGTTACACATAAACAAACGTACAGTCAATAACCCAATATAAAAGAAAAATAGAAAAATCTATGTACAGTGTGTGCAAATGTAGAAGAGTAGGGAGGTAAAGGCAATAAATAGGCCATAGAGGTGAAATACTTACAATTTAACATTAATACTGGAGTGAAATGTGCAGATGATGATGTGCAAGTAGAGATACTGGGGTGCAAAAGACCAAGAGGGTAAGTAATAATATGGGGATGAGGTAGTTGGGTGTGCTATTTACAGATTGGCTGTGTACAGGTACAGTGATTGCTAAGCTGCTCTAAAGTTAGAGAGGGAGATATAGGACTCCAGATCCAGATATTTTTGAAATTCGTTCCAGTCATTGTCAGCTTAGAACTGGAAGGAAAGGTGGCCAAAGGAAGTTTTGGCTTTGGGGATGACCAGTGTAATATATCTGCTGGAGTGCCTGCTACGGGTGGGTGTTTCTATGGTGACCAGTAAGCTGAGATAAGGCAGGGCTTTACCTAGCCAAGACTTATAGATGACCTGGAACCAGTGAGTTTGACGGATATGTAGTGAGGGCTATCCAATGAGAGCATACAGGTCGCAGTGGTGGGTGGTATATGGGGCTTTGGTGACAAAACAGATGGCACTGTGATAGATTACACGCTGAGTAGTGTTTTGGGGGCTATTTTCTAAATGACATTGCCGAAGTCAAGGATCGGTAGGATAGTCAGTTTTACGAGGGTACGTTTGGCAGCATGAGCGAAGGAGGCTTTGTTGTGAAATAGGAAGCAATTCTAGATTACATTTTGGATTGCAGATGCTTAATGTGAGTCTGGAAGGAGAGTTTACAATCTAACCAGACACCTAGGTATTTGCAGTTGTCCACATATTCTAGGTCAGAACCGTCCAGAATAGTGATGCTAGTCGGGCAGGAGGGTGCGGGCAGCGATCGGTTGAAGAGCATGCACTAAGTTTTACTAGCATTTAAAAGCAGTTGGAGGCCACGGAAGGGGTGTTGTATGGTGTTGAAGCTTGTTTAGAGGTTTGTTAGCACAGTGTCCAAAGAAGGGCCAGATGTATACAGAATGGTGTCATCTGAGTAGAGGTGGATCAGAGAATCACCAGCAGCAAGAGCGACGTCATTGATATATACCAAGAAAAGAGTCGGCCTGAGAATTGAACCCTGTGGCACCCCCATAGAGACTGCCAGAGGTCCGTACAACAGGCCCTCCGATTTGACACACTGAACTCTATCTGAGAAGTAGTTGGTGAACCAGGTGAGGTAGTCATTTGAGAAGCCAAGGCTGAGTATGCCGATAAGAATGCGGTGATTGACAGAGTCGAAAACCTTGGCCAGGTCAATAAAGACGGCTGCACAGTACTGTCTTTTATCAATGGCGGTTATGATAATGTTTAGGACCTTGAGCGTGGCTGAGGTGCACCCTTGACCAGCTTGGAAACCAGATAGCATAGTGGAGAAGGTACGGTGGGATTCAAAATGGTCGGTGATCTGTTTGTCAACTTGGCTTTCGAAGATTTTAGAAAGGCAGAGCAGGATGGATATAGGTCTGTAACAGTTTGGGTCTAGAGTGTCTCCCTTTTGAAGAGGGGGATGACTGCTACAGCTTTCCAATCTTTGGGGATCTCAGACCAAAGAGAGGTTGAACATGTTAGTAATAGGGGTTGCAACAATGTTGGCAGATCATTTTAGAAAGAGAGGGCCCAGATTATCTAGCCCAGCTGATTTGTAGGGATCCAGATTTTGGATTTGGGTGAAAGAGAAGCGGGGGTGGGGGGGGGATTTGGCAAGTTGCTGCAGGGGGTGGTGAGATGTTGGCCGGGGTAGGGGTAGCAAGGTGGAAAGCATGGCCAGCTGTAGAAAAATGCTGTTTGAAATGATCGATTAACGTAGATTTATCGGTGGTGACAGTGTTCCCTATCCTCAGTGGGCAGCTGGGAGGAGGTGCTCTTATTCTCCATTAACTTTACAGTGACCCAACACTTTTTGAAATTCGTGCTGCAGTAGTATGCACATTTCTGTTTTAAAAAGCTAGCCTTAGCTTTCCTAATTGACAGATTATATTGGTTACTGACTTCCCTGAAAGTTGCATATGTGGCTATTCGATGCTAATGCAGAACGCCACAGGATGTTTTTGTGCTGGCAGTCAAGTCTGGGGTGAACCAAGGGTTATATACTGTATCTGTTCTTAGCTCTACATTTTTTTTAAATTGGGCATGCTTATTTAAGATGGAGAGGAAAGCACTTTTGAAGAGCAACCAGGCATCCTCTACTGATGGGATGAGGTCAATATCCTTCCAGGATACCCGGGCCAGGTTGATTAGAAAGGCCTGCTTGCTGAAGTGTTTTAGGGAGCGTTTGATAGTGATGAGGGGTGGTTGTTTGATTGCGGACCCATTACGCACTCAGGCAATGAGGTAGTGATCGCTGAGATCCTGTTTGAAGACAGCAGAGGTGTATTTAGAGGGAAAGTTGGTCAGGATGATATCTATTAATGAATCTTCTTCGGGATCGGTGTCCCTTCCATGGGACGGTTGGGCTAACGTAGGCTTATGCGATTAGCATGATGTTGTAAGTAACAGGAACATTTCCCAGGACATAGCCATATCTGATATTGGCAGAAAGCTTACGTTCTTGTTAATCTAACTGCACTGTCCATTTTACAGTAGCTATTACACTGACATAATACCATGCTATTGTTTGAGGAGAAAGCACAATTTTGAACATGAAAAGTTACTAATTAACAAATTAGGCACATTTGGGCACTCTTGATACAACATTTTAAACAGAAATGAAATGGTTCATTGGATCAGTTTAAAGCTTTGCACATACACTTATACCATCTAGTGGCTAAAATCTAAATTTTACCTGGGCTGGAATAATACATTATAGCCTTTCTCTTGCATTTCAAAGATGATGGTACCAAAAAAAGCTTTGCACATACACTTATACCATCTAGTGGCTAAAATCTAAATTTTACCTGGGCTGGAATAATACACTATGGCCTTTCTCTTGCATTTCAAAGATGATGGTACTAGGTTACATAAACAATTTATATGTGTTTGCTTGTCGAAATGTTATGATTTACATACATGATCAAGGCTCAAGCAAAACAAGCTTGATTTACTCCAGACAGGGCCTGACTGCTGAACTGACATAGAAGCAACAGGTTGCAGTAAATTCAGTAATTCAGTAAAACAAATCTGAAGTTGTCTATGTAAATGCTCTGAAACGATCTGTCTGAGCCTAATCTGCTTCTGATTGACAGGTCCCATCTTGGTTGCCATGTGACAGTGCAGAAGTGGATGGATGGTATGACTGTCCAAGCGCCCCAATAGTTGAGGGACGCTGTGGGATCTAAAGGCAGCCAGTGATCCTTCATGCAACTTGCTGCCCCTCGCACCTATTGTACGAAGTCTAATAATAATCAAACATTCCCAGGAACATATCACTCAGGAACATATCACTGCCCTTTGCCCTATCAATCAACTAGCTTGAAGTAGGTTCGGTTGTAGAATCAGTTGTAGCAATTACATGTTAACGGTACATAGCGTTAAAAAGAAAATACTGCCAGCAGCGGGCCATTGCCTAAAGTAGCATGCCTTTAGAAGTCATTTCTGTAATTAGAAATAGTAAGTTAAGTGTTACAAATCATTATTTGTAGCTCTGTAACAAGGCATCCAGCCTGCTGGCTTCATAATGTTTTCTTGTTTTGATGTTAACCTTTCCTGGAACTGCAGACGGAAATGAGCTGCTTGCTAAATCTGATACAACACATATTTTCTCAAGTGTACTGCTTCTGATGTACATTGTCCTTGCTCAAATAAACTCAATAAATAAACCCAATAAAGAAATAAAAGGAAACATTATGCCTAGGACCCTAGGACTGAGAAGGCATGGGAAAACATACTCAGAGATTCAGAGATGTTTAGGGCTAACTTGATTTATTATCGGTGGTGCCATCAACATAAGCTCGTACAGGGGTGAAGAGGTGCAAATCCCCCCCTCCCCCTCACTCACACACACACACACACACACACACACACACACACACACACACACACACACACACACACACACACACACACACACACACACACACACACACACACACACACACACACACACACACACACACACACACACACACACACGTTGCTATGAAGGTTAACGCTACATATGATTATTGTTCAAAGTTACAGTTCTAGGATAAAACATACATAAAAACAAACAATGATGTGGTAAAAGTGGTACAGTATATGTTACTATGTGTTTAAGACCGTTATATCAATGCGTCTAAATGAGATCTATACATGAGGCTTCATTTTGCAAATGCAAAATAGCACTGAACTGTGCAAAAACAAAACAAACATTTAAACTCACTATATGCAATGTGATTTACGTTGGTCATTTTTCTTTAGCGATAAAAGTGAGAAGTAGGTGATTACTTATTAACCAGATGTTAACTATACAGCAGGAATATGTGTTGCACACCATACAATCACTTTACATTATTTGGAACTCAGTTTGGATAATATTCCATCTCAGGTATTTATATTGTTACAATTATTCTGTATATTTGTTTTGTTTGCAAAACAGAATCCAGGCCATGAAAACTTAAATAAATGTGTGTGTTTGCCCATATACAAGTTGTGCATCTTATACCTAATTTGCCTCAAATTTTGTTGTTTTTACTTTTTCACCGACAGATTATCACAGCCCCATTAGGAAACACATACATCACAGTGATGTCAAGATGTCTGGTCCTTATTCATAGTGCTTCTGTATAGAAAATGATTAAGGTTATGAATCCCCACTCATTTGGAGGAAGTGCTCTGTCTGAGTGGTTTGAGTGCCTGCATTCAATCTGCACCATCCAACTGGGCAAAAACTGGTTGAATCAATGTTGTTTACACATCATTTCATGTGTAAACTGAAATGTGATGATGTTGAATCCATGTGTAAAAACCGATTGGATTTGCAAAAAGTCATCAATATAAGATAATTTCGTAATTTTTTCACCCTATTTTTTTTTAACCTAAATCCAATGACTTGGTGAAATGTTTTCTTGATTTCATGTTGAATTCACCTTAGATGACAACTCAACTTAAAGTTAATCAAAATTAGACTTTGAACTGATGTCTATGCCCAGTGGGATCCTTCATTGACTTAATTTATAATTTCACAAAAAATAAACGCAAAGAGGGGGGTGAATTAACCCAGGATGATCTACATTCTGACAGCCCATTACAAAACACCAAATGATGAGCATTAACAATCAGACAACTCCTCACCATGTGATCGCTTTGTGGCATTTTCTGTTGGTTCCAACATTTTATTTTGCCACTGGAGGAGCTCTTTTTCGTTCCATTTTGCATCTAAGTGGCCATTCTTGCTGTCACTTGAGTTGAAGTATTCTCTCACAGTATTTCTGACAGTTGCTTGCAGTTTTATTCTAATAGTGTGGCTGATTGCACATGCGGTCTTGTGGCTGATTGTGCTTGCAGTCTTGTGGCTGATTGTGCTTGCAGTTTTGGCTGATTGTGCTTGCAGTATTGTGGCTGATTGTGCTTGCAGTCTTGTGGCTGATTGTGCTTGCAGTCTTGTGGCTGATTGTGCTTGCAGTATTGTGGCTGATTGTGCTTGCAGTATTGTGGCTGATTGTGCTTGCAGTTTTGGCTGATTGTGCTTGCAGTATTGTGGCTGATTGTGCTTGCAATCTTGTGGCTGATTGTGCTTGCAGTCTTGTGGCTGATTGTGCTTGCAGTCTTGTGGCTGATTGTGCTTGCAGTCTTGTGGCTGATTGTGCTTGCAGTATTGTGGCTGATTGTGCTTGCAGTATTGTGGCTGATTGTGCTTGCAGTTTTGGCATGAGTTTTAGATGATGTGTGGGAGAGAGGAGTGCACCCACCACCCAACTGTTCAGGGACCACTTCACCAAGGTGAATATCTGTTTTGGCCTTTGATCCTTTCTTGTTATTTGCAAATTGTCTGGTTGACACAGACTGCAGGACCAGTGGAGTGTTTTGACCATAGGACACTGTCTGGGGTATGTTGAGCTGCACACTTTGGGCCAGCAGTTCCCCAATTTCCTGATGTTCTCTCCCTGTGTCAGATACCAGAGAGACTCCACACTGTTCCACAGATTGATCAGACTGTTTTTTTCACCAGCATTCTGTTAGAGGAGGTGTAAAATGCAATTTTCGTCCCCTTCACCTCTTCCTTCTTGACAGACAGTTTTTTTTTTTTCTCAGCTGTATGTGTGCAATGGATGTTTCTTTGGTCTGTCCTTTTGACTCTGACAACTTGCACACTTTATCCTTCTGGCTCTGGTGCACCTGCTCCCCTCTCCAATCAGAGAGAATCCTTTCACTGTCTGGTTGAGAGACAGGGCTTTGAATATACTCACCTTTTAAACTACAGAGGCTTTGGGTGAGCATCTGGTGGTCTTCTCTATTCTGAATGCTAATAGAATGGCAATGCTTCTAGTCTCCTTTTCTCTCATCAGACCAATTATACCCATCCAAATCCTTGGGTGCCTGAGCAACTGCCACTGGGAATGTCATGCTCCAATCTTTTGGAAATTTCTTTGTGGTGTCTGGAGTGAGAGGGCGTAACCGTGCCGACATGCCGAACAGGAAGGGGAGGGAGTTGGGCTCGTTGGGAGAGGACACAGAGTCGGTGCAGAAGGAGAAGGCGCTGTCTTTGGAGCTCAGAGAGGAGGTAGATGGAGAGGTGCCTGTGGAGGACAGGCTGGAGAAACTGGACCTGTTGGACACGGCCAGCCTCTGGGCAAGGTGCCAGAACCTCGAGGCTACATGAGGGGACCTCCAGAAGGCATACCTAGACTTGCTGCCATCTACCCTGGGGCTGCTGTCCCACTTTAGTATCCCCTTGGTGTGGGATTTGTGTGTGTGTGTTGGGAGTGGTCTGCATGGCCACACATCACTGCTGCATCGCAGCTGGACTGGCGGGCGACAAGAGTGTAGAGCTGGCTGTGGGACCCCAACCGGGGGGAGCTTAGACACACAATGGGCTCTGAGGAGCAGCGGGCTGAGCAAAAACTTTGTGTCCCCATCAGGGAGCAGATAGACCTACTGGAGAGGGAAGACATTAAGTCTAGATTCCCACAGCTATAAGCACTGTCCTCAGTCACATGTTGCTTTTTCAAGGAGTCAACCTCATTCAGAAGCCCCAAAATCTCTTACAAGACCAGTTTCTCCAATGGCAGGAAAAGGGTTCCCTGCTAGGAGAGTGAAGTCCTTCTTGCTTCTCTCAGTCCCAATAATCAGACGAGTCGACCTGCTGGTAAGACTCCACTGAAAGAAAAAACACAAAAAGATCCAAATGAGAGCACATGGTTACCATGGAAATGCTAAAATAGTGAAGAAACACTTATCTAATATAGATCTCACCCATGACATCCTCTGCAGTTCCTTGTTCCTTCTTTGGCTCAGTAAAAATGCACTCAACATCTTCACCAAAAAATGGCTGGGGTGTTTTCAATGAGATGTTGAACGAGAGCTGCAACCTGCATGGGAGACATGAAAAACGAATTGAGGCAGAAACCCTTAACAAATAGGAAGCACAGGAGATGAATGTACACTATCTGCTCATGGATGATAATTATATTTTTTGCTAGCTAAAACACCAGTCATTACTGGGGTCCAATGAAAAATACTTTCAATTAAATATATTATTCCAACTTACACAGAAACAACTTTGATGTGTTGATGTGTTGATAACTCTAAATGTTTATCTTGGTGATGTTTCACAGCAGCACAAATGTCAAATACTAGATCAATGTGCTGACGTTTAATTGGCATAATAATTGTGTAGGCCAAATTGTGTTGTAGACAACAATGTACCACGTAGACTGTTTTTGGTCCTCTGCAAATTAAACTTAATACATTTCTTAGCCTTGACATCATGTTGCTCTTTAAAATGATCATTTTAGCAGTAAGCTGCAGAATAGATAGAAAATGAAGCCTATTCCAAAAGCAGTACCAAATACGAACTGACAAATTCAGCATATACAGTGGGGTCCGAAATTACCGACACCCTTGATAAAGATGAGCAAAAATGACTGTATAAAACAATACTGAGCAATTGTATGCTAAAAAAAAGGGAAATTATATTAATACCAATACAATTGCTAAAAGAAAGATTTTGTTTAACAGGTAATAATTGTTTTTCTCAAAAAGGCAGGGGTCAAAATGATTGACATATGTAAATACTACTTATAAATAAAGTAGTCAAAAGTGTAGTATTTGGTCCCGTATTCCTAGCACGCATTGAGTACATCAAGCTTGTGACTTTACAAACTTGTTGGATGGATTTGCAGTTTGTTTTGGTTGTGTTTAAGATGATTTTGTGCCCAATAGAAATTAATACTAATTAATGCATTGTGTAATTTTGGAGTCACTGTTATTGTAAATAAGAACATAATACATTTCTAAACACTTCTACATTAATTTGGATGATACCATGACTACAGATAATCCTGAATTAATCATGAATAATGAAGAGTGAGAAAATTGCAGAGCGTTAAAGATCATACAACCAAGACATGCATACCTCCCCTGTTATTGGTAATAGGATGCATTCTTGCATTTGTGTGTTTCATTGAAGCCTTAATAAAATATGATATCTTTGACTATATTTATCAAATAGAATAATAGTTAACATGCTCACTCTCATATTATTTTTCAGAGGTAGTCGGGTGCTGGATCCTTATAGTCCATAGTGAAAGACATGGTCAGCACACAATAGTACTCTATGGATATTTTATTACACCATAATCATCTTAATTCATTTATTTCTCTGTGTACAAAATACAGACAAAAAATAAATAAATTATTGAAGATGATTTATGGTACTTATAAAATATCTAGTGATGCACCGATACATCATTTTGGCCGATACCGATATCCAATATTTTCCTTGCCCAAAAAAACAATATTGATACCGATAACTGATATTAAAAATGTTTGCGGCCTTTCAAGCATTCTAGTACAGTTAAATAGTTAACACACACATGGACGCAGCGCTCTAAGGCACTGTATCTCAGTGCAAGAGGTGTCACCACAGTCCCTGATACGAATCCAGGCTGTATCACAACCGGCCGTGATTGGGAGTCCCATAGGGCGGCGCACAATTGGCCCAGCGTCGTCTGGGTTTGGCCGTGGTAGGCCGTCACTGTAAATAAGAATTTGTTCTTAACTGACTTGCCTAGTTAAATAAAGGTTACACACACACACACACACACACACACACACACACACACACACACACACACACACACACACACACACACACACACACACACACACACACACACACACACACACACACACAGACCAAAAAGTTATTTTGTTGGCATTTACGTATGTCCCCATTACCAGTAAATCATAATGAAAACCTATTTATTTCTCTTAATTGCTGTGCTGTTTTGTTGTTCATTTGTTCAGTCGTTTCATTCTCAACCAGGACTTCATCACACATGTCAAGCAGTGAAGTTTCAGCTTTGTCTGTCCGTGGCCTCTCTTGCTCGGTGCGCACTGTCACTTTTCGTTTCCATCTTGTCCAGCTGTGGTAGAATGGCCAGATGGAAGCCACTCCTCAGTAAAAGGCACATGACAGCCCACTTGGAGTTTGCCAAAAGGCACCTAAAGACTCTCAAACCATGAGATTCTCTGGTCTGATGAAACCAAGATTGAACTCTTTGGCCTGAATGCCAAGCGTCACATCTGGAGGAAACCTGGCACCATCCCTATGGCATGGTGGTGGCAGAATCATGCTGTGGGGATGTTTTTCAGTGGCAGGGACTGGAAGACTAGTTAGGATCGAGGCAAAGATGAATGGAGCAAAGATAGAGAGATCCTTGATGAAAACATGCTCCAGAGTGCTCAGGACTTGGCACACAGCCAAGAGAACACAGGAGTCGCTTTGGGACATGTCTCTGAATGTCCTTGAGTGGTCCAGCCAGAGCCGGGGCTTGAACACAATCTAACATTTCTGGAGAGACCTGAAAATAGCTGTGAGCAACACACCCCATCCAACCTGACAGTGCTTGAGAGGATCTGCAGAGAAGAATGGGAGAAACTCCACAAATACAGCTGTGCCAAGCTTATAGCGTCATACCCAAGAAGGCTCTATGCTGTAATCGCTGCCAAAGGTGCTTCAACAAAGTACTGAGTAAAGGGTCTGAATACTTATGTAAATGTAATATTTAGTCATTATGGGGTATTGTGTGTAGATTGATGAAGGAGAAAAAAGGTTGGATGAGAGAGAAAAGAAGTTTGAGAACCACTCATTTAGACAACAGTTCTTAAAAAACTCTTAAGGATCTGCCCCCTTTTTAATAAAATAAAAAAATTATCCTAAAATGACATACCCAAATCTAACTGCCTCTAGCTCAGGCCCTGAAGCAAGGATACGTATATTCTTGGTACCATTTGTAAGGAAACACTTCCACGTTTGTGGAAATGTGAAAGGAATGTATGAGAATATAAAACAATAGATAGTGTAGAAGATAATACAAAGAAAAAACAAACATTATTTTGTACCATCATCGTTGAAATGCAAGAGAAAGGCCATAATGTATTTTTCCAGCCCAGGTGCAATTTCGATTTTGGCCACCAGATGGCAGCAGTGTATGTGCAAAGTTTTAGACCGATCCAATGAACCACTGCATTTCTGTTCAAAATGTGCCTACTTTAGGCCTCCCGGGTGGCGCAGTGGTCTATGGCCGCGACCGGGGGGTCCGTGGGGCGACGCACAATTGGCCTAGCGTCGTCCTGGTTAGGGAGGGTTTGGCTGGTAGGGATATCCTTGTCTCATCGTGCACTAGCGACTCCTGTGGCGGGCCGGGCGCAGTGCACGCTAACCAGGTCGCCAGGTGCTTTCCTCCTTGGTGCAGCTGGCTTCCAGGTTGGATGCGCGCTGTGTTAAGAAGCAGTGCGGCTTGGTTGGGTTGTGTTTCGGAGTACGCATGGCTTTCGACATTCGTCTCTCCCGAGCCCGTATGGGAGTTGTAGCGAGGAGACAAGATAGTAACTACTAACAATTGGATACCACGAAATTGGGGAGAAAAAGGGGGGTAAAATAAAAAATATCTATATTTTTTAAAGTGCCTAATTTTTTTTATTAAAATAACCTTTCATGTTCAAAATTGTGCACTCACCTCAAACAATAGCATGGTATTATTTAATTGTAATATCTACTGTAAAATGGACAGTGCAGTTAGAGTAACAAGAATTTAAGCTTTCTGACAATATCAGATATGTCTATGTCCTGGGAAATGTTCTTGATACTTTCAACCTCATGCTAGCCGCATTAGCCTACAACTGTCCCATGGGAGGGACACCGAAACCGGATAAGTATTAATTGAGACACAAGGCCTTACCAAATTTTTCTCTTCCCCCCCATGGGAAAATGTGTAGAATTGTAGGAAGACACTGTTGCTGGCCGTATTCAACGTTTTGTTTTTCAATCCCTTTGGCACATTCTTTAGATGTAAGTGGTATATTATTAAACCTCGAAGTACAACATTCTAAACTGATAACCCTTGTAATGCTCCCTATTTTATGTTCAGAACCTTCACACATCTTTCACCCCTGCAAAATAAAAGTTTTCTGTGAAATACCATGAGAATATTACATTTAAGCCATTCAGTAGACACTCTATTTCGTAGCGACTTACAATTACTGCATTCATCTTAAGATAGATAGGTGAGAAAACAACATATCACAATCATCTCATGTACATTTTCTCTCAACAAAGTATTTATCAGCCAAATCAGTGCGTGTGGATAAAAGAGGTGCCGGGGGCGCCATGAGAGTTATATTTTGTTTAGTCACCAATAAGTAATGTAATGATAGGCTCACCATTTAGTCACATTAACTATAATTTAATCCAATAGCAAAAAAATACAATAACTGTTATTTTGTCCTGAATAGAAAGAATAGTAGATGGTAAATATAATTTCCATACAGTATTTGACTATAATAAAAATAAAAAAAATTATTTATTCAGCAGTATTGTTAACAAATGACAAGAAAATCACATCAAAAGTCAAGTGAATACTTCGATGATCTGTTTAGATTTTTGTGCTTTGAGTTGTGAAAATGTACCACATACTTGTGAAAATTGCAACAAAATTATTGAAAAAAACTGTGTATACAGTACCAGTCAAAAGCCTTGATAACAGCTTTGCATACTCTTGGCATTCTCTCAACCAGCTTCATGAGGTAGTCACATGGAATGGATTTCAATTAACAGATGTGCCTTGTTAAAAGTTAATTTGTGGAATTTCTTTCCTTCTTAATGCGTTTGAGCCAAGTGGCTGTGTTGTGACAAGGTAGGGGGGTTTACAGAAGATAGCCCTATTTGGTAAAAGACAGAGTCCATATTATGGCAAGAATAGCTCAAATAAGCAAAGAGAAAGGACAGTCCATCATTACTTTAAGACACGAAGGTCAGTTAATCCGGAAAATTTCAAGAACTTTCGTAAAAAACCATCAAGCGCTCTCATGAGGACCGCCACAGGAAAGGAAGACCCAGAGTTACCTCTGCTTCAGAGGATAAGTTCATTGGAGTTACCAGGCTCAGAAATTGCAGCCCAAATAAATGCTTCACAGAGTTCAAGTAACAGACACATCTCAACATCAACTGTTCAGAGGAGACTGCGTGAATCAGGCCTTCATGGTCGAATTGCTGCAAAGAAACCACTACTAAGGGACACCAATAAGAATAAGAGACTTGGTTGGGCCAAGAAACACGGGCAATGGACATTAGACCTGTGGAAATCTGTCCTTTGGTCTGACGAGTCCAAATGTATTTTTGGTTCCAACCACCGGGTCTTTGTGAGACGCAGAGTAGGTGAATGGATGATCTCCTCATGTGTGGTTCCCACCGTGAAGCATGGAGTAGGAGGTGTGAAGGTGTGGGGGTGGTGCTTTGCTGGTTACACTGTCAGTGATTTATTCAAGGCACACTTAACCAGCATGCCTACCACAGCATTATACAGCGATACATCATCCCATCTGGAAAACGCTCATTTGTCTTTCAAAAGGAAAATGACCCAACACACCTCTAGGCTGTGTAAGGGCTACTTGACCAAGAAGGAGAGTGATGGAGTGCTGCATCAGATGACCTGGCCTCCACAATCACCTGACTTCAACCCAAATGATATGGTTTGGGATGAGTTGGACCGCTGAGTGAAGGAAAAGCAGCCAACAAGTGTTCAGCATGTACGAGAACTTCTTCAAGACTGTTGGAAAAGCATTCCAGGTAAAGCTTGTTGAGAGAATGCCAAGAGTGTGCAAAGCAGTCTTCAAAGAAAAGGGTGGCTACTTTGAAGAATATTTGTTTCACACCTTTTTGGTAACTACATGATTCCATATGTGTTATTTCATAGTTTTGATGTCTTCACTATTATTAAGTAGAAAATAGTTCAAATAAAGAAAAACCCTTGAATGAGTTGGTGTGTCCAAACCTTTGACTGGTACTGTACATTAACTAGGTACTACCTAGTTTTGGTTCAGTAGATATCAGTTTTGATCAGTTTAATTAAGTGATATTTAATTATATTTTTAACAAATGACAAGAAAATCATATCAAAGGTAAATTGAGTTTTGCATTTTGTAAAGTAGAGACTTAGATTGAAACTGTGTCCAAATTGAAAGAGTCATTTGGTGCAGTGAACAATTGACTAATTTTGTTTGTTGTACTCAGTCAATTGAAAATGTGCTTGGGGGTTTGAAACATGAGCCATTTTGATGATCTGTTAAGATGTTTGAGCTTAGAGTTGTGAAAATATACCGTATACTTGTGAAAATTGCACCGAAGTGATACAAAAAAAATGCAGTGGTATAACACAACAAATCAACTGGAATGGCACTCCCATTGCACAAAACAAGCAGTGAGCAAACCACACCCCAAAATATTCAAATGAGCCTCCGTTCCTACATGTTAATTATAATTTAAAGAAGAAAGAGTCATTATGGTTGCACATAGAACCATCACCTTAGCAAAGAACCATTGATGAACCTTGTTTTCGGGGTACGCAGATACATACAGGGACAATACTGCTACAAAGGCATACATGAGAAGACATGGATGTGAGCACTGATGGCTGGTGGAAAAAGTAAAATACATGAGTCTTGCCATAAATTGTTTCTTAGAGAACGTTTGCATTACAAGGCAGCTGCTGAAAACACCCTTAAAAGGCACAATGCAGATAAATCACCATACACCTTTTTTCAGATATACCTTTCAAAACGGTGCATACAAAATGTCCTGGCAGAAATATTTATTTGGCATTTGAGAAAACATTACTAATTTTAAAGAGCAGCAAAAAGCTTAGTTATAAAATTATTTGTATATTTTTTCCCCACAATGTTGTGTTAAGACAGAGAGACTGTGTGCTATACCTCCAACAAGCTATGGCACATTTAAAACACTAATTATCCAAATTACAGGAAGCAGATTCCGATAACGTCTATAGAACTAGATGTGCTAGCGTGACAGGAAGTGATTTACTATCTCCATGTCAACCACATCCGTAAAGAGGGTGAGATAATTGATGTGTAAAAAGTAGAAAACATTCAACAAAATGCACTATTGAAAATTGTATTTTCTATTCCTGTTGTGTATATCAATGGAACTTGTTAAAAATCAATATATGCTAGCCTATCTCTCTCTCTCTCTCTCTCTCTCTCTCTCTCTCTCTCTCTCGCTCTCTCATTGAAAGTTAATAAAGGATTCACCTGCTCGGCCAAGTCCTCCCACATCAGCCTTTAGCCTGAGGATGAAGTTTGGGCCGGAAGCATCTTTGAGAAGGTGATCAAGGTAGAGGCTCCCATCTATGTTGTTGGTGACTGCTGAAACTTGGCAGTCTGTTTCCCTCAAGGAGTTTAGGATAATACTGAAGGGATGCTCATGACCTGACAGACATGACACATGTAGATCTGATCAAATTAGATTTTTGTGTAGAATTGGAGAATGCATTCAGTCACTGCTTCTACCATTTCTGTTTAATCACGAATGATAATATATAATATAATAATATATGCCATTTAGCAGACGCTTTTATCCAAAGCGACTTACAGTCATGTGTGCATACATTCTACGTATGGGTGGTCCCGGGGATCGAACCCACTACCCTGGCGTTACAAGCGCCATGCTCTACCAACTGCTCTACCAACTGAGCTACAGAAGGACCACATATGGCCTATATGGTCAAGTGGTTAGTGCTGTTGCTCCTGGTACATGTGTGTACCACTGTCACAGTAGGTTTGAATCCGGCCTGGTAATCTGTCATCAGCTTACTATCTATTCAAATAAACCAACAAAATTGAAAGGAATGGGAAGGAGTCAAATGGCAAGGAGTTGAGAATTTAAAGGAGCAATTAAATGATGCTAGAAACATGTTGAATCACACGCCCCTTATATTTACATGGGCTTAAAGCAAATATTAGATAAACATGGTTGCAGTCTTACCAATCCTTACCAATCCTTTGCAATTTTCTTTTGAACTGAGATCACCTACAATTCTAAATTATATTATTTTCTACCCGTATTGACTTGAGACAATGAGGTACTGTATGTGCCCTTTAGACAGAATAGCATGCAGTTGTATGAGGCATTCATTCCATGAATCCTTTTTATCAGATTCTTAAATATGCCTTGGCTTTCTAGAGAGGCTCCTGTAGCCATGTCGCCAGATTACAGTTTCAAGTCATAAACCCTACATGTGAACACACCAAGGATGAGTACGGACCGAAAACCTGCCCAACTGAAATATTAGTTTGCTTTGGGTAATCCCTTGCCTACATAGAAACACTATGGTGTAAAACCAGAGCCAAGTCATGTGTGCCTCCATCCTGACTGTGTTTGGAGGTGTGTTTCAGTGCAAAGTGATAGTTCTGACACATTTCCTCACCAATAAGAGGGCATGGCGCTTCCTCTCTCCCTGAGACAACACAGAGCCGGTAGTCAGTGGGTCTGCCCTGTGGGAATAGAAAAATACAATTATGTTTAGGAGGAAGAAAGGAAACTCAGCGATATCTACACCCCCAGGAATGGTCAGAGACAGGAAATGCAATTTGAGACCACAAAACGTTGTCATTTATTCTTGTTCCTCTTGTGATACTCTTCTGGCCTACTCTAAAGATCTATGAGTAAAGATGTAGGCTAGTGGTAGCGGAGAATGATCTAAACTCTAAAGAGCAAACCTTAAAAAAATGAATAACTTAATTAAACATGTTGCAACAGGTGTAACATTGCAGAGCTTGGAGAGATTGAGGGGCTCTCCAACCCTGTTTCAGGAGATCTACTGTCCTGTAGGTTTTCGCACCAACCCTAATCTAGCGCACCTGATTCTCCAGGAACAGGGTTGGAGAACCCTGGTCTAGGTCATGCATGATTATCTTCAACTTGAAAAAATATTTATATTTATATTTATATATATATTTATATTTATATTTATATATATATATATTTATATATATATTTATACATATATATATATATATATATAAATATATATAATATATATATTTATATTATATATATATTTATATATATATAATATAAATATATATATAATATAAATATATATATAATATAAATATATATATATATATTTATATATATATATAATATATATATTTATATTATATATATATATATTATATATATTTATATTATATATATATATTATATATATATATATTATATATTTATATTATATATATATATATTATATATTTATAATATATATATACATATATATTATAAATATATATTATATATATTATATATATATATATGTATTATATATATATATATATTATATATATTTATATATATTATATATATCATATATAAATATATATTATATAAATATATATTATATAAATATATATACATATATATATTTCTATATAATATATATATTTCTATATAATATATATATATAAATATATATAATATAAATATATATAATATATAATATATATATATATATTATATATATATCATATATAATATATATATATAATATATATATAATATAAATATATATTTATATTATATAAATATAATATATATATATATTATTATATAATGCTAGTATTTTTTTTGTTAATACATAATACAAACAGAATATCCATACAGCAAAAATATGGATTACATCTAATAATAGAGCTAAGACATAATGACTACATTAACTAGTGTCAACAACTCAGTGAGTCTTAACTGTTGGGTGAAGATCCTGTGTACTTTGTCAACTTCGTCTTTATTGTCCACATTCACAGTTGTCTACATTAACACAAAACACAGATACTTCTGTCACGGTTTTCTAATGGTGAAGGAGAGTCGGACCAAACTGCAGCATGTCGATTGCGATCCATGTTTATTTAAACAAACGTAAACACGACTAAACACGAACACTACAAAACAACAAACGAAAACAGCCTGTACATTGGTCAACTAAGGTCAACTAAGGTCAACTAAGGTCAACTAAGGTCAACTAAGGTCAACTAAGGTCAACTAAGGTCAACTAAGGTCAACTAAGGTCAACTAAGGTCAACTAAGGTCATCAAGACACTCAGGACAATCACCCACAATACAACCAAAGAATATGGCTGCCTAAATATGGCTCCCAATCAGAGACAACGATAAACACCTGCCTCTGATTGAGAACCACTTCAGACAGCCATAGACTCTCCTAGAACACCCCACTAAGCTACAATCCCACTAAGCTACACACCACATACAAAAACCCATGCACACCCTGGCCTGACCAAATACATAAAGAAAAACACAAAATACTTCGACCAGGGCGTGACAACTTCCTTCATATTCTTATAGAATTGGAAAATATTGTCTGAGGTTACTTGAATCAATGTCATGTTAACTAGGAAAAGTCATACATTCATTCAATGTATATCATTTAGAATTGAAAGATTTGAGGGAAATGGTCAATAAGCATAGGATAAGTAGCAGTAGTTGTAGATGAGTGAATTCCCTTACCATTGCACTAGTTCCAATATTTATGAGAACAACCTTCATGGTTAGATTGCTGGGATATTCACTTATCCACTTTCTTGGATTTAGTGATGTGCCTGTGGCAAATAGGCATATATTAGTGCTATACATGTCTGATATCTTAATGTGCCTGCATCAGGTAGATACATAATCCTACACTCTTAGAAACAATTGTTCCAACAGGGTTCTTCGGATGTCCCATAGGATAACACTTTTTAGTTCCAGGTAGAACCCTTTTGTGTTCCATGTAGAACCCCCAAGTTAATTTCAATCTATTTTTCTGGCAATTGAAAAATTGATTTTAATGATTGGAGTAGCCTACCTGAGAGTCACCATGTAATTGGTGGTACGCCAGCCAATGACAAAGGAGTTCTTTGAGGTCAGTTTTCTCTCACCATCCTCTTCAATTCAAGAACCCAACCACATCTCACACAGCCTCACGCTCTCCTTCAGTTTGAGGCTTGAGGAAGACCTGCAAGACAACAGGGTAGATAAACCACTATCAGCTATCTATCAGGACAAAATACAATAGTAATTGCAATCATCAATTACACATTATATATATATTAAATTAAAGTGCCCCACTCATCCTAAGATGATCCAAATCTGCACAATTGACATGAAGGACAAAATGCTCACTTCTAATATCCCATTGTTAGTTCGCATCTATTCCTATTCATCTTGTTCAGTAAGTGGACATTATTTTTAGACGCTGAGGACTAACTTTGATTTAGTGATGATGAGTGTGTCACTGAAAAGTGTCTCTCTTGGGTCTACAGTCCAGTGCTGAGCTGCATCTGCTCCTCCATCACAAACTCTGCACTCTGGGACGTTAGGCTTTGGATCAGCCGTGCTCTTGGTGATGGGACTGGGACGCCATCCCTAAAGACAAAAACCACTCTGTAAAGGCGATATCATGTCTTTGGCAATGATTCAGTTAATTGTACTTTTAATTGAATTGAATCCCCTTGGGTGACTTTGCCTTGAGTCTCCCATCAAACAGGCATTTAACAATACATTTATCACATTGCACAAAAAACACACAGGGGTTACATTCTTTATAGGGGTTACATATTTGAATAATTTTACTATTTATATGTCTGATACTCATTGGAATGCATGGCTTCTGGGCACCGGTTGTATATAAGTGCCTGTTTAAGTTAAGTTTCATTTTAATTAAATAATTCAATGTCCAACAAATATGACTGTGTCTGATCTGACAACTCAAATACTTGCCTAAGGGAAATGGAACAACAACGGAGCTCCCAGTAGCACACAAACATGTCAAATGACAATGATTAATTTAGTATCAATGTTGAAATCACTATGATTGTTGCTGCAAATAAAAAAGCATGTACTACTACAGTAATGGTTATCTGCCTTGAAAACGTTCTTAGTTTGTACATGACTGTGAGACAAGAAAGGACACAGAGAGGGAATCCAGTCGTCTACAGAATGAAGTGTGGATTGATAGCCATCTTTTGTAAACCAAGCCAACCAAAAATTAGGTAGAGACTAAATTCTCTTCAGTTTTTATAGGAGCTAATCCGAGATGGCAATAGCCCCATGTGCTGTGTTTCAAAGGGGCTGTTTGTGTTTCCCCTCACTGTTTATCTGCCATTACCATGATAGAGAAGCTCTGAGACCAAATAAAGGCAGGAATTCTTTGCAGATGGCAGGGCTACAGACCTTGGGACTGTGGAGTGCCGTGTGCATTATGCGTCACTGAGACAGTGAGCTAGAGCAGGGCTTGGAGAAGACAGGAGAGTTGAACATGAAAACTGACAGTACAGAACACCACACAAGCCATAGGTCGTATGCATTCTTCTGCTGAATACTAACAAAACATACCTTATCAAGTATGACATGATGTCGTTCAATAACTCATTACAACATACGTCTATCACTAGTCTGCTTCGAGTTTGCTTTCATGGCAAATGCAGCAGCAGGGTCTGTGCAAAGCTGACAGCAGTACAAGTATTGTATTACGGAACAATAACAATGGCTGGAAATGAGACTGTTATTATGTCAGATGAGACCATGATTATGCCTGAACAGTGAGTAAACACAAACAGTCACTGACATGAGACAAATGGATCTGGTAATACAAATAGCATGAGTAAAAAGGGGAAACAAGCCCGGAGACAAGTGTGTAGACAGACAGACAGACAGACAGACAGACAGACAGACAGACAGACAGACAGACAGACAGACAGACAGACAGACAGACACTGTAAGTGGCAGTACTTCGGTTTGCTGAAGTCCTTTGTCATGGCCGATTTGCCAGTGTTTTCGCTGAAGTGTTGTCCTCATTTTCTGTGAGAAAAAACATACACTTTTCGATCAAGGATGAGATAAACAAATCATTCATTCCTGGAGCCAAACGTGGCTTGGTAAAGGAATAGTTCACCCAAATTAACAACATTAGATGATTCCCTTCCTTGAAAGTATTCTATGGAACATGAGAGAAGGTTTACATTTACATTTGACATTTCAGTTATTTAGCGGACGCTCTTATCCAGAGCAACTTACAGTTAGTTAGTGCATTCATCTTATGATGGCTAGGTGAGACAACCATATATCTCAGTCATAGTCAGTACATTTTCCCTCAATAAAGGAGCTATCAACAAAGTCAGTGCTAGTAGGAAAAGTTGAGTGTCAGTAGTTTTTATGTGGCGTGTGCCCACAGACCGCAGACTTACAGACTTCATTTGTTACACTGACACCAACTGCTAACTAACTTTACCAGTTTAATTATGCTTTAATCACGCTTGTGGAAAACACTTCTTGAGAGGAGATCATGTTTTCATTGTTATTAATTATTGTTATTATTTAATTACATACAACCAGTCTTCAAAGTGATTGGGTTGTGTTTCATAATGACTTGGTGTGCAGTGACCTTCATGTCATTTTGCCAAGGAGAACCTTGATTTGACTCTGCACTGTCATTTAGAACACGTTAACGCAGCAGGAAAATAAGTTGTGTTGTGACAAGGTAGGAGAAGTATATAGAAGATAGCACTATTTGGTAAAATACCAAGTCTATATTATGGCAAGAAAAGCTCATATTAGCAAAGAGAAATGGCAGTCCATCATTACTTTAATACATGAAGGTCAGTCAATACAGAACATTTCAAGAACTTTGAAAGTTTCTTCAAGAGCAGTTGCAAAAACCATCAAGAAACTGGCTCTCATGAGGACCGCCACAGGAATGGAAGACCCAGAGTTACCTCTGGTGCAGAGAATAAGTTCATTAGAGTTACCAGCTTCAGAAATTACAGCCCAAATAAATGCTTCACAGAGTTCAAGTAACAGACACATCTCAACATCAACTGTTCAGAGTAGACTGGTTGAATTGCTGCAAAGAAACCACTACTAAAGGGTACCAATAAGAATAAGAGACTTGCTTTGGCCAAGAAACACGAACAATGGACATTAGACCTATGGAAATCTGTCCTTTGGTCTGGAGTCCAAATTGGAGATTTTTGGTTCCAACCAGTGTCTTTGTGAGAGGCGGGGTGAACGGATGATCTCCGCATGTATATTTCCCACCGTAAAACATGGAGGAGGTGTTATGGTGTGGGGGTGCTTTGCTGGTGACACTGTCTGGGATTTATTTATAGGCAAACTTAACGAGCATGGCAGCCAACAAGTGCTCAGCATATATGGGAACTCTTTCAAGACTGTTGAAAAAGCATTCCAGGTGAATCTGGATGAGAGAATGCCAAGAGTGTGCAAAAGGGTGGCTACTTTGCAGAATATTTGTTCAACACTTTTTTAGTTACTACATGATTCCATATGTGTTATTTCATAGGTTTGATGTCTTCACTATTATTCTACAATGTAAAAAATAGTAAAAAATAAAGAAAAACCCTTGAATGAATAAGTGTTTTAAAACTTTTGACCGGTAGTGTATATAGAAACGTATGTTAGTGCATCTCATACGGTACAATATAATGCAATTGTAGTACTGCATAAATAAATAACATGTTTTGTCCATAGCTGATGGAAAGCAATATGTGGGATAGGATGGTGAGGGCTTCCTTCACTCCACAGCTACCTAGCAGAGGAAGGAAACAGATGCACCCATCTGTATTATTAGCCCATGGTGATAGAGCTATACAATCTGTGGGGTCCAATATCTTGATCCATTTGGATGGACACAAAAATATAAATATTGATTCACTTGCTATGTATTGTGTGCTGTGCAAGTGTTTTCTATGGTATTGCACATCTCTCTATATACAGTGGGGAGAACAAGTATTTGATACACTGCCGATTTGACAGGTTTTCCTACTTACAAAGCATGTAGAGGTCTGTAATGTTTTATCATAGGTACACTTCAACTGTGAGAGACAGAAAATCCAGAAGATCACATTGTATGATTTTTATGTAATTAATTTGCATTTCATTGCATGACATAAGTATTTGATCACCTACTAACCAGTAAGAATTCCGGCTCTCACAGACCTGTTAGTTTTTCTTTAAGAAGCCATCCTGTTCTCCACTCATTACCTGTATTAACTGCATCTGTTTGAACTCGTTACCTGTATAAAAGACACCTGTCCACACCCTCAATCAAACAGACTCCAACCTCTCCACAATGGCCAAGACCAGAGAGCTGAGTACAAGGCTGGGATGGGCTAGAGGACAATAGGCAAGCAGCTTGGTGAGAAGGCAACAACTGTTGGCGCAATTATTAGAAAATGGAAGAAGTTCAAGATGACGGTCAATCACCCTCGGTCTAGGGCTCCATGCAAGATCTCACCTCGTGGGGCATCAATGATCATGAGGAAGGTGAGGGATCAGCCCAGAACTACACAGCAGGACCTGGTCAATGACCTGAAGAGAGCTGGGACCACAGTCTCAAAGAAAACCACACTATGCCGTCATGGATTAAAATTCTGCAGCACACGCAAGGTCCCCCTGCTCAAGCCAGCGCATGTCCAGGCCCGTCTGAAGTTTGTCAATGACCATCTGGATGATCCAGAGGAGGAATGGGAGAAGGTCATGTGGTCTGATGAGACAAAAATAGAGCTTTTTGGTCTAAACTCCACTCGCTGTGTTTGGAGGAAGAAGAAGGATGAGTAGAACCCCAAGAACACCATCCCAACCTTGAAGCATGGAGGTGGAAACATCATTCTTTGGGGATGCTTTCCTGCAAAGGGGACAGGACGACTGCACCGTATTGAGGGGAGGATGGATGGGGCCATGTATCGCAAGATCTTGGCCAACAACCTCCTTCTCACAGTAAGAGCATTGAGGATGGGTCGTGGCTGGGTCTTCCAGCAGGGCACACAGCCAGGGCAACTAAGGAGTGGTTCCGTAAGAAGCATCTCAAGGTCCTGGAGTGGACACACACACACACACACACACACACACACACACACACACACACACACACACACACACACACACACACACACACACACACACACACACACACACACACACACACACACACACACACACACACACACACACACACACACACACAGTGAATTGAAATAGCACAGTACCTACTGTAGAACATTAATGACAATGAAGTATGATTAGTACTTACCTTCACCTTCTCTTGAATACTTGACTCATTGTGGTTTACTTTGGGGTAGGAGCCAGTGCTTTGTTGAGGGGTCATCTTTTTAAGCCCGGTACGGTCACAAACGAAGTCACCTACTGTAATGTCCTAGTGCACTTTGATGCTGACGTTCACTAGAGAGGAACATTTAAAATGTTTGTAAAAGTCTTGCAGAGAGGTAGCAAGCAATCAAAGTCACACTTTGTTTGACAAAATAATTGGGTTTTGCTGATAGCCCTCTACAGTTGCACATTTTCCTGCTTTTTCCCAAACCCCACTGCTTTCTGGGCTGGGCCTCCCTCTTTCGTCCTCACTAACTAAATAAAGATATCCCAGCCTAGTCTCCTCACACTGTAGGTTGGAGCAGACAGTCGGTCAAGAGGACCTTCTCAGGTTACAATTCATTACCCAGCCTTCACCCAGGGGGCACTAAGGAGGACGTTGTGGGGACTTGAGGCTGCACAGTGCTCTCAACCGCTCAGGCCTGTGGTAGGACTGAGGTTGGTGAGAATAAAAGTGCCTACAGAGCCGGTTTAAGAAATCATAGGCTCAGGGGGCTTAAAAAAATATATTATTGCATAGATTGTACAATATTAGGAAGAAATATACAGTAGCCTATATATATATATCATAGGCTACAGTAGGCTACTAAATAACATGTCCAGTGGCACACTGACTCACCTAATGATGAAGATGAAGCCATAAGGCTACTCATGGTGATGGCTGATGCGCCCATCGTGTCAAGAACTTATATCAAGATGAGCTACTTTGAAAAACAATGCTGCTATTAGCAAAAAATTGGGAGTTGTTGAGATATTTTTTTCTTCTATTGGTTCTACAGACAGATTAGTCTTCTCTTTTCAGCAGTCGGCATTTGCTTTCCAAACTGCAGGCTTACGTTGTTCCAACAATTGTGTTTTGAAATCTGCAAAAGGCAAACTGACAGCTATAACCAACCACAGAAATATAATCCATAGATGGCAGATTCCAATCAAGTCAGGACTGGCATTCATTGCTAGTGTCCCCATGAGTTTAACAGACAAATTGCCAGGTTAAGAGGTTACAAAACCCTTCTATGGAATTACATGTCTATCGTCACAACATGCAACAAGCTGTATAATTTGCGGGCATGCTACCCAAACTGCGGCCTTCACGACTGTAGGCATACTGGTAACTGCCAAAATAAAGGAAACACTTGAGTCAACAAGGGATACAAAGTTAGCGTTATGGTGTGGGTTGCAATTTCTTGGCATGGTTTAGGTCCACTTGTAGAATCTATGCCAAGGTACACTGAAGCTGTTCTGGCAGTTTGTGGTGGCCCAACCCTTTTAAGACACTTTATGTTGGTGTTTCCTTTATTTAGGCAGATACAGTGCATTCGGGAAGTATTCAGACCCCTTGACTTTTTCCACATTTTGTTACGATACAGCCTTATAAAAAAAGAAATCAAATACATTTGTTTCCTCATCAATATACACACAATACCCCACAATGACAAAGTGAAAACAGGTTTTTAGATTTTGTTTCGCAGATGTATTAAAAATAAAAACAGAAATACCTTATTTACATATGTATTCAAACCCTTTGCTTTGAGACTTGAAGTTGAGCTCAGGTGCATCCTGTTTCCATTGACCATCCTTGCGATGTTTCTACAACTTGATTGGAGTCCAACGATTTCTGCAGCACTCCACCAATCAGGTCTTTATGGTAGGCCCAGTTGGAAGCCACACGACAGTCCACATGTAGTTTTTCAAAAGGCACCTAAAGACTCCCAAAACATGAGAAACAAGATTCTCTGGTTTGATTAAACCAAGATGGAACTCTTGCCAATCACCACGTCTGGAGGAAACCTGGCATTGTGGTCGCAGCATCATGCTGTGGGGATGTTTTTCAGTGGCAGGAACTGGGAGACTAGTCAGGATCGAGGGAAAGATGAACGGAGCAGAGAGATCCTTGATGAAAACCTGCTCCAGAGCGCTCAGGACCTCAGACTGGGGTGAAGGTTCACCTTCCAACAGGACAACAACCCTAAGCACCCAGCCAAGACAATGCAGGAGTGACTTTGGGACAAGTATCTGATTATCCTTGTGTGGCCCAGCCAGAGCCTGGACTTGAACCCGATCGAACATCTCTGCAGAGACCTGAAAATAGCTGTGCAGCTACGCACCCCATTCAACCTGACAGAGCTTGAGAGGAGCTGCAGAGAAGAATGGGAGAACCTTCCCAAATAAAGGTGTGCCAAGCTTGTAGCATCATACTCAAGAAGAATCAAGGCTGTAATAACTGTCAAAGGTGCTTCAACAAGGGTCTGAATACTTATATAAAAGTCCTTTTTCAGTTTTTTATACATTTGCTGAACGTAAAAAAATATTTTTTGCTTTGTTATTATGTGTCACACCCTGACCATAGAGAGCCCTCAGTACTCTATAATGTTTAGGTCAGAGCGTGACTGGGGGGGGTATCTAGTTTTTTTCCCAAGGTTGGTGGTTTGTGTGGTTCCCAATTAGAGGCAGCTGGTAATCGTTGCCTCTAATTGGGGATCATATTTAGGTAGGTTTTTCCCTACCTGTATTTGTGGGATATTGTTTGTGTTTAGTGCACAACGTCAGTTTGGGTTTGAGCACGACGATTTCACGTTCTTTGTAAGTTTTGTTGTTTTGTTTCTAGTTTCATTTTGTATTAATAAGATGTGGAACTCAATTCACGATTCCAAGATCGTGACATTATGGGTTATTGTGTGTGGATTGATGAGGGGGAAAAACAATGACATTTTTATTGGAATAAGGCTGTAATGTAGCAAAATGTGGAAAAAGTCAAGGGTTCTGAATACTCTCCGAATGCGCTGTACCTATATGTACTTGTGATAAAACTTAATCCACAGTTATTTGTTTGATAAACTATTGATCCTACATGGCTAAATTATGCTCTCTGGTGTATTTTGAACATTGAAAGCGGGTTCCTGTGATTGGATAAAAATTTATGTAATTATTGTATTTTTTGCCTCTTAGGGCCCCTACATCCTTGAGCCCAGCCCCTGACCCACACAATTGACCAATAACGTTGATTTATTACACAGTTTATTTTTATTAATCAGTCATCCAATCAAGGCAGGGCCACCCAGTTACCACGTGGGCTCCCTACCTCCTCTCCTCCCCAGCAGAGTGGCATGGGCAGCAGCAGGCTATCTACACTCATTAAGAACAGGCACCTGAGCCCCCCTGTGGGTGGTGGTTGCAGTAAAAAAAAAATATATATATATATATAGTACATATATAGTACATGTTTCCTTTATTATGTTTTTTTTGTATTAAAAAAAACAATCTGCCCGGTAAATCCATGCATTAATCTGTCCCTGAAGGACTCATGCAATTGTGTTACTGTAGCTAGGTTTCCATCCAATTGGTGAAAGATTTTCATCCAAATATTCTGAAATCTGCATAAAGTAAATATCTGCATTTTCCCACCAGTGGTGTTTCCACCAAACTGACTTGTTGATAAAATATCACTGCATGATGATGTAGTGCATACAAAATGTGCTTTTTCACTTAAGTTTTCAGTTATGTAATGAGATTATTATGGATAAGAGCGAGAATATTTGTATTCAAACGACAGTTACGCATCAATCATCATGTCACCAGAAGAAGACCCTCGATATTTATTGGAAAGTAGCATCAAGATCACTGTGCGCTTATACCATCCTGTGAAGTTCAATAAATTTAAAACTTATTTAATCTGTAGCCTAATAAACTGCATGGTTTCCCGAGTCGCAGTGGGAGGACCACACACCATATCATTGCATGACTCCAAGTTTATTTTAATATTATGGTTTAGCTGATGAGTATTTTTCTCATGTCATGATGTTGGCCTCTTTGGGTATAGCGAGCCCCATCCCCCTCTCCCTGCCTCCCCCTTTGCCTCCTTCAACTAGGTTGCTGTGGTCAGAGAAGTCGTAAAATCCTGAGAAGACCCTGCCACATGGCCACACAGTATAGAGAGAGTAGATTTTCATGGAAAACAAAGGAAATCCTTCCACCTCACAGAACTTGAGGTACGAACAAATTTGATGTTCCGGAGAAAGTATAAAAGATTGGTGAAGAATCCAGCTACAAACTGGTCCGTTTGTCACAACTTGGGGAAGCTCATGGGAGACGGTGTGGCCACAATACCGTAACGCTGTTTATATAATAGCCGCATATGAGGTTTACATCTAATTGTTGTATAAGATGAATGAGTGAGTATGATACTGTTTACACACTTTTACAATGTGATTTTGGACTGTTTAATGAAGGAAAACTCAAAAAGCAAACTGGATTTGAACTAAATCAGAGGACCGCCCCTGAGCCCAGTTAGGTTCAGAAATCCTGGGACAGCCTTTTCTGCCATTCCGAATAAAAAACCCACTTGGGTTTTCGATCAGCAGACCGAGCTTACCTCAATTATGAGATGGCTAAAGGTTGCAGACCATGTTTTTCTCCATTAGGAGGACAAAGATTGTAGACCATTGCTGAATCTTTTAACCATACCACATGGTTAAACTCTTAGCCTATCGATACCAACAGAATAAGAACAAGTCTTTGATATTAATTACTAGTCTGCAGCTAGGAATTCGGTATTATTGAACGCGAAGAACGACAACCGGCGAAACATCCATTCTATAACGTATGTCACTCTGAACAATCCCCTCTAACCACAACCGAGAGAGAGAGGAAGAGAGACAGACAATTGAAATTAACTTTTCACCAGCGATCAAGATGACACACTGAGCGTAAATATATATATTGATTGCAATTGTTCCCGAATGAGTGAGCGTTCATGTGCAAAGGATTAGCATTTCAATTGTTATAATTATCACTGTAGTGACTTCTTAGTCGACCCCCACTTCCCCTTTCGTCTAACAAGCCGCCATGCCGGTTTAGCCCACTTGGGCACATTCTCCTATCATTTCATGTAACCACATTTACCTGGTTTGTTTATGCATTTCTGTGAATTACTTAGTTAGTAATAAATAAATGATTTAAAACAATTGATGTATGGATGACTCATAGTGAAGACTGGGTTGGTGCAGATAACCAACAATTTACGACTTTTGGAATGAGACAAATGTGAGGTAAAGTAAATAATTCATTAATTCGAAAACGAATTGATCAGATAAAATATCTGAAAAGTTATTTTAGGAAATGATAACTTTGCAATCTGAATATTTTTCCTTGGTGCCCCGACTTCCTAGTAATTACGGTTACATGGATGTCTTGCTCCCAGACAGACTAAATAACTATTTTTTTTGCCCGCTTTGAGGACAATACAGTGCCACTGACACGGCCCACAACCAAAACCTGAGGACTCTCCTTCACGTCAGTCGACGTTAGTAAAACATTTAAACTTGTTAACCCTCGCAAGGCTGCAGGCCCAGACGGCATCCCCAGCAGCGTCCTCAGAGCATGCGCAGACCAGCTGGCTGGTGTGTTTACGGACATATATAATCAATCCTTATCCCAGTCTGCTGTTCCCACATGCTTCAAGAGGGCCAACATTGTCCCTGTTCCCAAGAAAGCTAAGGTAACTGAGCTAAACGACTACCGCCCCGTAGCACTCACTTCCGTCATCATGAAGTGCTTTGAGAGACTAGTCAAGGACCATATCACCTCCACCCTACCTGACACTCTAGACCCACTCCAATTTGCTTACCGCCCAAATAGGTCCACAGACGACACAATCGCAACCACACTGCACACTGCCCTAACCCATCGGGACAAATCAAATCAAATCAAATGTTATTTGTCACATACACATGGTTAGCAGATGTTAGTGCGAGTGTAGCGAAATGCTTGTGCTTCTAGTTCCGACAATGCAGTAATAGCCAACAAGTAATCTAGCTAACAATTCCAAAACTACTACCTTATAGACACAAGTGTAAGGGGATAAAAAATATGTACATAAAGATATATGAATGAGTGATGGTACAGAGCGGCATAGGCAAGATACAGTAGATGGTATTGAGTGCAGTATATACATATGAGATGAGTATGTAAACAAAGTGGCATTGTTAAAGTTGCTAGTGATACATGTATTACATAAGGATACAGCAGATGATATAGAGTACAGTATATACGTATACATATGAGATTAATAATGTAGGGTATGTAAACATTATATTAGTTAGCATTGTTTAAAGTGGCTAGTGATATATTTTACATCATTTCCCATCCATTCCCATTATTAAAGTGGCTGGAGTTGAGTCAGTGTGTTGGCAGCAGCCACTCAATGTTAGTGGTGGCTGTTTAACAGTCTGATGGCCTTGAGACAGAAGCTGTTTTTCAGTCTCTCGGTCCCAGCTTTGATGCACCTATAATATAATAATATAATATATGCCATTTAGCTGACGCTTTTATCCAAAGCGACTTACAGTCATGTGTGCATACATTCTACGTATGGGTGGTCCCGGGAACCTGTACTGACCTCGCCTTCTGGATGATAGCGGGGTGAACAGGCAGTGGCTCGGGTGGTTGCTGTCCTTGATGATCTTTATGGCCTTCCTGTGACAAGGGGTGGTGTAGGTGTCCTGGAGGGCAGGTAGTTTGCCCCCGGTGATGCGTTGTGCAGACCTCACTGCCCTCTGGAGAGCCTTACGGTTGTGGGCGGAGCAGTTGCCGTACCAGGCGGTGATACAGCCCGACAGGATGCTCTCGATTGTGCATCTGTAGAAGTTTGTGAGTGCTTTTGGTGACAAGCCGAATTTCTTCAGCCTCCTGAGGTTGAAGAGGCGCTGCTGCGCCTTCTTCACGATGCTGTCTGTGTGGGTGGACCAATTCAGTTTGTCTGTGATGTGTACGCCGAGGAACTTAAAACTTACTACCCTCTCCACTACTGTTCCATCGATGTGGATAGGGGGATGTTCCCTCTGCTGTTTCCTGAAGTTCCTGTTTCCTGAAGTTCCTGAAGTACACAATCATCTCCTTAGTTTTGGACAAGAGGAATACCTATGTGAGAATGCTGTTCATCGACTACAGCTCAGCATTTAACACCATAGTACCCTCCAAACTCGTCATCAAGCTCGAGACCCTGGGTCTCGACCCCGCTGTGCAACTGGGTACTGGACTTTCTGACGGGCCGCCCCCAGGTGGTGAGGGTAGGTAACAACATCTCCACCCACCTGATCCTCAACATGGCGCAACATGTACTCCCTGTTCACCCACGACTGAGTGGCCATGCACGCCTCCAACTCAATCATCAAGTTTGCGGACGACACTACAGTGGTAGGCTTGATTACCGATAACGACGAGACGGACTACAGGGAGGAGGTGAGGGCCCTCGGAGTGTGGTGTCAGGAAAATAACCTCACACTCAACGTCAACAAAACAAAGGAGATGATTGTGGACTTCAGGAAACAGCAGAGGGAGCACCCCCCTATCCAAATCGACTGGACAGTAGTGGAGAGGGTAGTAAGTTTTAAGTTCCTCGGCGTACACATCACGGACAAACTGAATTGGTCCACCCACACAGACAGCGTCGTGAAGAAGGCGCAGCAGCGAGGTCTGCACAACGCATCACCGGGGGCAAACTACCTGCCCTCCAGGACACCTTGATCCATGAAAATGTCACTGCTCATGTTTTGTAGGAGCAGTGCATCTGTTGTTGTTATTACTGTAAATCTCCATCAACATACCATCTCTCATTAGTACAATGTAGACTGTGTATAATGCATATTTGAATTTATGGAGTCAATTTGGAGCCAAGACTATTGATGTTGGTTGCATACAGAACATCTTTTGATACAGTAAAATAGTCCAAGATTGGTCCTGCATCCATAAGATATTTGTAAACATTGTGTCCACCATTTCATAAACAAACTTTTACATTTGCATATAACAAAAATCCATCATGGGTTTAGCAATAAGTCAAGGATAGGTACATCCCGTCCCAGGGACTGCGGTTGAAAATTAGCCGGCCGGCTAAAACCGGCACTGTCCCTGTAAAAAAAATAAAAAAATAAACTCAACATACTGTATATTTGAACATTTTGAAAAATACAAAAACCCAGGATCCCTGAGGCCTGAAAGTAGTACATGTAGTAGTAGTGTAATAGGAAGTTAATTGTTAATGTAGTACACAATGGAAAACAACCACTTGTATCTCTGAAGCAACCAAGCAACAAACCCTTCCAACCACAGTAAAGTGAGGTAGTGGTTTGGTACTTCCCGTGTGATATGAGGGAGGAACCCAAAACTTGAGGTGTTGAAAGATAAATTGCACACAATATGGTTGCCCTGGTTTGAACTACCTGAATATTCACCATCATATTCTAGATAACACAAGTCAGGTATCAACAATTACATGCTCATTTCACATGTGGAGGCACCAAGTCTGAGTCACTACATCTCCCTGTTTGCTACAAAAATTAATTTTTATCAGATGATCCCAATTGTAATAATATAAATGTTCCCTGTATTTAGTAGTAATGCACATGGATGACATTTTCAGCTTGATTTTAAATATATATATTTTTAAAGTTGTTCTTATGAAAATTGGGACATTTTCTAATTGAGAACATGTACACACAAATCAAATCAAATCAAATTTGATTTGTCACATACAACAGGTGTACAGTGAAATGCTTACTTACGAGCCCCAAACCAACAATGCAGTTAAAAAATACAGATACGAATAAGAGATAAAAGTAACAAGTAATTAAAGAGCAGCAGTGAAATAACAATAACGAGACTATATATAGGGGGGTACAGAAACATAGTCAATTTGTGGTGGCACCGTTTATTTGAGGTAGTATGTACATGTAGGTAGAGTTATTAAAGTGACTACGCATAGATGACAACAGAGAGTAGCAGTGGTGTAAAGAGGGGGTGGGGGGTAGCCATTTGACTAGATGTTCAGGAGTTTTATGGCTTGTGGGTAGAAGCTGTTTAGAAGCCTCTTGGACCTAGACTTGGTGCGCCGGTACCGCTTGCTGTGCAGTAGCAGAGAGAACAGTCTATGACTAGTGTGGCTGGAGTCTTTGACAATTTTTAGGCCCTTCCTCTTACACCGCCTTGTACAGAGGTCCTGGATGGCAGGAAGCTTGGCCCCAGTGATGTACTGGGCCGTTCACACTACCCCCTGTAGTGCCTTGTGACCAGTTGCCATACCAAGCAGTGATTCAACCAATGCTCTCCATGGTTCAGGTCTCTAACCTCCTCCCCATAGGCTGTCTCGTCGTTGTTGGTGATCAGGCCTACCACTGTTGTGTCATCTGCAAATTTAAAGATGGAGTTGGAGTCGTGCCTGGCCGTGCAGTCATGAGTGAACAGGGAGTACAGGAGGGGACTGAGCACGCACCCCTGGTGGCCCCTGTGTTGAGGATCCGTGTGGTGGATATGTTGCTACCTACCCTCACCACCTGGGGCGGTCCATCAGGAAGTCCAGGATCCAGTTGCAGAGGGAGATGTTTAGTCCCAGGGTCCTTAGCTTATTGATGAGCTTTGAGGGCACTATGGTGTTGAATGCTGAGCTGTAATCAATGAATAGCATTCTCAAATAGGTGTTCCTTTTGTCCAGGTGGAAAGCAGTGTGGAGTGCAATGGAGATTGCATCATCTGTGGATCTGTTGGGGCGGTATGCAAATTGGAGTGGGTCTGGAGTTTCTGGGATGATGGTGTTGACCAGCCTTTCAAGGCACTTCATGGCTACAGACGTGAGTGCTATGGGTCGGTAGTCGTTTAGGCAGGTTACCTTAGTGATCTTGGGCACAGGGACTATGGTGGTCTGCTTGAAACATATTGGTATTACAGACTCAGACAGGGAGATGTTGAAGATGTCAGTGATGACACTTGCAAGTTGGTCAGAGCATGCTCGCAGTACACGTCCTGGCAATCCGTCTGGCCCTGCGGCCTTGTGAATGTTAATCTATTTAAAGGTCTTACTCACATCGGCTGCGGAGAGCGTGATCACACAGTCTTTCGGAACAGCTGGTGCTCTTATGCATGTTTCAGTGTTATTTGCCTCGAAGCGAGCATAGAAGTGGTTTATCTCGTCTGGTAGGCTTGTGTCACTGGGCAACTCTCGGCTGTGCTTCCCCTTGTAGTCCGTATTAGTTTGCAAGCCCTGCCACATCCGATGAACGTCAGAGCCGGTGTAGTACGATTCGATCTTTGTCCTGTATTGATGCTTCGCCTGTTAGATGGTTTGTCGGAGGGCATATCAGGATTTCTTATAAGCTTCCAGGTTAAGAGTCCCACTCCTTGAAAGCGGCAGCTCTAGCCTTTAGCTCAGTGCGGATGTTGCCTGTAATCCATGGCTTCTGGTTGGGGTATGTATGTACCGTCACTGTGGGGACGATGTCATTGATGCACTTATTTATGAAGCCAATGACTGATGTGGTGTACTCCTCAATGCCATCGGAGGAATTCCGGAACATATTCCAGTCTGTGCTAGCAAAACAGTCCTGTAGCTTAGCATCTGCTTCATCTGACCATTTTTTTTATTGATCTAGTCACTGGTGCTTTCTGCTTTCATTTTTTGCTTGTAAGCAGGAATCAGGAGGATATAATTATGGTCAGATTTGCCAAATGGAGGGCGAGGGAGAGCTTTGTATGCGTCTCTGTGTGACAAAGAATACAGATGAAAACTCTCCCGGTAGGTAGTGTGGTCTACAGCTTATCATGAGGAACTCTAACGGAGGCGGCAGGATAGCTTAGTGGTTAGAGAGTTGGACTAGTAACCGAAAGGTTACAAGTTCAAATCCCTGAGCTGACAAGGTACAAATCTGTCATTCTTCCTCTGAACAGGCAGTTAACCCACTGTTCCTTGGTTGTCATTGAAAATAAGAATTTGTTCTTAACTGATTTGCCTAGTTAAATAAAGGTAAACTAAAAAAAATTGCTCAAGATTACCTTAGATATCATGCACTAGCTGTTGTTTACAAAAATACATAGACCACTCCCCCGTCTTACCAGACATTGGTGTTCTATCTGCCGGTACATCGTATAACCAGCCTGTTGATGTTGTTGTCGTTCAGCCACGACTCCATGAAGCATAAGATGTTACAGTTTTTATTGTCCCGTTGGTAGTTTAATCTTCCGCGTAACTCATCGATTTTATTCTCCAATGATTGCACATTTGCTAGCAGAATGGAGGGAAGTGGGGGTTTATTCGATCGCCTACGAATTCTCAGAAGGCAGGCGGACCTTCGGCCCCTCTTTCTCCGCCTCCTCTTCACACAGATCATGGGGATCGGGGCCTGTTCCCGAGTAAGCAGCGTATCCTTCGCGTCGGGCTCATCAGAGTCGTGAAAGGAAAAAGAGGATTCTGCTAGTGCGTGGTGAGTAATTGCAGTTCTGATGTCTAGATGTTATTTTTGGTCATAAGAGACGGTAGTGGCAACATTATGTACAAAATAAGTAAAAAAATAAGTTACAAACAATGCAAATAAGCGAACAAAAAAACACAATCGGCTGGGGGCACGTAAAACATCTGCCATCTTCTCCGGTGTCATCTTACGTGATGCATTTTCTGAATGTTTATAGAGTAATTGGTATTCATCATAAATACGGCATCCCCTTGTGAATAAGCTATCTACGGCAGCACTGACATAACAGATATGTGTTTTTAGAAGTGTTACCCATCAAAGCATTTAAAAGATCCAGTGCTATGAACATGGGTCATAGGGTCATGATAGGCCTACCCTACTGGAGATGACACCTTATTTGCTGTAAGAAGATATGACTTATTCTACTGAGCCTTTTTACACTCATACGTCAAACATTTCTTGTTTCAACAGTGTCGTAAGTGGTTTGTATTTCCTTCAACCACACAGTCTAATAATAGAGAGAAGTGAATGAATGATCTGAGGAAGTTTTTTCTTTCTTTCTTTCAGAGGTGAACTGAATGTTCACACTCACACACCATGTGAAACAAAGCTGTGAGTTTATATATTTATCTCTGACATGCACTCATTTTCAGTTATCCTGGACGACGTTTCTGAGACTCGCCTCAGTTAAGGGAATCATATACACTAGAAATCAACTGAAAGATACTACAGTAGAAGCTGCTAGGCTGTACCTAACTAAACATGACTACACGTTACTACACATTCATTTTGACAGTTGTATAATTGCGGTACCATTGATAAACAATTTAACCATGATAATACGCAGGGTGATTCTGTAGCTATTGTAGAACATGGACTTCTATGGTTCAATATTTATAAGTACCAAGAAAATTGCTTGTGTTGTGTGACATGCATCAATTGTGTTGTAGGACATTACCTATGACATGGCAGACATGTTGAAACAAACACGACCCACACTCTATTACAAGGTTATTAAGAGTCCCTCTAATGTTATTGCATTGCATTGAAGAGTAACTCTTCAAGGATTGTGTGAGAGTCAGGCTGGTAAAGAATACAGTGCATTCGAAAAGTATTCAGACCCCCAGACCCTTTCACTTTTCCACATTTTGTTACATTTCAGCCTTGTTCTAAAATGGATTAAATACTTTATGAAAATACCTTATGAATCTACACACAATACCCCATAATGACAAAGCAAAAACCGTTTAGAAATGTTTCTTAATTTATTGAAAATAAAAAACTTAAATATCACATTTACATAACTATTCAGAGCCTTTACTCAGTATTTTTGTTGAACCATCTTTGGCAGTAATTACAGCCTTGAGTCTTCTTGGGTATGACGCTACAAGCTTGGCACACCTGCATTTGGGTAGTTTCTCCCATTCTTCTCTGCAGATCCTCTCAAGCTCTGTCAGGTTGGATGGGGAGCGTCGCTGCACAGCTATTTTCAGGTCTCTCCAGGTATGTTCGATCGGTTTCAAGTCTGCGCTCTGGCTGGGGCACTCAAGGACATTCAGAGACTTGTACCGAAGCCACTTCTGCGTTCTCTTGGCTGTGTGATTAGGGTCGTTGTCCTGTTGGAAGGTGAACCTTCACCCCAGTCTGAGGTCCTGAGCACTCTGGAGCAGGTTTTCATCAAGGATCTCTCTCTACTTTGCTCCGTTCATCTTTCCTTCGATCCTGACTGGTCTCCCAGTACCTGCCACTGAAAAACAAAACCACAGCATGATGCTGCCACCACCATGCTTTACCGTAGGGATGGTGTCATGTTTCCTCCAGACGATAAGCTTGGCATGCAGGCCAAAGAGTTAAAATTTGGTTTCTTCAGACCAGAGACAAAAATTATAGTTATTTCAATCAAATGAAAGCATACTGTACATGTTTGTTTTATTAACAAGGAATAATGAGTAGAAAGCCGAGGTCACAGACTGTTTCCAAACTCATTAATTCAGGTTATCTACAAAGAACTCGTTACAGGCCATGGTCAGCACAGCAACCAAGATGACAAACTCCTGAAAGTCCACTAAGCAGGCTGTCATGTGCCTTTTACTGAGGAGTGGCTTTCGTCTGGCCACTCTACCATAAAGGCCTGATTGGTGGAATGCTGCAAAGATGGTTGTCCTTCTCCCACCTCTACAGAGGAACTCTGGAGCTTTGTCAAGAGTGACCATCGATCACCCGATTGCTCAGTTTAGCTGGCCAGCCAGCTCTAGGAAGAATCTAGGTAGTTCCAAACTTCTTCCATTTAAGAATGACAGAGGCCACTGTGTTCTTGGGGACCTTCAATGCTGCAGAAATATGTTGGTACTCTTCTCCAGATCTGTGCCTTGACAAAATCCTGTCTTTAAGCTCTGCGGACAATTCCTTCGACCTCATGGCTTGGTCTGACATGCACTGTCAACTGTGGGACCTCATATAGACAGGTGTGTGCATTTCCAAATTATGTCCAATCAATTGAATTTACCACAGGTGGACTCCAATCAAGTTGTAGATATATCTCAAGGATGATCAATGGAAACAGGATGAACCTGAGCTCAATTTCAAGTTTCATAGTAAAGGGTACTTATGAATACTTATGTAAATAACATTTTTCTGTTTTTTATTTACATTTGCAAAAATGTCTAAAATCCTGTTTTCACTTTGTCATTATGGGGTATTGTGTGTATATTGATGAGGGGAAAAATATTAAATCCATTTGAGAATAAGGCTGTAACGTAACAAAATGTGGAAAAAGTCAAGGGGTCTGAATACTTTCTGAATGCACTGTAAGTAATATAGTGTTTGTCACAGTAGCTGTGGACTATTGAAAGCAAAATAAGATATAATGTGCTTTTACTTTCATCAAGAGCTAATTCCTTTTCCACAATGTATTTCATGATCTCTGAAACTGTTTTGACAAAGTGGCTCAATTTCAAACTGCCATCTGAAGCATTTCACAACCATGGCATGTTGTCACTGTTGTTCCAGATATTTCCTGCTAACTAGCCTTGCAGTTGTCTTCCTCATTTTAGCTTCCTCTTTGTGATGTTAAGGCTTATTAATGATCAGGCGTGTTGTCAGATGCACAGTATCATCAGCGTCCCTGTCGCTGTTTGGTTAAAGGAGAGAACTCAACTAAGGAATCATTGGGGCACCAACTAAACATCCACCATTTCAACTAGAGGTCAAATCATTCAGGTATAACATTATATTATTTCATGGTTTCATTTCTAATTCATTACATTTACATAAAACATCTGCACAATTTTGGAATATATTATACAGTATAATGTATTGCTTTTTCTAAATGTAATGGGTCTTCTTTAGTCATTGTTTCTATTTGACTTGGGGAGGCAGGTAGCCTAGTGGTTAGAGCATTGGACTAGTAACTGAAAGGTTGCCGGATCAAATCCCTGAGCTGACAAGGTAAAAAATCTCTCATTCTGCCCCTGAACAAGGCAGTTAACCCACTGTTCCTAGGCTGTCATTGACAATAAGAATTTGTTCTTAACTGACTTGCTTTGTTAAATAAATAATAATTGTAGTTTCATGAAGATATGAATGGAAGTCTTATCTACCCTAAACAAACAGTTGAAATGTGTTGGTCCACTGGTGTCACTGAAGTACAGTTAAGTACACCAAAACAAAAAACTACATCAAAAATAACCTGGAGTTAATTGTTTGGATATGGAATACATTCATGTTTAAACATTACCCAAATGTCTCTTCTGTTCATACTACAGGTTCATAGTCTGCAACTGTGAGAGCAGGCCCCCCACTTAGTGTATTTGTCAAGCTGAGTTGGACACTCAGTATTACAGGGTGTCAGTTTGTCAAATACCCCAAGTGAGGGGTCACTTGTCTGCTGAGCATCTCCCATCAGACTAACTTCAAAGAAGAACACTTCATTAACCTCCAAGTGACTTTCACTGTTAAGACTTTCTCAGAGACAAGACATTTTGATTATGTGAAAATGATTATCTTTATCTACTATGTGTGATTATGTGCAATTGATCACGCACTGTCACAAATGTCTCATGTATTTTGTGTAAGTTTGTATGATGGAACTTAGTACACTGTGTAACAAATGTGTGTCTCTGTATTAAATACTGCATTAAATAAGTACTGGGTTATAAAACATTGAGGTCCCTAGTATATTTATAGACGATGTGTATTGATTAATAGGAATGAATAGAAATGGAATTACGATTGCATTTATATAGATAACTTTTCATCAGGTTTCTATGCATTTTATGGCCTGCATTATGTGTAAGGGTGACTGACCCACTACTACCAATGTAAAGTAATCACTGGGTGATGCACAGGAACAGTGAGTGGTGGCACATTGCTCTATAATTCTCAGCACAATCAGTTATGACAGAGGAAATTAAAGGAGAGTTTGTGCTAATATGAAGCAGAGTCTAAACATTGCTTTCAACTATTTAAGGGAGATATAGGGATGATATATCACTTATTTATCTTGCACTCTGTGCTTTTACAAGGCCTATTATTATGGTCAATAACCTGCCTTTGGATACTTATATAAAACACCACCCTTTATCTGTCAGTCCCACATGCTTTCCTGTGCTCACAAAGCCATATGAGCTAGAATAAGAGCGGATGTCTGTGCTATCTTGTGATTAGATAGCAGTGTGTGACTCACATACTGCATAGAAATGGCAGTCAAAAAATATGTAGTCATCACCCATCAGTGTCATGTGTCATCAGTAACACTGAATATCGTTGTAATTTACCGACATGGTCCCAAAACCACCCAATATGACTATACTGTATGTATTTCCATACAGTAACTTTCCCATTGTGATTTCCTCTGAGATTAGACTAATTCAACCCTGTTGTTTGGCCTCAAAGGGAGTCTTCAATCAGTCAGGTAAAGGTATACTCAGGATTGGGTAGGTTACTTTCTAAATGTAATCTGTTACAGTTACTAGTTACCCATCCAAAATTGTAATCAGTAATGTATCTTTTGGATTACCCAAACTCAGTAAGGTAATAGCCAAGCTTCCTGCCATCCAGGACCTATATAATAGGTGGTGTCAGAGGAAAGCCCATAAAATTGTCAGAGACTCCAGTCACCCAAGTCATAGACTGTTTTCTCCTCTACCACACAGCAAGCGGTACCAAAAGGATCCTGAACAGCTTCTACCCCCAAGCCATAAGACTGCTGAACAATTAATTAAATGGCCACCGGACTGTTACATTGACCCCCCACCCCCATTTGTGTTGTACACTGCTGCTACTCGCTGTTTATTATCTATGCATAGTCACTTCACCCCTACCTACATGTACAAATTACCTCAACTAAACTTTACACCCGCACACTGACTCGGTACCGGTACCCCCTGTATATAACCTTGTTATTGTTATGTTATTGTGTTACTTTTGATAATTCTTTACTTTAGTTTATTTGGTAAATATTTTCTTAACTCTTCTTGAATGGTAATGGCAACACTTGTATTCGGAGCATGTGACAGATAAAGTTTTATTTGATTACATTCCATTACTTTTAGATTACATGGGCTCTCAAGCCTACACAGGGCTCCCTGTGGCACAGCGGTTTAAGGCACTTTGTACTAGAGGCGTCACTACAGACCCTGGTTGGATTCCAGGCTGTATCAGGCCTTGGCCGTGATTGGGCGGTGCACAATTGGCCCAGTGTCGTTAGGGCTTGGCCAGGGTAGTCTGTAATTATAAATAATAATTTGTTCTTTATTGACTTACCTAGTTAAATAAAGGTTAAATAAAAAAATAAAAAATAATAATTAAGAGGCATTAGAAGAAGACATACAGTGGGGCAAACAAGTATTTAGTCAGCCACCAATTGTGCAAGTTCTCCCACTTAAAAAGACGAGAGAGGCCTGTAATTTTCATCATAGGTATTATTACGTGTTATTACTTTTCTATTATTTATCTCATTTCTTTCTCTCTGTGTTGGGAAGGGTCCGTAAGTAAGCATCACTGTTAGTCTACTCTTGTTGTGATTTGAAATAATATTTATAAACCATTCAAATGTATTTGCTTGAGCCTGTCTGGGGTGACAGATGAGCATGTAAGGGATTGCAAAAACGATAACTGTAATCCGTTACATTACCAGCAAAAATATTGTAATCAGATTACAGATACTTTTGAAAAACTAGATGACTACTTCGAGGATTACTTTTAAATTCAGAAAGGATTTTTTCGAAAAAAAATGTGACACTTTTTTTTATGACATTCAAATCAGTATTGGAAAATGGCGCAAGTTTGTTTTACGCCTGAGGGAGTCTGACCACAAGTCAGAGACCACTATGACGACACACCAAACAAATGTGTTTGATGGATCGCGGAAAAAGAGCAGGAATAGATTTTTGTAGTCTACAGTCCAAGTTATGTCTTCCAAAAGTGCGAATGCTGTCGGGATCCAAAGATTATTCAACTTGAATTAAACAATGATTTCAGTTAAACACATTTTCTTTGCAGGTAGTTATGCATCCGATGAGGCAGCAGATATCAATGTTTTGTGGCATGATTTGGGTCACGGCCTCGTGTTTCTCTCTACCTCATGCCATTTATCAGAAGCTGCTGTGGTTTGACTTTGGGTAAGGGAGCAATATTATCTATTTATGTAAATTACATATTTTCTCCAGACAATCTGTACCATACAGTAATATTTATGCTTCCTTTTAGACACTAATAAATGGCTCCTGTTTCCAGAGTTTAGTAAAACCCAATTACAGTCATTCTTAGCCAACACAGCCTCTGATTTTGAATGTACCTTTTACCTTCTATAATAACTAATATAAGCCTCTATAAAACCATAACTACTTACTTCCAAAAGTAGAGACTAAGCAAACATCCTGTTTTTCCCTAATCACAGAAAGGTTTGAATGGTGTGTCTGCCCAGCTTTCCACAGCCGTCAGATGTGTTTTGGAAGTACTTGGACCTGGCCACGTTTTTCCTCCTCTACTTGTTGCCACTTTCTATCATCTCCATAGCTTACATTATCGTTGCTAAGAAGCTATGGATACGTAATGCTATAGGGGATGTGACTCTGGCGTAATATGTCGCCCACAGACAAAGGAAGAAGATGACTCTGAAGATGCTGATGTTGGTGGTGGCTGTTTTTGCTATTTGCTGGTTCCCTTTAAACTGTCATGTGATTTTGGTGTCCAGCCAGGCCATTAACACTAACAATGTTATCTACTTCACCTTCCATTGCTTTGCCATGAGTAGCACCTGTTACAATCATTTTATCTACTGCTGGCTGAACGGAAGCTTCAGGACTGAGCTCACGTCCCTGCCTTTCATTTGGCGTTCCAAGAGGGCAGTACATCCATGCTGAGGTTGTCATCTCTATAACTACATAGATTATGTATAAAGATATAGAGGTTAACATCTTTGCATAAGATTCTGTCAAGGTTGCACCTATCTCCATTCGGTTGATGTAATTTATAATTAGATCTAGGTCGACCTATAATATGAAATATTAGAGAATAACGGAAGTCTATTTCTTTAAGGGGAGGTAAAAAAAAATGTAAATGGTGAGGTAGTTTGTAAAATATTTTGTAAATAATCAGGAAAGAGAATATTAGTGAAACACTTGTATGGATACCGTAATGGTAAATAAAACTAATGTGATTGAGCATGTTATGCGTACGGCTACACAATTCAAGTAAAAAAATATTTGTTTCAGTGTCTATCGTTCTATTATAGTATAATGTTTGTAAACGTGTAACTGTGCACAGAGTAAATTTGAAACATTCACAATCATTCATTAGTGCACACTATTGCATAGGGCTATTCAATTCTGTCCCTCAAGACATGTACAAATCAAATCAAATCAAATGTATTTATATAGCCCTTCGTACATCAGCTGATATCGCAAAGTGCTGTACAGAAACCCAGCCTAAAACCCCAAACAGCAAGCAATGCAGGTGTAGAAGCACGGTGGCTAGGAAAAACTCCCTAGAAAGGCCAAAACCTAGGAAGAAACCTAGAGAGGAACCAGGCCATGTGGGGTGGCCAGTCCTCTTCTGGCTGTGCCGGGTGGAGATTATAACAGAACATGGCCAAGATGTTAAAATGTTCATAAATGACCAGCATGGTCGAATAATAATAAGGCAGAACAGTTTAAACTGGAGCAGCAACACGGCCAGGTGGACTCGGGACAGCAAGGAGTCATCATGTCAGGTAGTCCTGAGGCATGGTCCTAGGGCTCAGGTCCTCCGAGAGAGAGAAAGAAAGAGAGAAGGAGAGAATTAGAGAACGCACACTTAGATTCACACAGGACACCGAATAGGACAGGAGAAGTACTCCAGATATAACAAACTGACCCTAGCCCCCCGACACATAAACTACTGCAGCATAAATACTGGAGGCTGAGACAGGAGGGGTCAGGAGACACTGTGGCCCCATCCGAGGACACCCCCGGACAGGGCCAAACAGGAAGGATATAACCCCACCCACTTTGCCAAAGCACAGCCCCCACACCACTAGAGGGATAACTTCAACCACCAACCTACCATCCTGAGACAAGGCTGAGTATAGTAGTACTGCTGTTTTTCTTTCCTCCCTGGTAGTTAGTTGATCAGTGTATGTCATTGACCTTAGACTTGACCCACAATGTATTATCAGGGCTGATTCATTCAGTCCCTGATCAGATGGAGGAAGTAAAACCACCAGTTATGTGTGTGGCCCTCAAGGATTATTCCTGGCCCTGCCATAGCATTATCCAATTAGTCAGATCTGATGAGCCAAGATTAAGCAAGTGTGAATACTTTTCACTGAATTATCTTTAAAGGAGTACCCATAATGGCATGTCATGATACTTGAAATCATTCAAATAATCTGAGCAGAACTATCTACCAATATAATTGCTTTCCCATAAAAAAAATATTATAATTGCTTAATTTGATAATTTCATGAATTTATATAATTAGATATATAGATGATCATTAAAAATCACAAAGTTATTGAATGGCTTGGATTGACCAATCAGCATGCCGGATAGAAAAATTTACTTTTCTCACGACACCATCTGCTGGTTGAATCATAGACAATCTTCATGTATAAAATTGGTTGAATATACACTATGAAATAGTGTCAGTGCCAGGGGAATCAGATGTGCTTATGTGTGAGTATTTCATTTGTATTTAAACTAAATGTATTTGTATTTGAGTGTTTACCAGCATTTGTAACTTGAGTCTGATAATTATCTGTACAAAACAGTTAATCTGATAATACTTGTGGAATATAAAAGTACTTGCTTGTTTTCCAGTTTCTTGAAATACTTTGCAAATACAACGTATTTCTATTTGAAAACTGAAATGGTCTATTCATTCCTTTTACAATTTAGCAGATGCTCTTATCCAGAGCAATTTACAGTAGTGAGTGCATACAACCCTAGTGTTGCAAGTGCCATGCTCTACCAAATGAGCTACATCATCACAAACCACTCGATGTCTCAATGTAATCAATTACTGTATTATGCATTGTTTTTCTTCATGGTGATGGAAAGTCTACAGGTACAAACCTAGATGACCAGCCTATGTACAATACAGTAATGAACATTTACATTAAGTGGTTTGTAAGGATGGTAAATTAATACTGCACAGAAAGTGGTTGTTTTCAATGTTATTTGATCTAGAAAAATAAAGCAAGGTATGACATCAATCCATACTTTGGTTTAGTTTCCCTGGCACTGTTTCCACATACTAACGTTTTAACATTTGTGGCACAAATCCCATTCAAGTCATGGGACCGATGTTTGCATTTTTCACGTATAATGTAAAATCATCCAAAACTATCTAAAATGTATTGTGAAGCTCAACAAAGTCATGTATAGATGATTAGAACATGATGCGGGAAAAATGCTAATATTGTTCCGATTACAGAAAAATGCTAATATTGGTCCAATGCATGGATTGCTGTCATACCTTGTCAATAGACTGATGGTTAGGAAACCAATGTCATTTTGTTATTTGGGTGATCTATACCTTTAACGCCAACAAGCCAGAGACCTGGCCGTGTGGTGCCAGGATAACAACCTCTCCCTCAATGTAATCAAGACAAAGGAGATGATTGTGGACTACAGGAAAAGGAGGACCGAGCACACCCCCATTCTCATCGACGGGGCTGTAGTGGAGCAGGTTGAGAGCTTCAAGTTCCTTGGTGTCCACATCACCAACAAACTATCATGGTCCAAACACACCAAGACAATCATGAAGAGGGCACGACAAAGCCTATTCCCCCTCAGGAAACTGAAAAGATTTGATGTACGACACAGTACATCACTGGGGCCCAGCTTCCTGCAATCCAAGACCTTTAAACCAGGCGGTGTCAGAGGAAGGCACTATAAAGATTGTGAAAAACTCCAGCCACCCTAGTCAAAGACAGTTCTCTCTGTTACTGCACGACATGCGGTACTGTAGCACCAAATCTAGGTTCAAAAGGCTTAACAGCTTCTACCTCCAAGCCATAAGACTCCTGAACAGCTAATCAAATGGCTACCCAGACTATTTGCATTGCCCCTCCCCCCTTTTATGCTGCTGCTACTCTCTATTTATTATCTATGCAGTCACTTTAACTCTACCTACATGTACATATTACCTCAACTACCTTGACTAACCGGTGTCGCTGAAAATTGTACCGGTACCCCTGTATATAGACTTGCTACTGCAGTAGAACATCATCCTACTCATGCCACCTGGTGTAAAATATTGTGAACTACCTCACATTTGAATGTCCACCATATTTTCATCATATTATGGATTAAAGTGTCAGAATTATATTGTTATTTTCAATAGATCACCAACTACAAATGTCATATCACAAAATAAGACACATTTTATTTTACATATGGCATGTTTGTCAATCTCAAATTAGATGGTCTTTCTGAGAAGTCAGCTTTGTAACAGTTTACAGTTTTACCACACAAAAAAAACGGTATAAGCAATTGATATTGGTATGGTTGTAAACAATACATTATGATTTTGGTAGCTAATACAAATTGGTTGTCTCATTGATGTCACTGAAATCATGATATCTACTGTAATACACATAGAGAACATCAGAGGGCTCCATCAGCTTGTTTATGACTGTAAAACAGTCAAATTGCTTAATTTGACCATACAATATAAAAGTAATAATATCCAGTCTCCTACAGATGTATAATTATTGTACTTTTTCTTATTTTTGACTGTGGATTGTGATGTCTTCGTGGATATTTCTTGTGATTCTATGCTGTACTTGTTTGGAAATGTAAATGAACAATGCTGAGAAAAACTCAAGTTTAATTTCATAACAAAATAATTTGTGTTGTTACACAATGTAAAATCCTTGCTAAAGGGTAGCTTAGTAGAAATATCAGTAGTGTGGTATTAGTTCTGCAAATCTTAATTTTAAGTCTGCTTTTCAATTATGTGTTGCAGAAATACAGCAACTGGCCATGTTTTCTGTTCAAATTTGTCTATGACTATATACTTCTTCATTAAGTAAGGTTTATAACAAATTACATCACAACATAATTTCCATGAATAGGAATGTAATTTTAGTTTTGTTTACAAAAGTCCAAAACATGTATAAAAAGTAATACTAATACAAAATGAAATACATTTTCTTCATTCATTCAGTACAGCCATTAACATAGTTTGTACAGTACATTTCATAACTTAGTTTGAGAAAAGCTAAGCGATTGGTTAAGAGATGGCTGAGTTATTGTTAAATCAGGAAATCCCATTTTACGTGTCCATTTAAATCCTTTGTAAATCCACCCCACAATGGCCTATCCACTTGAATCTTTTTAGAATAATCAAATACATTACCACAATGAACCATGCTACACTTGGAATTGATATCTTAAAAATATGGACACTGTTAACAATGACCTTTTTTGACTATGTAACGCTAAACTTAAAATAATTTTTAAAAATCTTCTCATGGACTAAAAGTCAGATTCACTCCAAATGTTGTCTTTGGACAGTAGTCCACAAAGCATTTGAGAAAATATTGTTGGTTTAAAGATGGCCGCACTATACCAGTAGATTCATATTTGAAATCTAAATCTCATGAACCATAGGACCAAATGACACCAACTTTGGAATGTAGACCCATGGTGCATGTCTTAACTTAGTTTCAGCTAACGAATTGGTCGAAAGATGGCTGAGTTATTGACAAATCAAAAATCTGATTTTACGTGTCCATTTAAACCACTGTAAATCCACTACATAGTGGCCTATCAACGCTATCATGGATGTCCTTGTGGTATTGAGAGATAAACATGGTAATGCTTTCACTGATTCCACATGAAGGAAGATAGTTCCTACATGATAGGGTGCTTGATTTTTTTATCCTATTAATCTTGAGTCCTTTCTGTCATTGAGCCTGGTCAGCTATATTTGTATTTTTTATTCGGAATAGATCTAATGTTATTTTTTACCTGGTTTCACATGTAACGTATGTGAATGCTAATGTGACATAATTTACTCCGTTTCAGATATTTTGTCATGCATCAAAAGCTATCCATGAAAATGATGCATTCATATTTGAAAAGTTTGTCAGAAGATACATTCTTTTAAATGCATACCATGCGCCTACATACCAAATTTCATGAGAAGAAGTTACCTATGGTTCATGAGAAATTTTTCACAGGTTTTCCAAATTCTACAAGATGGAGGAAAATCTGTCCTGACAGATCTTATGGGTCCTTGAGGCAAATTTGTTCAGTATGAAGAACAACACCTCGATACAACGTTTCACGCCTCTAGGTCAAACGAGACGGCGCATATGAGGGTTTAAGTGAGACTGCTTATAACAGTGCCACATATAGGTCAATCAGTGCCATTATTTTTGACCAAGTTATTCAGGTCTCTAGTTTCTGTGTGTAAAATTAGAAAAAAGTTACCAATCTATGCTTGCGTTATTTGACCATAAGGAAAACAAGGAAAACAAATAATCTAATAACAATAGGTTTTACAGCTTTGCTGTGAACCCCTAAATGTTTACACATCCACATCTGAGTTTGAGCAGTTATGTTGTTCAAGGTAGGTTCTAGTTCAGTAGTACGCATACTGATCATATTATAACCTGTTGATGTCAGCCTTCTAGGTTGTGTTGGCAGATGTGTTGTTAGCATCAACAGTTAGTATGTGCATCCTGTGACATAGCACTGCAGGGCATATTCACACAGCAGGAGCAGGGTGTCAAGCCTTTGCAGGAGATAGAAGGTGTGGAGCAGAGTAGGTACTGTCAGCAGAGTGCAGGAGGAAAGGTACCGAAAGACCTGTTCAAACCCGCGCAGGTCTTTCAGCAACTCGTGAGATATGCCCATCTTCAGCGCCACCTGCTGGTAGTTCTGTACTCCTGGGAACGTTGGGTCCAGCTTCAGAGCCAGAGAATCCACCAAGGCCTGCGGCAGCCTGCCTAGACGGACCCCTGGACAGAAGATACACAGGCCAATGGGGAAATGAGCACAGATCCCCCTGTCCACCTACCACAAGAGGTTAACTATTCAGCTATTACTAGATGTTACTGTTTCTACATTCAACATTTGAGAATGTCTCATGGACAGTGACAGTGTGCAAATAACTTCATCCTCTGCGGATCACACACACCAGGTCAGTTGGTGTGTTGCTTCACCAGGAAGCCTACAGGAAGCAAATTCTAACAATTGTAGCATGCTGTCATCATTACTATCTCAGGACTAGCCCATGCTGTAAAGGGAAAACATTTATCCTCTTCTTGAATATTTAGCCAGTGGTGCCAAGTATGCAGCTAAGTCTCTTGGCACAACGATTGTCTGTTTCTCCATGTGGCCTGTAGAACAGTAAGACATTGTATATTTGACTATTCCTCTTGGCCAAGATAAAGAAATGTTTTAAAACCATTAAGACACAACGAAAAACAACTTTAAAAACTACTGGTATAAACTGCTGCATTAACTTTGAAATCCAGAACCATTAAAAATAAGATTAGATTCTGTGAATACGTAGCTCAACTAAATCCCTAGCCACAACAGCAACAGAACTTCACCTCATCAGTCACATATACTGTGTATTGTGGTTTCTTTGAGAGTTGCAATGTTTCATTTGGTTTCTGTTGAATGTGCTCCAGCATTAAAATAAGCTTTAGATATCAAGTAAACTGAAGAATAACACACCTTGCATGATTCGGAGACACTTCTTCAGCAGGCTCACTGTTTCCATCTACAAATATAAATATTAATGAATGAATACTTTTTTTGCTCCGTCCAGGGAAACATTCTCTACTAAATGAGTGAAGCTGTAAACTTAGTTTGTCATATCTAGCTAATTATGTCTTAAATGACAAGTGGGAAACATGAAACAAATGATCTATGGGCATCCAGTCTCTTGCCTATAATGGGAGGGTATCACAACTTATGATATCAGCCTGTGTGTGTGTGTGTGTTTACATTGCATCCCATGGGCCACAACTTAAAAGTGAAATGAAGGGTGCCATTTGCTTTAAAAAAAAATCTGTGTAAGCATAAAATACAGCTACATCTAGTGACTGCTCACTCAAACTCACTACTGTTGAGTAAATGGTCACCTGTGTGAGAACAGCAGGTGAAACATCTCTGTCTTTCCTAAAGGTAATTACCGCATTACTGCCTCCCAGACTGCTGTTGCAGGGTTGTTGATGGCTGTTCCAACAGCTGTCAGTTTGCTCCTCTGGGCAGTCAGATGGACTCCTCCTCAGTTGTCTTCCTCCTAACCTGTCTCCGGAGGAGCTGTCCCTAATCTCAGATATCTCAGTAATCCCCAGACTCACAGAGCTACAGTCTGGGTCTGTAGTACTGTCAAGGTCCAGTGTTGAGGCTGCAGTGGTGTGGAAGTCTAGCTCAGTGCACTCCACTGGGACATGCTGATGGAGTGGGCTCGCAAGCAGCTCAGAGGCACAGTATCCCTCACTGCTCTGCAGGAACAAGGACCCTGCCACATACTCCCCACTGTCTATTGGACCCACAGGGATCTCCATTGTGAGTGGGACGTCCCCACTGACTGAGGGCGGCTCAGAGGATATCTGAGAGACAAACCCAGATGAGCAGTTACTGCAGGTGGAGTTCTGTACCAGCGGCTGGGTCTCCAGGGGGTATCTGTGGTCCTGAGTTTTAAGGTCAGGGCTTAGTACAATGGACCCCAGAGGGACAATCATGTCCACTTTGGACTGCAGTCTGGCCAATGTTTCTGCAGTGGTGGTAGAGTTAGCACATGCACCTGTAGGAAGACAGGTCATCAGAGGGTTACATTAGTACCCTAACAAACCCCTTATGAACCACGCATTCACAAATTGACTAAAATATGAGTCAATTAGGGGATGTTTAAGGCGTGGTGGGTGCTGTTTTACTCTGATAATTACCTGAGCCTTGGCCTTCCTGCTCCAGGTTCAGTGTGACCCTGTTCACTCGGTATGCTGCACACTCCATGTCATTCTGACTTGTGCTTTGAGGAGCCAGGCATCCTTTCAGAGAGAGAAGATAATTAATGAGCCAGAGGAGGCACAGTTTGAGGAGGATTACTTGTACCCTGCGTGTTACTATAAAAGAGATTTCAACAAACACACTGACAGAATCCACATTATTACAGTTTCATCAGTGGTTGTGTGAACATCTCATGCAACAAAAACTTAATTAGAGGAGAGATTTGCGTGTGGATAATGAGATACCTTTAAATATTTTCTTTAGTAAGGTATGTCTGAAGTATATAAACAAGGCAGCAGCTAGGATTGCCATGGTAACCAGGGCTACAGAAATTGTGGCGGTAACAGCAGCATTATGGGCTGGACCTTCTGGGCTCCAGACTTTTTCCACATCAACTTCTCTGCTTCCTGCAAAACAAAAGAATTGAGGTTGGTGCTCAGCAAATGGCTGAGCAAATGCTTTTACACACAACATTTATTTGATGTTTTCCATTTATGACTTTGATCCTTTGGCAAATACAATTATTATAACACTATTCTATTAATAATGAACAGTGTTATAATTCTTAAATATCTCATAACCCAAACAATTAATTATCTACGTCAACAATTGCACACAGAAAATTAGGCTAATAAAAACATGGGTAATTAAGTTTCCAGCATATGGAGATAATTTTCCAATATAACAGTAGGCTACACAATTGACTTCAATAATGAAGTTGTTTTCCTTTCTTAGAGTCCCGTCCAAGCTTTACTGAGACTTACGGCTGCACTGCTGCTCAGTGGTGGAGGAGGGACCACATGGCATGCACTCCAAATCCTGCAAGCCATTTATCCGTGTCTTACTGTAAAAGCTGAAATCAGATAAAATTAAAGCAGGAAAAAAAGTCTGAAATAGTGGTATTTCAAGTAAACAAGCTAGTAAAACTAAGTCCACATGTTCTGGTCTGGATGAAGAGCTTTTATGACTTAAAAGCACAGCTATGTCTTAACTCTAAAGATCTGTAGATACTATATGTAAGAAAGCGATGCGATAATGCACAGTACAAACCCTTGTAAACACTCCCCACAGACAGCATTGCTTTTAGAGGTGCACAGTGACTTCTGGTGCCTGTTTATGCGTTTACATGACTGGCAGAATCTGCAGAAGTGGTAACCCCAACCCTCTTTATAAGTCTTGACATTACAGGGGATGCAATAAGCCGACCGTCCACTTCCATAACCACAGTCCTGCCGGGAAATAAGAATCAAAATATACAGTGCAGATCTGTTTACAGCAAAGGATTTCACTGAAGTTAATTTCTGAAGCAGACGGTTGCAAAACAGAAATGAATATGATGATTAGAGGTCTAGATTACAAAATACATGACTGTTTCCCCTTCCAATGAGCACTGGGGTTATTTTAGGTCATGGGTAAACCCAAATGTGAAGATCCTTAGCATGCCTGCCAAGTGGACTTGTGTGAACTTGGAACAAGGTTCTCTGCCAGTGGGATTGTTAGAGTGAGATCACCACAGACAGTCAAACCAAGCTTTTTGTGGTTTCATAAAATTGTAGGATGTTCATTTGAACCAGTTTGCTACAGCAACAGGAAATGTGAATTATTATGTGGATAACCAATGGACATTTTTGTAGGGGTTGATAGGCTATATTTTTCTAAAGGGAAAATCAAGGCGGACATTTCTCAATGGAAATTCCATATTTCATAAGCTTTTGTAAACCTAAAATACACTACACGTTTTACATTGCCTGCATTGCAGGAAAGTTATCCTGCAATTAAGGATACAATTAAGATCCTACACCTGTAATGACAAATCCTGGTTCTGCAGTAAAGGGTGTGAACATTTAAACCTTAAAACGTTTAAAGGAAATTGGGATCCTAAACGTTAAGAAAAATCCCTAACTGAGTTATCGTAAGCACCAGAGCTAATCAGTCTCCTCGGTTCCTAGAGGAGTCGAATCTTGACACTCAGAAATGGGGAAATGGGAGTCGACACCGGGAGCTGACGTGCAAGGAGTCGATTAATCAATTATGGCAGAGAAAGGCAAGCGACAACTGTGAAATCCTGTTTGGCAATACTTTGAGAACTTCGATGAGAAGTTAATGCAAGGTGGAATTGAGTTACAGTAATGGTAGTACAGGTGTAATGCTTAATCATTTGAAAGGGATGCACCGTGTGACCCAAACATGAGACCCAAACCGTTGCAGGCAGCAGTACAGCTGCATTGTGAATTCACGTGGAATTCTAAATATTTTTATTTTCCTTATTATTAACTCGAAACCCATAACAAAATGCCAGTTTAAACGTTAAGAAATGTTTTCCATTTGTCACACAATTACTGCTCAGCTGTTTGTTGTCCTTAGTGAAAATACAGTAAATTCTCTTCCAAAACAAAAATATTCCTCTATAATGTAATAATACCCACCTCTGACAGCTCTTGTCCTGGTCCACATTGCAGACAAGGGTGGCAGTTCCCATTCAAGTAGTACTGGGTTTCAGAACAATCCATGACAGCGATGTAACTCCTAAGAAAAGGTCATATGTTTGATATTTTATAGCTCAGTAGTTCGCTCCTTTTTTATCTTTATAATTAACACTGAGTAAAATGGAAACAAAATGCATAGAGATTGCTGTATCTTAACCACTGCACTGAATATTGTATTTTTTATTTTATTTCTTGAACATTTATTTAACTAGGCAAGTCAGTTAAGAGCAAATTATTATTTACAATGACGGCCAACAAAAAGGCAAAAGGCCTCCTGCGGGGCTGGGATTAAAAATACAAATAAACAAAACACACATCACGACACGCGAGACAACACAACACTACACAAAGAGAGACCTAAAACAACAACATAGCATGGCAGCAACACATGACAACACAGCATGGTAGCAGTACAACATGGCTGCAGCTCAACATGGTAGCACCACAAAATAGGGTACAAACATTATTGGGCACAAACAGCACAAAGGGCAACAAGGTACAGGCAATACATCACGCAAAGCTGGCACAACTGTCTGTCCATGATTGAGTCTTTGAATGAAGAGATTGAGATAAAACTGTCCAGTTTGAATGTTTGTTACTGCTCGTTCCAGTCGCTAGCTGCAGCGAACTGAAAAGACGAGCGACCCAGGGATGTGTGAGCTTTGTGGACCTTTAACAGAATGTGACTGGCAGAACGGGTGGAGGATGTTGGCTGCAGTAGATATCTCAGATAGGGAGGAGTATTGAACACATTGAATTAAAACTTTTGCTTGTGTGCATGTTGAACAATTTTCAATATCCCATAACTGGATGTCACTGAAGTACAGTAAAAATGCAAAACACAAACAAGAGTATATAGAATTACAGACATAGAATGTCTAAAACTGAAATCAGCTAGGCTCCATCGTCATCTATATGTGTTGTGTTGAGGGGTGAAAAGCGAGAGAACACTATTGAGAAAGAATACATGCAGAGATTTTAGCATACTAAATTACAACCCTGCTATACTAACATTGATTGGTGAGATTACTTAACAGTTTTATGAAATGCCACAAAGCAAAAGCATTAAAATCGAACAGCTCATTGGCAACTGGAAAGATCATTCATTACCAGCGGTGCGTATCTGATACATCCATCACTTAGGCTACAAGCTAATATATTACACCTCCCACCCTTAGTATCACAACACATTTAAATATATTTCACTGTCACATTACCTTGATCCATACGTTTTACGAAGATACTTAAGCACACTTTTTAAAAATCGTTTTCACGAGCCTATACTTTAGCACGCTATCGATAGACAGTTCCACTTCATCCAATCTGGACATGCCCTGACATGCCTTACAGACTGCACGTCGGGCGGCCAAAACCATCCTCAATGCGTACTAATTGGGAAACGTCTGAGGTTCTGCGTAACATTATCTATAAGAAATATGCAGCCGTATTTTTGTTAGAGCAGTGATGGAATATTGGCTAATAACAGAGAATAAACAAACGGTAGAATACTTACTGCCTGTCTGTCTGTGTAATAGTAGAGCTTCTCTATGCAATATAGTAGACCTATAATAGCATGTGAACAGTATGTAATAGATAAGGACTGTGTGGGCTAATAGTATGTCTCTGTGTAATTTAAATGATCAAAAATAATATTAATTCAATAAAATTGTTTTTGTGACAACAATGAAAACATTTGAATGTTTCTCTCTGCTAGAGAATTATGGCTAATTTGAGTTCATTAGAAATTGTTGTCATAGTATGAAAAGTAAACATCAAATTGCTTCAATTGGGGTTTTAATATGTGCTTGTCAGTAGGATCAAAACTGCGGTAACATAATAATCTTTCCTCATAATTTCACAACATAACGTTGGACAATGCATTTTCCCTTCATCCAGGGTAGACTAAATCTCTGTCAAGTTTTGATACTTCTCTCAATAGTGTACTTTCAATTTGTGCCATCTCCATTGTCTATGACTAAATTCCATCCACTAAATTCCATCGCTGACCTGGTTACTGCTTGAAACAAGTTATCTTTTTCCAAGCCAAGCATTGTTCAGTCTACATAGGCCCACTTACTTATCATCTTTCACAAAGGACAGGGAGTAATCCAAGTGTGGGATGACTTTCACACAGTCTTCATAACCCCCTAAAACAAACCTTTGGGGTAGGCTACAGAGAATCAATATCCTCGCATTGTAAAAGGATATCAAAATGCTCAATCCTCTCATTTGAACTGTAGACTAAATCCTTTATTTTAAAGCAGCCAAACAATGTAGACGTGACTCCGTTCATATAGCCCAGCTGATGTTTATCATTTGCAGAGGGTGATGTGGAGAGGATCAGGTCAGAGTGGACCATTGGTAATGGAGGTGAACTGTACTTATGTGATGAGTGATGTTTCCTTTAGACCTGAAGACTCCTGTCATCTCCTTAGAGCCAGAAACTATGCAGGGCAGTGGGATAACGCAGCATTATGTAAGTCAAGAGAACAACCTTCTTTCAATATCGGGTCAGTTACACCACAGCTGCTATAGTATAGGGTATGTATGGATTCAATAGACATGACATAATGTTCTTCTGAAAAGCCTCCAAATTCCATTGTTTGATATAGATGACATAGAGATGTCTGTCTGATTGTTGAATGTGCCTTGCATAATCTTTTCGAGAAAGTTAAGGGAAGCTAAGTATTGTTTGTCGCCAATATGTATGTTGTAGCTGTTGGACAGTTATGTTTTATGAGAACTAGAGAATTCCATTGGATGAGGAAACAGAGGTCATGCACAGTCTACGTCAGACTTAAATGCCATTGTTACAGGTGGAGGAGCCTTCTGTATTCTGGTAGACTACAAACAAGAAGATAGTGAATTCTCTCATATTCATAATCTCAACTATTTGCAGTGAATGATGTGACCTTGGTATTACACGGTTGTGCTTACTGTCTTTGTCATTGCAACATATTTTTCTTAATATCAAATGTAGTCAGTCCTCTAAGAATGCAAACATCATTATGATAAAAAAAAAATAACAATAGGCTGATGGCAATTTATTGTGTGAATGTATGCAAACAGTTTGATTACCAGTAATGTTACTTTCTACAACTGTACTCTACTATGGAAAGAAGCTCCGCCCCATGTCTCAGAGTGCCTGCAATGTCTCTCTTTGACCCAGCAGGGAGACTGGCTCATTCACTGTGCTTCTCTTATTCAGAAGAAGCACTCAGACCACCTAAGAAAGTGGAGTGCTGACTTTGTATAGTGTGGAATGTTATTTTGTAGCTAATTCGTTTTTTTTCTCTCAATTTTCAAATATTGCAGTTAAAGCATTTTCTTCCCATCTCTTTAACAATGTTTAAAATAGCTAAACTCAAGATTTAACACAATCATTTCCTTTTGGTGTCATGAAGTACTTTTCAAAATGTTTATTTCTCAAACTCAAAAAGGAACTGTCACCCAGTGCTCACCAATAGGTTTATGTTTAGTTTACTGTCATGTGGTGTTAACCATGGATTTATTTACTTTGTTTACCACCAAAGGTCAGTCATTATTTTTTAAATACATAAAGAAGTCAATGTCAAAGCGTTATTCAAACATGTAGCCTTATTTTGCTCGGTCAACAAAGAGGCTTCTGTACCTAACCATAAACATAAGCAAACACAGCATTAATGTGACCGTTTTAACAATGCATCATAATGCTGTCTTTGCTGCTTTGGAAGGAATCTCGAGTGCTGACAGAAAGCAGCCTGTGGTCTTTTACCTAGTGCTGTGTAGCCTACTTGAAGGACTGTTTTTTAATCCAGTGGGAGCTGGTCCTCCGAAGGCCATGAAGCACTGCCAAACACAGACAGGCGGACACAGAAATGTTTAAGATAAGAACCCTGACGGAAACATTTAACACCTGCAGCCAAAGGGAAAAAGTGATATTTTTGTCAAACACATTTGTTGCTTGCCCAAGTAACCTCGCCAGCTCCCTAAAGAGACTATCACCAGTTTATCCTTAGCTCCTCATCACCATGGGAAATAGGAATTTTCCAGTGTCCTGATAATATTATAACCTGGAACATGCTTTGTCTTTAGTGGTTTCAAGGGTATAAAACAGAGCATTATAGTAATCATCCCATCCATTCTGAAGCCTAAACATCCTTCAAAAGATTACCGACAAAAGGACAGCATTTTATGAAAGTAAGATATGATGTAGGCTGTGCTATTGTCTGATATACTTGTCCATATTACTTTATCAAAGACAAAGATGCCGATGTCATTTTGGTCTAACAAATCTCATTTTACTGACTAGACAGTCAGCAGACACAGTCAGTGTCTTTCAAATGTAGTATATATAACAAGACATAGAGTCATTTAATGTTACCCCTGGGAGGATTTATACTGTTTTGTCACAGTGTGCCTGTCACTGCAGTTAGTTGTGACTTGTATGAATCCATAAAAAATATGAACTACTTTCTACTTTTACCACATTAAATTTCTGAGCTACTGTATGCGATTTTAGATCATCCAATGGCACAGTGAACACTGACCAGATGACATTGATAAATCTTAGTGAGTTCCATCTGGCTGCTTCTCCTTTATTCTCATAGGCTCATTGGTTGTTGGCACAAGTGTATTGGTCCACATCTCTTACACACCAGACATGTTGAATGTGACTAGGCAGGAAGAGCCCAAAATTCAATTGGAATATCAGACTTCTTCTCTTTTGAAAGGATGGTTACGGTACCGATGATGTTAATATTTAATCTGTGGGTAGCCTCAGAGTACAGCACAACACAACCACAGCAGAGCCTTGCAGAAGTGGTTCCAAACTTTTACTCGACATGACCCCAAATTGACACTAGAAAATGCAGGGAACCATACATGTCAAATTATATTCCCTAGTTAACGCTGTGTGTTCATTTTCACTCAATTGTAGGTCCTACACGCTGTCTCAACATATAATAATGACATGAAAGCGAATTCTAATAGTGTAAGTTATTAGTTGACGCTAAAAGGTTATATTCTATACCCATTTGAAGAGAAAACATTTCTTATTTTGTTTGATAAGATTACAGATTTTCTTTCAGGGGACCCCATTTAAATTTCAAGGGACCCCACGTTTGGGAACCCACGTTTGGGAACAACTGCCTTACAGGAAGAGTGGCTGTAGGCCACTAGGCACTAATAGCTCAATGCACTGCAAGTCACCTCCGTTGCTGGCGCTCATGACCTGCAATACCAAAATCTAACTGAGGAGCTCTACTATCCTCAGTAGCCTTCATCATGGCTTGGAGAATGTATCGCCTATAACAACGTAATTAGTTACACTGTACCTGCTTATGACAGGTTGAACTGAGCAAAGTTGCTGACGTTCAGCAGAATCCTGCTTATCTTTTAAGATGTTTATAAAGCCAAGCTTTAAATGATATCAGACAATAGACAGAATCTACTGCACACCCAGAGGTGATTAGGGAAGGTGCTGGAGGCAAAAGGCAAAACTGGAGAAACAAGAAAAAGTCTCTGCAGACTGCCAGTCAGATGCACTTTTCTTTAATAGTGAATGAGCTTTCGGTCGATGATATCAAACAACAAATCCCTTATGGTTCAAGAGTCCTAAACAAGAGGTTCCTTTGCCAAAAGGTACCTGCCAGGCCTTATGCAATATACAATGACAATCCTTTATAAGAACTTCACATATTTCAAGTAACAGACATCTCAACATCAACTGTTCAGAGGAGACTGTGTGAATCAGGCCTTCATGGTTGAATTGCCACTAAAGGACACCAACAATAAGAAGAGACTTTCTTGGGCCAAGAAACACAAGCAATGGACATTAGATCAGTGGAAATCTGTCCTTTGGTCTGATGAGTACAACCGCCGTGTCATTGTGAGACGCAGAGTAGGTGAATGGATGATCTCATGTGTGGTTCCCACCACTAAGCACAGAGGAGGAGTTGTGATGGTGTGGGGGTGCTTTGCTGGTTACACTGTCTGCGATTTATTAAAGGCACACTTAACCAGCATGGCTACCACAGCATTATACAGCTATATGCCATCCCATCTGGTTTGCGCTTAGTGGGACTATCAGTTGTCTTTCAAAAGGACAATGACCCAACACACCTCCAGGCTGTGCAAGGGCTATTTGATCAAGAAAGAGAGTGATGGAGCCGTTCCTCCACCCAGTCCACGAGGTACTGAAGGCCCCTCGCCTGACGTCTCGAATACAGTATGGAACGAATGGAGTACGCCGGGGCCCCCTTGATGTCCAGAGGGGATGGAGGAACCTCCCGCACCTCAGACTCCTGGAGCGGGCCCGCCACCACCGACCTGAGGAGAGACACATGGAATGAGGGGTTAATACGGTAATTGGGGGGAAGCTGTAACCTATAACAAACCTTGTTAACTCTCCTCATGACTTTAAATGGCCCTACAAACCCAGCTTCTGACAGGGCAGGCGGAGGGGAAGGTTTCGGCTCAAGAGCCAGACCCGGTCCCCCGGTGTGAACACCGGGGCCTCACTGCAGTGGCAGTCACGGCGTGCTGAAGGTGGACATGGGCGGCGTCCCATGTTTCCGTCGCGCGCCGGAACCGGTCGTCCACCGCAGGAGCCACGGTCTGACTGATGCCAAGGAGCCAGAACCGGCTGATAGCCCAGTATGCACTGGAAGGGAGAGAGATTAGTGGAGGAGTGGTGGGCCATCTCTGCCCAGGGCACGAACGCTGCCCACTCCTCTGGCGCCGGTCCTCGCAATAAGACCTCAGAAACCTACCCACATCCTGGTTAACTCTCTCCACCTGCCCGTTACTCTCGGGGTGAAAACCTGAGGTAAGGCTGACCGAGACCCCAGACGTTCCATGAACGCCCTCCAGACCCTCGACGTGAACTGGGGACCCCGATCAGACACTATATCCTCAGGCACCCCGTAGTGCCGGAAGACGTGTGTGAACAGGGCCTCCACAGTCTGTAGGGCCGTATGGAGACCATGCAAAGGGAGGAGATGACAGGACTTATTACACACGGCTGCAATGCGGTCACTCTCCATCTCCACCCCTGAAGTGGAAATGCGATACCCTAGGAAAGAGACGGACTGTTGGAAGAACAGGCATTTCTCAGCCTTGACGTACAGGTCATGCTACAACAGGCAAGGAAGCACTCTGCGCACCAGGGACACATGCTCAGCGCGTGTAGCGGAGTACATCAAAATGTCATCAATATACACCACTACACCCGTCCCATGCAGGTCCCTGAAAATCTTGTCTACAAAGGCTTGGAAGACTGATGGTGTATTCATCAACCTGTATGGCATGACGAGGTACTCATAGTGCCCAGAGGTGGTACTGAAAGCCGTCTTCCACTCGTCTCCCTCCCGGATACGCACCAGGTTGTAAGCGCTCCTGAGATCTAGTTTGGTGAAGAAGCGCACCCCGTACATTGACTCTATCGCTGTGGCTATGAGCGGTAGCGGGTAACTATACCCCACAGTGATCTGATTCAGACCCCGATAGTCAATACACGGGCACAGACCCCCCTCCTTTTTCTTCACAAAAAAATAAACTTGAGGAGGCGGGTGAAGTGGAGGACCGAATGTACCTATGACGCAGGGATTCGGAGACATGTTTCCATAGCTGACAGAAGATACACGTAACTCCTGGGAAGTGCAGCGTCTACCAGGAGATCTATTGCACAATCGCCCCGTCGATGAGGTGGTAATTGAGTCGCCTACTTTTTGGAGAAGGCGAGAGCCAAATCGGCATATTCAGGGGGAATGCACACGGTGGAGACCTGGTCTGGACTCTCCACCATAGTAGCACCAACGGAAACCCCTAAACACCTACCTGAGCACTTTCGCGACCACCCCATGAGAGCCCTCTGTGGCCAAAAAACAGTGGGGTTATGACAAGCTAACCAGGGTAGGCCCAGCACAACGGGAAATGCAGGATAGTCAATGAGGAAGAGACTAATTCTCTCTGTAAGACCCCCTGCATCACCATGCCCAAAGGCGTGGTGACCTCCCTAAGCAACCCTGACCCTAAAGGTTGACTATCTAAGGCGTGAACGGGGAAGGGCATATCCACCGGAACGATGGTGATCCCTAAACTATAGGCTAAAGCTCTATCAATAAAATTCCCAGCCTGAATTTAAGAGCGCCTTATGCCGGGAATGCGCGCAAAACTCAGGGAACGTGACAGACACAAACATATGTGCAACAGAGGGCTCTGGGTGAGAATGGTGTCGGCTCACCTGGGGTGACGCCAGAGAGCACTGCCTGCTGCCTCGATTCCCAGAGGAACCAACCCGGCACCGACCGGCAGTGTGACCGTTGCGGCTACAGATGGTGCTCACAAAACTCCGAAAACCAAAATAATAAAAGTGGGTACAAAACCCGTCGCACACCAAAACATAACTTGCACATAACATACAGTCAAACAATCTCCGACAAGGACATGAAGGGAAACAGAGTGTGAAATAAACAACATGTGGGATGGGATTGGAACCAGGTGTGAAGGAAGACAAGACAAAACCAATGGAAAATGAAAAATGGATCAGTGATGGCTAGAAGGTCGTGACGTCGACCACCGAAAACCGCCCGAACAAGGAGAGTCGGTCGACTTCGGCAGAAGTCGTGACAATACTTTTACAGAGAGAATTGTTTATTCTGGATAACATTTTCTTCAGAAAAATGTGCCAAAAATGCTTTTCATGTACAAGTCTTCAGTATTTTACAGATAGAAATGTAAATGTCTGGTCCTGTAGCTTCTCAAAAAAAGGAAACCAACATTTTAAGGCTCACTTCACAGAGACCAAAAAAATGGATTTGCAGGATATGCAAATATGTGCATATTTAATGAGATATCACCTCATTTAGCTTGTGGAAAGCTAGCCAAAACGTTTGACCCAAGTTAAACAATGCTACCAAATACCTATTAAAGTGGTAATACTGTATCAATCGGCCAAAACTGCAGTGGGTTAAAAGCCCAGCCATAGGTGGAAAAACTATTTATTACTCTGTTCACTGTTTGTAACCTTTAATTTAAAAAAAATGCTTTAGCCTTGGCATTTCCTCTCTTGGAAACCTTGCCTTTTTCCTCTTTCCCTCTCCCACACATTCACTCCTCTCGCTTCACCCTGTTTCAGCTGGCCAGCCTTACATTAAAGAATGAAAATCACAGACTCGCATGAACAAAGCACATTACTATTTTTTTCACAAATCTTGTCTCATATCTAATTTTGAGCTAAATTGGGAGTCGTAAGTTGAATCCCTAAGATAAATTCAGAGGGTACAGAGAGACAAGTCATTTCAGCTGAGACACGGTTTTTGATCAAATGTGTGAATAACAATGTCACTATTGCTTATTACTGTAGGGGTACCCAGAATTCTACCTCGCTGGAGCTGACATCCTAACTAGTGCATAGGTATGCCTTTGGAGCAAGACAAAGTGCAATTTAAATGAACTTTTTTACTACAGCAATCTGGGACAGTCATTTATTTGGTATTTTATTTTGAAGTCAATTAATTAATTAATCACATAATACATTGGGACTTATAGTACATACATTGTAGATGGTTCTATTGTGTATGTTTCAGGGTGGTCTGGATAGTCCATGGACAACATCTCTATCTCAGCAGGAACCACAAAAGATGACTCTTTTCATAGTTTTTCAATCATGTAATTGTAATTCATAGATGAAAGCCCTTCTTGATTCAATGATTTCAACAGTACTCCCCATCGAGTTATTTCCTGCATGTTTTGTCTTTTGCACATAATAGAACTCCCTGTTCTTACTCTCCTTCAAAATGGAGGACTATACATATTCTAACAGTCAGTTTAGGTATGAACTGAAGTGATGTTAATGAATCTCATCTACTATATCCTATGGCAACTATTTAGCTTACTGTAAGCCCAATTCTGAAAAGACAAGGATATGGTAAAGACCGAAGCGGAAAAGTGTTTCTTGTTATGTCTGACAACTAGGACCCAGAGGTTACTTGGTCAAGTCAAGTGATCCGGAAAACTCCTGTCCCTACTGATGATGCATAATAAAATACATTATATGGATATGCTGTTGGTTTGTAGCCTACAGTTTGTAACCAGGAAGCAACAAGGGGGTTGGGATCAGGAGGATATTGTTTCAGAGAGATCTTGAAGACCAGATGCTCTAGTGATTCACAGTGATATTGCATTGATATCTGATCGGACATGTTGCTCCTCACCAGATTGGCATAATGAAGACAGAAGGTGTTTTGTTTTATGGATTATTATATACTATTTGTCTGTACATTCAAATATTGAAATAGTTCCACAAAAAACATCACTAATTCCTAACCTGCCATGTATAGAATGGGATGGCCTTACTGAGCCTGCAGACAGCCTTGAGTTTACCCTCTTATATACAATGTTCTGTTTCAAGGTTGACTTTCATTAGAGATTTTGACCCAGCCTACAATAGATGGGTGGTGGTGTGATGTTTGTTAATTAATATACAAAAGTTCATGGTGTTGATAAATATGAAGCTACATACATACATTTAGTACTTGTGTAAGTATTCAGAATTCTGACAACTAACTCGGTTTCCTCCTATTCAAAAATACCCTACATGTGGTATATCCTTTTTTGTGTTTTCTATAGGCGGAATAGGAATATAATTTACTACCAAACCATCCTTGCTGCATTTTGTATCTATTAGGTCTACACTGTGCAATAATGTTCTTTTAATATTTGTTGTGTGTAATTTTTGGGATTTTCATTTTACATATGTTTTTTGGACACATTAGATGACATTTGCATAGTTATTACTTTACAGCGGGTGTTCAAAGGGTGTTGGAATTATAACTTATTTTTTTTTTACAAGGAATGATTGAAAATGTTGTTATACAACAACCTGTGTTTTTAGGAAAGACAGATATTTGCCCATGTACTCTGCATTCATGTTTGATTTCCCGGGACCACCCATACGTAGAATGTATGCACACATGACTGTAAGTCGCTTTGGATAAAAGCGTCAGCTAAATGGCATATATTATTATTATATTATTATTATTGATCATTCTTATCCCAGGTGGCACAAGTACATGCTCTTGTGAAGGAAACTTTACCTGCTACTGCCTAGACTCTAAAGTGAATGAAGGTTGTTTTGGATAACTGTGTCAGCAATGTAAGCCTGTTGTGATGAAACACGTATTTCTAGTAGCTACAAGCATTGTATGATGAGCAGAGATGTGTCATTATCCTACATAATGATGTAATTAGACCTGTACTCTGCCATTACACAGCAAATTGGCCAGCGTTACCTGGTGTTGATTTTTCAGTGCTCCATTGCAGGTTGATTTTAAAAAAATATTTGTTTCAATACCTATGTTTTTGCATGTACATTGATGAATTAATCTTTTGCTAATCAAATATAAATTACATACATGTTTTTTCACGAATACAATCTGTGACTTGGACTTATTGCACATGTTACTAAAATGTTTTTTCCAGTTTAGATGGTTTAGGTAGTCTCAGTCTTTCCAACCTAGAAGTCATTCTGAATGCAGGTTGCAGGTGTGTAAAAATTCAAAATGTTGGGTATCCCCACTCTGGCTGGATTCCAATAGGAATTACACATACAGTGCCTTGCAAAAGTATTCATTCCTGTCACACCCTGGCCATAGAGAGGCTTTTATTCTCTATTTTGGGTAGGCCAAGGTGTGACTAGGGTGGGCATTCTAGTTTCTTTATTTCTATGTTTTGGCTGGGTATGGCTCTCAATCAGGGACAGCTGTCTATCGTTGTCTCTGATTGGGAATCATATTTAGGCAGCCTTTTTTCCCTTGCATTTTGTGGGTAGTTTACTTTGTTAGTGGCACTATAGCCCTAGTAAGCTTCACGGTTGTTTCTTTGGTTCTTGTTTTGTTTGGCGACATTCATATAAATAAAGGAAAATGTACGCTCACCACGCTGCACCTTGGTCCGGTCATTTCCACAATGACGTCCGTGACAATTCCCCTTGGCGTTTTTTCCTATTTTGTTGTATTGCAACCTGTAATTTAAATGGATTTTTATTTGGATTTTATGGAATGGACATACAAAAATAATTTAAAAAATAACTTCTTTTTTTTAATTCTAAAAACTAAAAAGCGTAAAAGTGGTGCATGCATATGTATTCAACCCCTTTGCTATGAAGCCCCTAAATGTTATTAGTATTTTTTTTCCACCTTTATTTAACCAGGTAGGCCAGTTGAGAACAAGTTTTCATTTACAACTGCGACCGTGCCAAGATAAAGCAAAGCATTGTGACAAAAACAACAACACTAAGATCTAGTGCGAATAAGATCTGGTGCAACCAATTACTGTCAGAAGTCACATAATGAGTTAAATAAAGTCCACCTGTGTGCAATCTAAGTTTCTCAATATCTGTCACACGATCTCAGTATATACTATACACCTGTTCTGAAAAGCCCCAGCGTCTGCAACACCACTGAGCAAGGGGCGCCACCAAGCAAGGGGCACCGTGAAGTCCAAGGAGCTCTCTAAACAGGTCAGGGACAAAGTTGTGGAGAAGTACAGATCAGGGTAGGGTTATACAAAAATTTCAGAAACTTTGAACATCCCACGGAGCACCATTAAATCCATTATTAAAAAATTGAAAGATTATGGCACCACAGCAAACCTGCCAAAAGAGGGCCGCCCACCAAAACTCACGGACCAGGCAAGGAGGGCATTAATCAGAGAGGCAACAAATAGACCAAAGATAACCCTGAACGAGCTGCAAAGCTCCACAGCTGAGAATGGAGTATCTGTCCATAGTATGGAAGTGGCCAGAAAAAAATATTGCTGAAAGAAAAAAATGTGCAAACACGTTTGGTGTTCGCCAAAAGGCATGTGGGAGACTCCCCAAACATATGGAAGAAGGTACTCTGGTCAGATAAGACTAAAATTGAGCTTTTTGGCCATCAAGGAAAACGCTATGTCTGGCGCAAACCCAACACCTACAACACCCCGAGACTACTATCCCACAGCGAAGCATGGTGGTGGCAGCATCATGCTGTGGGGATGTTTTTAATCGGCAGGGACTGGGAAACTGGTTAGAATTGAAGGAATGATGGATGGCGCTAAATACAGGGAATTTCTCGAGGGAAACCTGTTTCAGTCTTCCAGAGATTTGAGACTGGGAGGGAGGTTCACCTTTCAGCAGGACAATGACCCTAACCATACTGCTATAGCAACACTCGAGTGGTTTAAGGGGAAACATTTAAATGTCTTGGAATGGCCTAGTCAAAGCCCAGACCTCAATCCAATTGAGAATCTGTGGTATGACTTAAAGATGGCAGTACATCAGTGGAACCCATCCAACTCGAAGGAGCTGGAGCAGTTTTGCCTTGAAGAATGGGCAACAATCCTAGTGGCTTGATGTGCCAAGCTTATAGAGACATCCCCCAAGAGACTTGCAGCTGTAATTTCTGCAAAAGGTGGCTCTACAAAGTATTGACTTTGGGGGGGAATAGTTTTGCACGCTCAAATGGTCAGTTTTTTTGGCTTGTTTCTTGTTTGTTTCACAATAAAATATATTTTGCATCTTCAAAGTGGTAGGGGTATTGTGTTAATCAAATGACCCCCCACCCCTAAATAATTTTTAGTTCCAGGTTGTAAGGCAACAAAATAGGAAAAATTCCAAGAGGGGTTAATACTTTTGCAAGCCACTGTAACTTTGTAAGCCATCATAATGTGACTTGAGTTCTGAAATCCTTGAGTTTCAGGCCACTGTATTAGGGTAAATACTTGTTGTATTGTGTAAAATAATGTCATTTTAATGGTAATATATTCACTTAGGATTTCACTTGGTGAAGATCACAGGACTGAAGATGAATGACTGCAACAACCATGTCACTAACAAATACTGTCATGGGTGGTAACGCTACAATTCACTTGAAAGGCAACGTACTCTGGGAAATATGCAAATAAGGCTTTACACTAAGCAGTGTGCTAATTTAACACTAAAAGGTGTAGACCCCTATAGACACTGGACCAGTGTTAAATGTAACATTAGTGTTGATTTAACACTGGAGAATTTGCTGTGTGCATGTCCACTACACTCAGCCAACTCTAAACCTTTTTATTATAGGCTACGTATAGGTCCTCATTTCAACTCAATCTTATCTAAGTAAGACATTTCATGATTTTGATATTTAATATTCACATTGAAATACGTTTGACTGTCTAGCATACTTGTATCAATAGGATATTTATATATACACTACCGTTCAACATTTTGGGGTCACTTAGAAATGTCCTTGTTTTTGAAAGAAAATCTAATTTTACGTCCATTAAAATAACATCAAATTTATCAGAAATTCAGTGTAGACATTGTTAACGTTGTAAATGACTATTGTAGCCGGAAACTGATGATTTTTAATGGAATATCTACATAGGCATACAGAGGCCCATTATCAGCAACCATCACCCCTGTGTTCCAATGGCATGTTGTGTTAGCTAATCCAAGTTTATCACTTTAAAAGGCTAATTGATCATTAGAAAACCCTTTTGCCATTATGTTAGCACAGCTGAAAACTGTTGTCCTGATTAAAGAAGCAATAAAACTGTCCTTCTTTAGACTAGTTGAGTATCTGGAGCATCAGCACTTATGGGTTCGGTTACAGGCTCAAAATGTCCATAAACAAAGAACTTTCTTCTGAAACTCGTCAGTCTATTCTTGAACTGAGAAATGACTGCAATTCCATGCGAGAAATTGCCAAGAAACTGAAGATCTCGTACAACGCAGAACAACGCAAACTAGCCCTAACCAGCATAGAAAGAGTAGCGGGAGGCGTCAGAGCACAACTGAGCAAGAGGACAAGTACATTAGTGTCTAGTTTGAGAAACAGATGCCTCACAAGTCCTCAACTGACAGCTTCATTAAATAGTACACGCAAAACTACTTTGAAGAATCTAAAATATATTTTGATTTGTTTTAACAGTTTTTTGCTTACTACATGCTTCCATATGTGTTATTTCATAGTTTGATGTATTCAATATTATGATACAATGTAGAAAATAGTATAAATAAAGAAAAACCCTTGAATGAGTAAGTGTGTCTAAACTTTTGACTGGTACTGTATGTGTGTTACTTACATGTAATATATATACATGTATTTTCAATTACGCTCTGTAGGCCAACTGGCCTTAATCCAAATATATTTATTTGGTCATTAAGGAATGCTGCCAAACTCACAGGCTGACGGCAAAAAGCGCTCAAGGACATTGGAAGATAACTTTGTCCCTGCGCAAACTTGCAGCAATCCAAACATTCTTAAAAACCAAGCATTAATTGCTGTTCAACCGGGGTGTGTTCAGTTGTCTCACGAGTTTTTTGGATGCATCATCACTCTTTTGTAGGCTTGCACCTTTATGGATATTAAACGTTAGCCTACTAGAGGAGTTTCATGATTGAAACAGGCACCGCTTCCCTCCGGATACGCATTTGCCAGATTGGACACAGACAACAAGGAAAAATAGCCACGATTATAGTCCATCGACTTCAGAACATCACTTCAGTCAGGACAATTTTCATTTTCGCCTTCATGGATGGTGAGCGCACATCTGACATGTAGGATACTTCTGTTGGCTTTATAATGTCAAAATGCATGCATGAACTTTTTTTAAATATCTGAATCCGTAAGCATTTTATGAAATAACGACATATTTGTCTTCAAACCTTTTTATATTAACTGGGCAAATCATTTTTGGTTTAGGCTAAATATTTCGGACAAAAAATCTATTAAATTACGCAATAGGCCTATCCTCCTATTTTTTTAAAGATAGGTCTAATTAGCTGACTCATTGTTTTGTTAAACGCCAATGGGCCGATGACTTTACATTCTTGTCAATGAACTTGGTTTTCACGAACCTCATTTTTACAACTCAGACGTTTTTTTGGACTATGGAGATTCCGGTTGGATTAGGGGGAGTTTGTGACTCCACAAACCTAGTTTTTCGCGGACCTTTCCAAAACGTTTTCCACAACGTGCAAGCATTGCCGAGTAACACGAATGTCACTGAAAGCTTGGACTTTTGTAGTTCAAAGTACAGTTTCTTGCAGAATAAACAACCCTGGGAGGTGCGCCAAACGAGCCGGCAATCATCCCGAAAAGAAATATGGTCAGGAACGGCTCGCAATTCTGATATTGAAGTGAGGGAAGATGACAGCGTTTGTTTTTCCAGAACACTCGAATCAGTGGCATGTCGTATTCATTTTGCCAAAAGCTCAAAAGGGAACAAAGCCGGGTTTTCCTCTTTGAACGAATCAGACAATCCAAACGCGAATGAATACGGATCGTATCGCTCTGGACAGCAAGTCTCCAACACCGAACAACAGCCCTGTCAACCCTCTGTGTCCCATCACGGAAATGAGTTAAATCATAACAGTGAGGCCTGTGTGGCGAGCAGTTGCTCCAGTTCTGCCTGCAGCACCATCTCAAAAACGGCGAGGGAGCTCTGCAACGCTGTTTCTGTGTCACTGGGATTGACCATGGACTCAAATGAGATGACTGACCTGGGACCTAATCACGCACCATCCAGCGTAAATCACCAAAGTCAAGAAAACTATTTGTTTGAGGTGCCTCTATTGAAATGTTCTGGAGCTGGAGAAAACGTCTCCATAACAGAATACACATGCCCCAGTGAGCGCTATGCCAAGCCACTACAAAGTGATAAACAACTAGTTGAGATATTTCAAAGTTCCCCTGCAAACAACCTTACAGAAAAAGTGGCGACCATACAGCACTTTAGCTCCGGACATCCATCCACAGATGAACAGGAGTTTAGACTGAATGAAAACAGGGATGACCCGACTTCAAAAGAAACAGATCATTTTCTGAATACAGGAGCTCGCTCAGCGTCTTATCATTTTGACCAACTGTTGCCAGTACACTTGGCACACTTCAGTCAAACCGAAACAGACAGAAACTCTTCTCATGTGTTCTACAAACCCCCAGCACATGTCGGTGAAACTGGAGAGACTATGGAGGACAAATATGCTGACTACTTACAACAACAGTACAGTGTCAAGATAAAATCTGAGGCCTTTAATAGGCATAATGAACCTGCCGGAACGTCATGGGACTTTCAGTACAGGTATAATGACAATGACAATACACAATATGGACTGAATTCATACATTGCGGGACCGGACACTGCGTTAATTTGTAACCCTCATGAATATGAGAGGGGTGGGGGACTCGTGCGCAGAGAGCGGCCAACTCCTGAGCAGTGGTACCCGGGCGAGATGCTAGGGAGGATGCCCTATCCCAACTCCCCATGCATAAAAAATGAGGTTGGTGACAGTCTGGATGTCTCTTACACAGATGCCAGGTAAGAACTTTATTGACATGCCCAAATACACAGAAACACGTTACATTACAGTGCCCTTATTATGGTGTAATTAACCTACATTTGTAAATTCAGTGTAACAAAGCAATCTGTCACCTGTCATATTTTACAATGTTATGGGCTGCATAATTCCAATTCTTAATTCCCTCTTCCTACTGTTATATTGATAATATGTATTTGAAGAAAAAAATCAACTACCCCATTGCCAAATGGTAATATTGCAAATTATATAGTGTTGCGTTTATTTGATTATCTTTAATAAATTTAGCACTCTTAGTATTACACAATGCGGTGGTTACTGCAGTATTAACATAGAATGAGAATGAATTCTGCATAGGTTAGGCCACTACTGATCCTGTAAAGGATTGCTGTGAATAGTGTTGAAGGAACAGAAAAAAACATCACATTTTAACAGTTCAGATTTGTACATCGTAGAGGAATTGCAAAGTTGCACCTCCATATCATTGTATTACAGCAAATAAAGGTGTTTTAAGCCTACTTTGTAGACTACTTTGAGCATCTATAGTTCTAAGCTCTGAATAGTGTATATCCATAGTGCTTGTCTGTTTTTGCTTTTTTAAAGAAATGAGACCTTCTAGGATTCATTAGAACTTATTTTACTATTATGTTGTCTGTATAACGTTTCCATATAGTTTGATTGGACACACAGCCACATGCCGCATGATTTACATATCTGTTGTGTTGAGAGCCATGGAACATTTCTCGATCGCAAAATAAAAAATGTGTTGTTGAATTGATTAACAATGCTTTTCATAGGCTACTATGAAAATGAACAGTTGTCCAACATAAATCCTGCTTGTGGAATGTGCAACTAATATCATGCAAAAAAGCAAGTATCATATTTGTAGTGTCTGTATTACACTGAGTACGTCTTTAATGTTTTACTCACAGTGATTTGGTGTTTGGTGTAGTAGGATGGATGGAATGACACAAAATAGAGCCCTTATTGGACCACACAGGGTATATGGTATACATCATTTTCATTCAAAGGTAGTCAAATCAATGTCTCAACCTTAAAGCGAACCTGTAATTTTTCAAGAGATGGTCATGTAGCCTATATAATAAGATAAATACATTATATATACAGACTACACTCTTAGAAAAAAAGAGTTCCAAAAGAGTTCTTCAGCTGTCCCCATAGGAGAACCCTTTTTGTTCCAGGTATAATAACTCTTTTGGGTTCCATGCAGAAACCTCTGTGGAAAGGGTTATACATGGAACCCAAAAGGATTCTTCAAAGGGTTCTCCTATGGGGACAACCAAAGAACCCTTTTTGGTTGTAGATAGCATCTTTTTTCCTAAGAGCAGGATTCCCCAACTGGTAGATCGCCGGCCAAATTTTTAGAACATTTACTGATTTTTTTTTTGATAACCTCAAAAAATACCAGCAAATCAGCTCCAAGTGCTTTTAATTTAGAAAATCTGGTCCAAAGTATTTCCACACATAATAGAGAGACACGTGATTGTATACAAATGTAAGCAGGTGTGAAATTATTATGTTTTAGTCAAATGTATCTATTTGGGCTTCTTGCTGTCAATTTGCGGTCTACAAAATATTTGTAATTATGTTAAGGCCCCCTGAACAACCACTCAAGGAAAAATCAGCCTGCAGTTGACTCTAGTTGATGATCCCTGATGTACAGGCTCTGTGAAGATAGGCGTTTGAGGGACTGTAAGAATTCAATGAGCAGACTTTCTTATCTTACACACAAGACACTGCATACCCTAAAACTGAGTGGAGGGAGATGGTTGTTATCGGTCCAGTCACATTTTTCTTACTCCAAAAATGACTACTGATGATCTCAATTCTCATATATTCAGAACAAGAAATGCTATAAAATCTTGTTTACAGTATAAACCATTTACTAACATGATCATATGAGACGTGGGCCCCTTCATTTAAATTTAGTTACAAGAGATTTATAAACAACATTCTTCCTTCCTGCCCAGGAGAAAGCATTTTTGAATCTCAAACATGTTTGAATCTGTAGCTCAATTATTCCCAACCAGAAGACAAAGACTTAGACAATACGCATCTCTATAATATCTGTTACAGGGAGTAATATTTCTCCAACTCAGGATAATAGTGCATTATTGATGCCCTTACCTGTTGATTCATTTTGCCCTGTAGTTTTGAATTTTGGTATTTGCATTTACAAGATGTTTCTAAGATATTGAAGTGGTATGGAATTTATATCAAACAGTTGCATGTATTGTAATGGGTAGCAATAACGCTAGATTTGCATGCTTGTGTGTACGGTATTCCTCGTTTCCACATTGTTAGAAGTCTTTACATTTAGCACTATGATTAATGTCATGAGATAGAGATCTAGTTTTACATGAGTTAACTGGTGATCTACTTTACTGCCCGTTTGACAGCAGCCCCACATTATTCATACACATGGCCATATTTTAGAATATCTTTCTCTAACTTGGAGAGCTCATCTATATACATTTTTAAATGGTCTGATAGGCCCACTATAACTGAGCCCTAGCTTGAGTTCCTATGTGAATTTGATTGTTTATTCAATTACACCGTAGACAAAGTAATATTGTCTTTGTCAGAAAATGTTTCACATTGTGGCATTAACACGTACATTGTTCTGATCTGCAATATAACAGCAGCAACTACAATTATACCAAACACAGACCTATTACATCACATTGAGTGCTTTTAAGATTTGTATCTTAGTCAACATAAACAGTAACCCCTCTGGTGTGTTCACAGTTCTAGAAGTATCCCAATAGCCAGTTTATAACTGCGAAGGGACATCCAGACCATGCCTTTTCAATTACACATGAGTGCTAATTGTTATAGCTTCCTCTATAGCCCTCAAACTCAACCCTGGACCTCGAAGCCAGTTCCACTGCATTCCCCTCTAATCATAGACTGATTTAGACCAAGGACACTAATTTTTTCCCTTTCAATTTAGACCTAGACAACCAGGTGAGGTTGAATACCCCTGCTCTATAGGATGCTTTTATAAGCAATATATTATCTAATGGTGCATTTTTTTCATGGACTGGAACTATAACAAAGCATGTCTGATCAGGCTTCATCCAACTATGGAAGTAAATACAAACATCAGAGATAATTCACCAACCATGGGATGTTATGGTGTTCTATGGATACATGTTCAAATTGGTCAGTAATAATATATTATCTATACTCTGGCTCCAAAAAGCTCAGCACAGTGACTGAATGGAATATGGAAGTGTGGAAGAACAAGATAGGCCTATAAAAGGCTTGTTAGACAAAGGGTCAATTATGTTGTCAATTTCTGTTGCAGCAATTATGCTCTGTTTGGTGTGAAAATAGATTTTTGTCTTACTAAGCAGTCACTGGCACCTAACACTTCTTTTTGGACTGTTCCTTACCTTTAGCTGTCATCAACATGTCATGAGAGGCATATTTGCATATTTGTAACTATTAATGAAGATGATGTTCTATCGTTTCCACATTATAGCAGCCGGACGGATTTCCAACCAATATCACACAGGCAGTATAGTTCTTTACACTGTAAGTTTCAGTTAAAAAAAAAAAAAACAATAAAATGTATATTCCTGCATTCGCTATTCAAAACTATATAAAATTTGCTTTAAATCTAACTCTATCCATGAAATGCTGGTGTTTTTAATGCATATTGTTTGCTCAGTACTGTTACTATATGTGTGTTTATTCCACCATCACTCCCAATCAGTGTCTGGCTGTAAAGTTGAATCATCTTTACCAGAGGTGGCTTCCACCACTCCCTCACTCGGATCACTCTCATTCCCCACTGGACTAAGAGTGGGCTTCATGCCTCAGATCCCTCTTGTCCTATTTGATGTAGCTTCCTTGGCCTCATGGCTCATTATGGCATTGTTTTTATACACTCACAACACAAGCAGGTGGCAGCCTGCAATGCACTGGGCTTTATGACTGGGAAAGGTTGTTTGAATTTGTTTCGTCATTTGAGGTGTATGTGTGCGTGTGTGTGTGTGTGTGGGGGGACGACGACGACACCCTTTTTGAGGACAAAGGGCTGGATGCACTAATAGTCAGCACTCCACTGCTGATTTTGATGACCTAACCATCTGATCCACTCACTAAATGAGACAATGAATTTACCTGAGATTCTAAATTACTCTCCAAATTGCACCTCAAGCATGAAAGTGCTGTGCTAATGACAATTCACATGTCAAAGTCACACACCACCTGCAGTGTAAAATATTATGTTGATTCTAAGGTCTAAAATGTCTAAGTGCTATTTGCGTCAGTTTTTGAACTTACAAACCATATGGCTATTAGCTCCAATTGGCTTATGGGCAGCATTCTTGATATCAGCCTCCTGTTATATCAAATTCAGAATAGCTTATTTTGTTCATGTGGAGTAGTCATTCACCTCGGCGACATTTATTTCTTGAATGTGAATTTCATTTCAAACTGGTTAGATGGGGTGGGTAGGGTAAAATAGTTATTTAACTTTCATTTAACTAGGCAAGTCAGTTAAGAACAAATTCTTTATTTACAATGATGGCCTACCCTGGCCAAACCCGGACAACCCTGGGCCAATTGGGCGCCGCCCAATGGGACTCCCAATCACGGGCGGAGGTGATACAGCCTTAGACCGCTGCGCCACTTGGGAGCCCAATAGAGCTAGAGACACCGTATTTTATTACAAATAACATATATATCATATACCATGAGAAACTGTAATTACTTTTCTAGGGTAAATTAGTTTAAATTAAATAGACAGAGAACAGAACTACCGCAATGTCAATTTTGTACCTGCCGGTGGGAGTAAAATAGCCTTGGGACAGAAGTAACATTTGGCGAGAAGTTCACAAAAGTCTTATCTTCATGTTTCTGGTTTGTTATGGTCTTTACTTTCAACAAATGTACTATCAGCCATCATTTCATGTTTGTGCCGATTTGAATAATGCTATAAGTTAGAAATGTATGAAAATGAACCATCAACATAGCAATGCTGCACAACCACAATATTTTGCCTTACAATATTAATCAGATTAAAATGGATCACATAATAGCTACATTAACCATAATTTTCTCATCTCACTTTCATGGGAATGTAGTAGGATATGTTTTTCACCATTTTCAATGACTGTTCATGCTTAGATCTACCAATCAGGTGCACTCCAGCTGTCCTTGTCATGCACCCTCCTCGTGTCTTGATAGAATAAACATCTTAATTCTCTTTACAAACTGCAAAGGTATCATGCTTATCACATTTCCATGGCTTGACATAAGGTAATTGACCCCCAGATTCATAAAGATATATATTTTAACCACTAACCTGTCGATAAAAGCTTATGTGAGAAGCTGAGCCATCAAGTCAATTGATTAAGGCATAATTCTAATGATGTCATATACAATTTTCAAACATTCAGTCAGTCAGTTAATGTTTTGCTAACATTATAAAAGCAAAATGAACTAGAGGAGACAATGGCCTGTGCTTGAACGTTTATTTGATTTTATTAAAAGTCATTAGTTTACAGTGTGTTAGTTTCTTCCCAATCATCTCCCCTGTAGCTTCTCCCAGGCTAACACCCAAGACTTGAAGCCTATGCTGTCATTTAGTCACTAGATGGGTTAAGAAAATGACATATGTTTGGACCCTTAAATAACTCAACACAACTCTACAACCAAAAATCACTTGCTGGTCCGTTTTGTGACATACATCGCTCATAACCACTTTTTGTTGATAACTCTGCGAAACATGGTGGGAATAGGCTGTTTCTTTGCAGTGAGCTCATCCTCCACATTAGGAACATGCTGACTTGACTACATCATTCTAGCTTCTGTGTTATCTGAGAAAATGGGCGTGTTACTTTCGCCACGTGTTACTTTTGTCCCGGCTCTCCCTGACAAAGGACATCCGCTTTGATTCAGTAGAATTCTGTGGTTACAAGTCTTTGACAGTGAGGCTGAATGGTAATTTCAGAGGAGTAAGATTCTTTCCAATATAAAATCACATACTTTTTTAATCCTTGATGATTTTAACAATACAATTTAGAAGTGGAGATGTTTTGCCTAATAGCGTTTTATGAATAGTCAAATTGGTCAGAACCCGTCTGAAATACAATTATTCAGCTTTTCTGATAATTTCTGTTTACCCCTGCCTTGCCATGCCTGCCCTATACATTCACATTAATACGCCATGTTGACATCCACAGGATATGCCATCAACTTATTAATGTCCTGCAGTATTGCCACCTATCCTAAATGCACATCTCATTTTGGAATTCCAAGAATTCTAACTATTTCCCTGAAATGTTTATTGCAAAAGTGGATAACGTCTACCATTTTTTTCTGAGGTCTTTGCTGATTTATTTTGATTTTCCCATAATGTCAAGCAAAGAGGCACTGAGTTTGAAGGTAGGCCTTGAAATACATCCACGGGTACACCTCCAATTAACTCAAATGATGTCAATTAGCCTATCAGAAGCTTCTAAAGCCATCGTTTTCTGGAATGTTCCACTCTGTTTAAAGGCACAGTCAACTTAGTGTATGTACACTTCTGACCCACTGGAATTGTGATACAGTGGAATATAAGTGAAATAATCTGTCTGTAAACAATTGTTGGAAAGATTACTTGTGCCATTTACAAAGTAGATGTCCTAACCGTCTTGCCAAAACTATAGTTTGTTAACAAGAAATGTGTGGAGTGGTTGAAAAGTGAGTTTTAATGACTCCAACCTAAGTGTATGTAAACTTCCAACTTCAACTGTATATAGTCATGTCAAATTAAATATTAAGCCACTGATAGCTGTTCAGAGGTAACTATGACAAAACTGAGCCTTGTGCTTTATTCCCTTACAGCTGACCTCTCTTGCTCTAGATTCTGACCGAGTGGGCATTTAGCATACTGCAGATACTGTATAGATGACTGTTTTGGTGATTGGTTATAAGCTTTGTCCTTGCATTTTTTATATAGAGCCTTGACATCTTACATTACGTGTCATTGAATTATAGTTATGTCTGTACACACTTTCCAATCTCTTCCTGTGCTCACAGCTGCAGTAGAGCAGCCCTCTTGCCCCCCTGGCCCCGGCACTGCTGTTCTCACCTTTCCCACACTCTCTCATCACACCCTCTGTCCAGCTCTAATGGGAGATCAGACAAATTCTCATCTCACTTAGAAACTGTGCATCAGAGGGAGAAAAGTCAAAATGATTAAATAAATCTGGATCTGTTCATAAAATACAATTTTGGTTCAATGCATTTGATTTAAATCAGCATCCCTTTTGATTTAAACACAACTTTAATGTAAGAAGTGGTCAGAAAGGGAATGTTTGGACCTGAATGCCCAAACATTTAGGAGATAAAGATGCTCAAAGTTGAGCCACTTTGATACTTTACCATACCATGAGACATCCATGTCTTCATCCCTGGAAAATAAGTGTGATATAATTTAAAAGCTCACACAGTGTTATCAATTGTATTATTTAAAAAATATATGTATATAAAGGAATACAAATTGTAATTTACAAACCTTTAACACAAATGATTGAAAACACGTAAACTCAGATTTATTATTTCTCCATATTTGCATATGTTGTAGCTTACACTCTATTTCACATCAGCTGAGGTTTTGTGTTGTGCCCACCATCGGTTAAGACACGACATGCTCTTGAATACAGATTGGGTGTCATTTCAATCATAGAAATATAATTCATATGTAACAGCTGTCATTGGTGGAAGAAGGTGAGGACCAAGGTGCAGCGTGGTAAGTGTTCATGATGTTTAATAAAATAAACAGAACACTAAATGACCAAAAAAACAAAGAGCTTGACCGACACGAAACAGTTCTGTATGGTAAACACCGACACAGAAAACAACTACCCACAAAACATCGTGGCAAAACAGGCTACCTAAGTATGGTTCTCAATCAGAGACAACGATCGACAGCTGCCTCTGATTGGGAACCATACCAGGCCAAACATAGAAATACAAAACATAGAACAAAAACATAGAATGCCCACCCCAACTCATGCCCTGACCACACTAAAACAGAGACATAAAAAAGGAACTAAGGTCAGGATGTGACATCATATAATGGACCTATCTCTTCAGACCATTGCAATGTAGCTGGTACACTATTGACATTTAAATTGAATTGACATTTTAACAACTAATTAATTACTATACCACAGATCCACCCGTTGTATGTCAACTTAAATGGTCAAGTCTATTCTATTATCTATATTAGTATGATTTAAATAGGTTTCCTATGGAGGATTGACAATAACATTTACAACAACAGATATATCCATTCAAGTCAATATTCTCTGATGTGTGGACCTCCAATCATCTTTGTGGTATCATTTGAAAGTTCACATTATATTTGTATTCCCATTTTAGTACATTTATCAGCCAAAACATAGCACCCACCTTGTATTCAAGAGCATGTAATGTCAAAACCGATGGCAGGCACAACACAAAAACCTTAGATAATGTAAAGTAGGGTCTAAGCTACAATCTGTGAATATGAATTTTATGCTTTTGTAGATAATTGAATTGTCAAAATGTAATTTAAAAAATAAATAAATACAATTCTCTAGAAATTATCTTATAATTTGACAACCCTGTTTGTAAGCTTTTAAATTATATCAGTCTCAACTGTTTATCCATTACAGTGATGAAGACATGGATGTTTCATGGTATAGCGGGGTATGCAAAATGGGTCAACTTTAAACACCTTTATCTCTTGAATATTTTGGCATTCAGGTCCAAAAAGTCACTTTCTGGGCACTTCTACAATGGCAAGGTTTGTGGTCATATGCACATCCTTAAAAAACATAGGTGCTAATAAAGTATACTAGTAAATAACAAGGAGGTCTGCACACCCTTTAAGCTCCCAATTCACCACTTTATTGCCTATGTTTCCATTTGAAACTAATCTTCGCCAGGTCAAACAAAAAAAACTGAAGAAGATCGGTTTCGGATAGAAACGTGGTCAATAAAGCAGTGAATTGGGAGCTTAAAGAGTGTACAGACCTCCTTGTTATTTACAACACCTCTACAATGGGCAAATATGTATGGAAGGTTTCGTTCAAGTCAAAAGGGGTGATTCAATTCAAATGGATTTACCCGTTTCACTATTTCTATAGAACCACACGAATAGGTGATGCACTTGATGGTAGTAGTATTGCACCTGAGGCCTCAATGTGAGGAGTCCTATAGAATGCCAGCCAGAGGCAATCACGTTTCATTTTGATCATGGACTATGGTCCAGATTGGCAGTCAGCTTCTGTGTGAGGTGTTGGTCATTTTTCCCCTTCTAAGTCAGTGGCTTATAGCTAACCATGTTTATTTTTAGCAGAAGATCAACTTGCTTATGTGACGTGACGTGCCTTGCATAATGTTAATTTCATCCGAGCAATTGCTCTGTGTTTGTCAATTATCATGTGGACAATGAAGCTCTGCAGATATACTATGATAGTTTTGATGAATTTGAATATTTTAGACAAGTCCACTAGTCCTTTCTCAATGGTGTAACCCCTATAGAAAAAAAATACAGGCCTCAAGCATTAGGTTCATGGTCACCTCCTGGTGTATGGCTCAGTTGGGAGAACATTGCTCTTGCACTGCCAGGGTTGTGGGTTGATTCCAGTGCCCACCAACATGTAAAATGTATGCACGCATGACTGACTGACTGTAAATCACTTTGGATAAAAGTGTTTGCTAAATAGCATATATTATATTACTTTTGTTAAAATGGCAGGAAACACCTTATCAGAGTGTATGTAGTGGCAATAGAGAGAGGCAGAAGATAATAGGAACTCAGATACTTATTGAATGATGCTGTTGACTAATTCTGTACTGTTTGTGTATATGATTTTGTTGTTTTCTAAAAGCCTTTACTATATTCCTAAAGGTTTGAGGGTGGCAGCGACCACATGTACCCCATGGAGTTCTTCTTCCCGCCCCAGAGGACCTGTCTGATCTGTGCAGAAGAGGCATCCGGCTGCCACTATGGAGCGCTCACCTGTGGCAGCTGCAAAGTGTTCTTCAAGAGAGCCGCAGAAGGTAAGACTTAAGTTGCACCTCTTCACACAGAAGACAGAGCAGAGCATTAATGGTGGAAATGGGATCCATATGTCAGAGCCACCTCTCATGCTTTTTGGAAATAATGTATTTATGTATTACACTGAACAAAAACATACAGTGCATTCAGAAAGTATTCAGATCCCTTTACTTTTTTTCACATTTTGTTACATTACAGTCTTATTCTAAAGTTGATTTTAAAAAATGTAAAAAAATCATAAATCTACACACAATACCCCATAATGACAGAGCAAAAACAGGTTTAGAATAAGTTGCAAGTGTTTTATATATACATGTATATATATATATATATATATATATAAAACTGAATTACATAAGTAGTTAGACTCTTTGATATGAGACTCAAAATTGAGCTCAGGTACATCCTGTTTCCATTGATCATCCTTGAGATTTTTCTACAACTTGATTGGAGTCCACCTGTGGTAAATGTAATTGATTAGACATGATTTGGAAAGGCACACACCTGTCTATATAAGGTCCCACATTTGACAGTGCATGTCAGAGGAAAAACAAAGTCATGAGGTCGAAAGAATTGTCCGTAGAGCGCAGAGGCAGGATTTTTGTCAAGGCACAGATCTGAAGAAGGGTATCAAAACATTTCTGTGACATTGAAGGTCCCCAAGAACACAGTGGCCTCTGTCATTCTTAAAAGGAAGAAGTTTGGAACCGCCAAGACCCTTCCTAGAGCTGGCCGCCTGGCCAAACTGAGCAGTCAGGGGAGAAAGGCCTTGGTCAGGTAGGTGACCAACAACCCGATGGTCACTCTGAAAGAGCTCCAGAGTTCCTCTGTGGAGATAGGAGAAACTTTCAGAAGGACAACCATCTCTGCAGCACTCCACCAATAAGGTCTTTATGGTAGGGTGGCCAGACAGAAGCCACTCCTCAGTAAAAGGCACATGACTGCCCGCTTGGAGTTTGCCAAAAGGCACCTAAAGGACTCTCAGACCATGAGAAACAAGATTCTCTGGTCTGATGAAACCAAGATTGAACTCGTTGGCCTGAATGCCAAGCGTCACGTCTGGAAGAAACCTGGCACCATCCCTACAGTAAAGCATGGTAGTGGCAGCATCATGCTGTGGGGATGTTTATCAGTGGCAGGGACTTTGAGACTAGTCAGGATCGAGAGAAAGATGAACAGAGCAAAGTGCAGAGAGATCCTTGATGAAAACCTGCTCCAGAGCGCTCAGGACCTCAGACTGGGGTGAAGGTTCACCTTCCAACAGGACAACGACCTTAAGCACACAGCCAATACAATGCAGGAGTTGCTTCGGGAATGTCCTTGAGTGGCCTAGCCAGAGCCTGGACTTGAACCTGATCGGAGAGACCTGAAAATAGCTGTGCATCGACGCTCCTCATCCAACCTGACAGAGCTTGAGAGGATCTGCAGAGAAGAATTTGAGAAACTTTCCAAATACAGGTCTGCCAAGCTTGTAGCGTCATATCCAAGAAAACTCGAGGCTGTAATCGCTGCCAAAGGTGTTTTAATTAAGTACTGAGTAAAGGGTCTGAATACTTAAGGTAAATGTAATATTTCAATTAATTCCTTTTTTGAATACAAATCATGTCTAAAAACCTGTTTTTGCTTCTTCATTATGGGGTATTGTGTGTAGATTGATGAGGGGAAAAAATATTTAATCAATTTTAGAATAAGGCTATAATGTAACAAAATGTGGAAAATGTCCAGGTGTCTGAATACTGTAAATGCAATATGAAACAATTTCAGCGATTTTACTGAGTTACAGTTCATATAAGGAAATCAATCAATTGAAATAAATAATTTGGCACTAATCTATGGATTTCACATTACTGGGCAAGGGTGCAGCCATGAGTGGCCCTGGGTGGTCATAGGCCCACCCACTTGGCTTTTTTCCCTACAAGGGCTTTATTATAGCCAGAAATACTCCTCAGTTTCATCAGCTGTCCAGGTGGCTGGTCTTAGACGATCCGGCAGGTGAAGAAGCTGGATGTTGCAGTCCTGGGCTGGTGTGGAGCTTCCACCCTTACATGTGGTTGGACGTACTGCCAAATTCTCTAAAACAACATTGGAGGTGGCTTATGGTAGAGAAATTAACATTCAATTCTCTAACAGCTCTGGTGGACATTCCTGCAGTCAGTATGCCAATTGTATGCTCCCCTAAAACTTGAGACATCTGTGGCATTGTGTTGAGTGACAAAACTGCACATTTTAGATTTCTCTTTTATTGTCCCCAGGACAAGGTCCACCTCTGTAATGATCATGCTGTTTAATCAGATTATTGATATGCCACATCTGTCAGGTGTATAGATTTACTTGGCAAATAATAAATGCTCACTAACAGGAATGTAAATAAATTTGTGCACCAAATTTGAGAGGACTAAGCTTTTTGTGGGTGTGGAACATTTCTGGGATCTTTTCTTTCAGATCATGAAACTTGAGACCAACACTTTTACATGTTGTGGTTATATTGTTGTTCAGAATAGATGTAAATTATGTCATAAGGAAAATTGTTAAATGTATTTCAAAGGAAAATTCCCATGGTCCATAGTATGGTTAATTTGGAATATGTCAACAGAAATAAAAAAATGTCCTTTTTTACAAAATTGCCTAAAGTTACATTCATCCTAGCCTACTCCTCTGGGAAATCAGATTTAAACACAAACATTCTGAGCTACCAAGGCAAGTTAATCAGGCTTTGACTGACAATTATATCTAATCCATTACTATTTCAGTACAATGGCAGTTTTGGTTGCAAAATATTTTTGGATGCAATATAGTCTCTTTAATTGACCATGCTCTGCCATAAAAATAACAGAAAACACCAGCTAAAATGCTGCCTTCCAGCTCCTAGGTATTCATTTGTTTTGTTCAGTATTTTCCTTTCTTAATTGAACTGTGAGTGGAAGCCGCATAACTGCCATCAAACCATGCTATGTAAAATTATAGATTTGATTATTTCAATGTGCTACTTACAGAGCATGTCAATGTACTCTTCAACAAAAGTGTGTACACTGAGGAGATTTTATAGTCTAAGCTCCTTCTTTTTATGATCATCACACTGGACATGATAAGCAAGAGAGCAAAATGTATAACTGTTCCTGCTGTAATCATTCATGATGTAACTAACAACCATGTTACAACTTACAACCATGACGTACCTTTCTTAATAATTCAAAGTAGAATTTCGTATTCTAAATCTTATCTTTGTTTGCATCTTTGTTAGGGAAACAGAAATACCTGTGTGCCAGCAGAAATGACTGCACCATCGATAAGCTGAGAAGGAAGAACTGCCCATCATGTCGACTGAGGAGGTGTTTTGAAGCTGGGATGACCCTTGGAAGTAAATACAACTATTATGTCAATTTCTTAAGTCAATGAGAAATAATCAAAGTACTTAGCCATCCATCCATCCACTCACTGATCGATAATCATGGACAAAAGTTTGTCAGTTTGTTAGGTACACCACCCCATTCACGAAAACATATCGCTCCTACAGACAGTGAGTCACATGGCTGTGGGTTGCTATATAAAGCAGGCAGACAGGCATTGAGGCATTCAGTTACTGTTCAATTGAACGTTAGAATGGGCGTGTTGCGTGGTATCATCGGCGGTGCCGGCGGCGCCGGATCGCCCGATAGTGTCTAGGGTTTACCGAGAACGGTGCGACAAACAAAAACATTCAGTCAATGAAAACAGCTTGTTGAGGTCAAAGGAGAATAGCAAGAATCATGCAAGATAGCAGGCGGGCTACAGACAGACAAATAATGGCGCAGTACAACACTGTTGTGCAGAACAGCATCTCGGAACACACAACTCGCCGATCCTTGTCACGGATGGGCTATTGCAGCAGACAACCACACCGGGTTCCTCTCCTATCAGCTAAAACCAAGAAGAAAAACGGCTCCAATGCTCGACAATTGAGGAGTGGAAAAACATTGACTTGAACATAACAGCGAGTTCAGTTTACTTGTGTGGCCTGCACAGTCCACAGACCTCAACACAATAGCATAGCTGCGGGAAGTAGGGGTGCTGAGGGAACTGAAAAAATACAACAAAAATAGTGCACTTGGCCTTCATTATTCCCCACAGCACCCCCACCCAGCGGCCATGCCCAATAGAGTATCTTTGGGATGAGATGGAACGGGCTGTTCGCAGCATGAATGTACCACTGTCCAATCTACAGCAACTGCGTGATGCCATCGCATCAGCATGGAACAACACACCTTGTAAAATGTCTCCAATTTTTCAAGTGGTTCTGGAGGCAAAGGGTGTCCGACCCGGTACTAGATGGCCCTACCTAATAAACTGGCCAGTGAGTGAATATGGGCCATTTTACAGAAGTGGTGCAAATTGGGGGTTGAAAAAAAGCTCAGTTGTATCCTATTTTTCCCCAAACGTTCAGCACATGTCTTCCAACATACAGTGCTATCAGAAAGTATTCACACCCATGACTTTTTCCATATTTTGTTATGTTATAGCCTGAATTTAAAATGGATTAAATTGAGATGTTTGCCTCTGGCTTACACACAATACCCCATAATGTCAAAGTGGAATAACTTATTATTATTATTATTTTTAACAAATTCATTAAAAAAAGAAAAGCTGAAATGTCTTGAGTCAATAAGTATCCGAGTATTCCTTTGTTATGGCAAGCCTAAATAAGTTCAGGAGTAAAGATTTGCTTAAACCCTCTTGGTGTTAGGGGGCAGTATTTTCATTGTTGAAATAAAAACGTTCCCGTTTTAAACGGGATATGTTGTCAGGAAAAGATGCTAGAATATGCATATAATTGACAGCTGCTTTGGATAGAAAACACTCTAATGTTTCCAAAACTGTAAAGATATTGTCTGTGAGTATAACAGAACTGATGTTGCAGGCGAAAGCCTGAGAAAAATCCAATCCGGAAGTGCTCCAGGTTTTGAAAGCGCTGCGTTCCAATGACTCCCTATTCAGCTGTGAATGTACCATAAACGAGCTTACGCTCTCTACATATTCCCCAAGGTGCCTACAGCATTGTGACGTAGTTTTACGCATTTCTGTTGAAGAATAGCCGTAGGCTATTGCGTAAGTGGTCACATGGTGGCTCCGAGAGAGATTCTCGAGTAAAATACAGAGGTAGCCATTACTCCAATCGGTCCTAGTGAAAAACGAATTGTCCCGACGGATATATTATCGAATAGATATTAGAAAAACACCTTGAGGATGGATTCTAAACAACGTTTGCCATGTTTCTGTCGATATTATGGAGCTAATTTGGAATATTTTTCAGTGTTGTGGTGACCGCAATTTCCGGGCAATTTCTCAGCCAAACGTGAAGAACAAAAACGGAGCTATTTCGCCTACAAAAATAATATTTTGGGAAAAAATGAACTTTGGCTGTCTACCTGGAGTCTCGTGAGTGAAAACATCCGAAGTTCATCAAAGGTAAACAATTTAATTTGATTGCTTTTCTGATTTCCGTGACAAGGTTGCCTGCTGCTAGCAAGGCATAATGCTATGCTAGGCTATGATAAACTTACACAAATGCTTGTCTAGCGTTGGCTGTAAAGCATATTTTGAAAATCTGAGATGACAGGGTGATTAACAAAAGGCTAAGCTGTGTTCCAATATATTTCACTTGTGATTTTCATGAATAGGAACATTTTCTAGGAAGATTTATGTCCATTGCGTTATGCTAATTCGTGTCAGATGAGTTTGTGGATGAATCTGTGTTTGAAATGTACTGCTCGACTGAGGGACCTTACAGATAATTGTATTTGTGGGGTACAGAGATGAGGTACTCATTAAAAAATCATGTTAAAATGTACTATTACACACAAAGTGAGTCCGTGCCACTTATTATGTGACTTGTTAACCTCTAGTGGCACCCCATCCCGTGAACGGGACCCGTTGTCATCACTATGGATGGTGTATCAATACACCCAGTCACTACAAAGGTACAGGCATCCTTCTTAACTCAGTTGCCAAAGAGGATGCAAACTGCTCAGGGACTTCACCATTAGGCCAATTGTGACTATACATTTACAGAGTTTAGTGGCTGTGATAGTAGAAAACTGAGGATGGATCAACAACATTGTAGTTATAGTACTCCACAATACTAACCAAATTTACAGAGTGAAAAGAAGGAAGCCTGTACAGAATACAAATATTGCAAAACATGCATCCTGTTTGCAAACAAGGCACTAAAGTAATACTGCAAGAAAAATGTGGCAAAGCAATTAACGTTTTGTCCTGAAAACAAAGTGTTATGTTTGGGGCAAATCCAACACAACACCTTACTGAGTACCACTCTCCATATTTTCAAGCATAGTGGTGGTTGCATCATCTTATGAGTATGCTTGTAATCGTTACGGACTGGGGAGTTTTTCATGATAAAAAATAAACAGATTGGAGCTAAGCATAGGCAAAAAAGCAGAGGAAACCTGGTTCAGTCTACTTTCCACCAGACACTGGGAGATGACTCTACCTTTCTGCATATGTTAAATATTTACCTGAATTCCTTACCACTCCACTAAATTTGTTCCATACTGGAACATAGTAAAAAAGTTGCAATAAAGGGAGAACCAGTAGGGATCATTGTGATTAACCTTTTATTACAGATACTTTTCGAAATTGAATTTTCATACAAAATTTACAAAATAGTTTAAACATTTTTTTTTACCTGATTTTCAAAACCTAGAGAAATATCATCTCTATTGTTCTCTGTAAAATGGTTCATGTTGATTGTATGAATCTGAAACTTGTCTATCGATTGAATTAGTTATGCATCTAAATTATATTGTTCGACGTTTAATTATTCCTTTACCTATGTTATTTTGACAAAATAAGTGGTGTTTCGGTATGAAGTGTCAATCACATAAATAAATACATCTAGGACTCTAGATGGATGTAACTTGTTTTAGTATAGACATTGCCAAGACCAATACCACTAGATCAAGAGTCCATGGGCCCTTTCTTCAATTGTAAGATACTCAAGTAGAGTAAACTCGAGTAGAGTGCAGGAGAGCACAGTACATTAGAGTGCAATAGAGTATGGTACAGTACAGTAGTGTAGGGTACAGTACAATATAGTACAGCACAATACAGTAGAGTACAGTTAATTATATAGTACAGTATAACACATTATAGACATCCACATTTTGGCCAAATAGATGTCAATGTTTGGGCTCTTGAAGGGTTGGAGCCCCCCTGCTGACAAAGCATCTCAATACTCCACACTTTTTCTTGAAGCGTGCATTTGTCGACTACCCACATGGTGATCCTCTGTAGCTCAGTTGGTAGAGCATGGTGACTTTATAATGGAGATGGCCTCAATGATGCTGCCCATGCTGTCACAGACTCCATAATGGCACAGATACAAAGAGGAGATCTCTGTATATCTCTATGGTTTCATTATAGTTTCGGTTGTGGCCGTTTTGGATTGGGCAATTTTGACATATATTTTACTTTAAACTGCAAATTAAAACTGCAAAAAAACAACGATTTTCCATCAAATAGAATCAATGTAGGAACATAGGCGGCATGTGAGTTTCATGTTTGGGGAAGGTAATTTTCACCATAAAAATTCACCTTTCTAATAACGCATTCCATGCATCATCACATTTGTAGACTTATGTAAGATAGCCTACTATTCGTAATGTGATGAGTAGATTGGATACTCATTTAGGCTAATAACATAACTCAATCACTGTTCACAAAAAAGATTGTTCAATGCATGGCCTATAGCGTAGAGTAGGCCTAAACTATATGCTAGCCTATATCAGACACGCTTCTTCATTCTTTGCACGGGTGTCACGCCCTGAACTTAGAGATCCTTTTCATGTCTCTATTTTGGTTTGGTCAGGGTGTGAGTTGGGGTGGGCATTCTATGTTCTGTGTTTCTATGATTTTCTGTTTTGCCCGGGTATGGTTCTCAATCAGGGACAGCTGTCGTTGATCGTTGTCTCTGATTGGGAACCATACTTAGGTACCCTTTTTCCCACCTGTGTTTGTGGGAAGTTAACTTTGTTTGATGGGACATAGCCTTAAGCATCACTGTTTGTTTTGTATTGTTTATGGTTTTGTCGGCGTCATTTAAAAAAATAAAGATAATGTACGCCCTCCACGCTGCCAAGGTGAAGTTGAGTTGGTCAGATTTTCTTTATACAAGAGACTTCATGATGTGTGCTACCTCTACAGTTAGTTTCCTATAGAGATACAGTATAGCCTTGGTCCTCATCCTTCAATAGCCGTGACAACGGGAAAAATGTGGCCTTTTTATAAATAAATGTTATGCAATTCTACTACACTTTATATGACTGGAGACATTAGCAGAATCTTGTTTAATATGACAAGTTGCAAGGGAGCCTACTCTAATGACACTGACAAACAGATCTATGAAAACAACGTCCATATAATAGGCCTACGAGAAGGGGAGACACAAATAGAATATGACGTCCAAAAATTTGGCACTGACGCAATGATAAAATGTGAATATGCGCAGTGCGCACTCACCAGGGATATGGCCAATGTTCTTCACTGGTGCCAATAAGATAGGCTATAGTGTTGTTCACACAATTAAATTGAGAATTTTGATAACTAAAAGCCAGATTAGAGTATTTTCATTGTAGTCTCTTTACAGCAATAGTCATTTGCTTTCCAAACTATGTCATCCCGTGATTGTATTTTTAAATATTGCTTTATGCCTGGCTGGGCCTCTACTTTTCACTGACAGTCGCAACTCAACAATAATCTAGTTGTAATTTTCCATGTAAGCTGCACAAATTGGTTGCCCTTCCTTCCAACTGTAGGCAACTGTAGGCAACTGTAGCCAACTGTAGGCAATACAATTTAATGCAATTTCTTTAAAGTAGCTAATGATCCTCTGAGGCCAAATCATGCTTTAGTAGCCTATTTTGATAGGTTTTTATTTTTGTATAGACAGGAGTAGGCTAATTAGGCTATATATTTTTTGTCAATTTAATTCAATTTACTTTAGGGAAAGCTTTCCCTAGCCTTATGGATGAGCCGCCTATGTGTAGGGAGGTAACTTGATATCATGAGGGAATTGCTCAGACCACACTTACCGGTAGGACTAGTTATCTCACGAGCTCTGGCAGAGAAGTAGCCTATATGACCTCTTTAAAAGTATCCTAAACGTTCAGTTAAACTATCCATCACCAATAAATGAAGGATCTTCAGAGATAATAGGCTGGTTTATGCTGAGATCAACATGCTTTTATTAGCCTACTAGAATCTCCTACAAAAATAGTTTTGTGATAGGCCTTCAATTAAAACCCTAGACCCACTCCAATTCTCACACCGCCCCAACAGATCCACAGATGACACAATCTCAATTGCACTCCACACTGCCCTTTTCCACCTGTAAAAAAGGAACACCTATGTGAGAATGCTGTTCATTGACTACAGCTCAGTGTTCAACACCATAGTGCCTACAAAGCTCATCACTAAGCTAAGGACCCTGGGACTAAGCACCTCCCTCTGCAACTGTATCCTGGACTTCCTGACGGGACACCACCAGGTGAAAAGGGTAGGCAACAACACATCTGCCACGCTGATCCTCATCACTGGGGCACCTCAGGGATGTGTGCTTAGTGTCCTCCTGTACTCCCTCTTGTACTCTCTGTTGAAGTCGTGGCCAACCATGACACCGACCCCATCACTAAGTTTGTTGACAACAGTGGTAGGCCTGATCAATGACAACGATGGGACAGCCTATGGGGAGAAGGTCAGAGACCTGGCAGTGTGGTGCCAGGACAACAACCTCTCTCTCAATGTGAGCAAGACAAAGGAGCTGATCATGGACTATAGGAAAAGGAGGGCCTAACAGGCCCCCATTAACATCGACAGGACTGAAGTAGAGCGGGTCAAGAGTTTCAAGTTCCTTGTTGTCCACATCATCAACAAACTATCATGGTCCAAACACACCAAGACATTTGTGAAGAGGGAAAGACAAAAACTGTTCCCCCTCAGGTGACTGAAAAGATTTGGCATGGGTCCCCAGATCCTCAAAGTTCTACAGCTGCACCATCGAGAGCATCCTAACCGGTTGCATCACCGCCTGGTATGGCAACTGCTCGGCATCCGACCATAAGGTGCTACAGAGGGTAATGCCTACGGCCCAGTACATCACTGGGGCCAAGTTTCCTGACATCCAGGACCTATATACTAGGTGGTGTCAGAGGAAGACCCCAAAAATTGTCAAAGACTCCAGTCACCCAAGTCAAAGACTGTTCTCTCTGCTACCGCATGGAAGCGGTACCGGAACGTATTGGACCAAAAGGCTCCTTAACAGCTTCTACCCCCAAGCCTGAACAAACTGAAAAAATTAAATTGCCACCCAAACTATTCACTTTTACACGTTACCTCGACTAACCTGTACCCCCGCACAATGACTTGGAAAGCGGTACTCCTCCTCCCTGTAGGCCGTCTCGTCGTTGTTGGTAATCAAGCCTACCACTGTTGTGTCATCCGCAAACTTGATGATTGAGTTGGAGGCGTGCGTGGCCACGCAGTCGTGGGTGAACAGGGAGTACAGGAGAGGGCTCAGAACGCACCCTTGTGGGGCCCCAGTGTTGAGGATCAGAGGGGAGGAGATGTTGTTACCTACCCTCACCACCTGGTGGCGGCCCGTCAGGAAGTCCAGTACCCAGTTGCACAGGGCGGGGTCGAGACCCAGGGTCTCGAGCTTGATGACGAGCTTGGAGGGTACTATGGTGTTGAATGCCGAGCTGTAGTCGATGAACAGCATTCTCACATAGGTATTCCTCTTGTCCAGATGGGTTAGAGCAGTGTGCAGTGTGGTTGAGATTGCATCGTCTGTGGACCTATTTGGGCGTAGGTGTCAGGTAGGGTGGAGGTGATTATGGTCCTTGACTAGTCTCTCAAAGCACTTCATGATGACGGAAGTGAGTGCTACGGGGCGGTAGTCGTTTAGCTCAGTTACCTTAGCTTTCTTGGGAACAGGAACAATGGTGGCCCTCTTGAAGCATGTGGGAACAGCAGACTGGTATAGGGATTGATTGAATATGTCCGTAAACACACCGGCCAGCTGGTCTGCGCATGCTCTGAGGGCGCGGCTGGGGATGCCGTCTGGGCCTGCTGCCTTGCGAGGGTTAACACGTTTAAATGTCTTACTCACCTCGGCTGCAGTGAAGGAGAGACCGCATGTTTTCGTTGCAGGCCGTGTCAGTGGCACTGTATTGTCCTCAAAGCGGGCAAAAAAGTTATTTAGTCTGCCTGGGAGCAGGACATCCTGGTCCGTGACTGGGCTGGATTTCTTCCTGTAGTCCGTGATTGACTGTGGACCCTGCCACATGCCTCTTGTGTCTGAGCCGTTGAATTGAGATTCTACTTTGTCTCTGTACTGACGCTTAGCTTGTTTGATAGCCTTGCGGAGGGAATAGCTGCACTGTTTGTATTCGGTCATGTTACCAGACACCTTGCCCTGATTAAAAGCAGTGGTTCGTGCTTTGAGTTTCACGCGAATGCTGCCATCAATCCACGGTTTCTGGTTAGGGAATGTTTTAATTGTTGCTATGGGAACGACATCTTCAACGTACATTCTAATGAACTCGCACACCGAATCAGCGTATTCGTCAATGTTGTTATCTGACGCAATACGAAACATATTCCAGTCCACGTGCTGGAAGCAGTCTTGGAGTGTGGAGTCAGCTTGGTCGGACCAGCGTTGGACAGACCTCAGCGTGGGAGCCTCTAGTTTTAGTTTCTGTCTGTAGGCAGGGATCAGCAAAATGGAGTCGTGGTCAGCTTTTCCGAAAGGGGGGCGGGGCAGGTCCTTATATGCGTCGCGGAAGTTAGAGTAACAATGATCCAAGGTTTTTCCACCCCTGGTTGCGCAATCGACATGCTGATAAAATTTAGGGAGTCTTGTTTTCAGATAAGCCTTGTTAAAATCCCCAGCTACAATGAATGCAGCCTCCGGATAAATGGTTTCCAGTTTGCAAAGAGTTAAATAAAGGTCGTTCAGAGCCATCGATGTGTCTGCTTGGGGGGGGATATATACGGCTGTGATTATAATCAAAGAGAATACTCTTGGTAGATAATGCGGTCTACATTTGATTGTGAGGAATTCTAAATCAGGTGAACAGAAGGATTTGACAATGCTACTTAATATAATGTTAATATAATGTTTACATACCCTACATTACTCATCTGAGATTCCCAAAGATTAGAAAGCTGCCGCGGTCATCCCCTTCTTCAAAGGGGGCAACACTCTAGACCCAAACTGCTACAGACCTATATCTATCCTACCCTCTCTTTCTAAGGTCTTCAAAAGCCAAGTTAACAAACAGATTACTGACCATTTCGAATCCCACCATACATTCTCCGCTATGCAATCTGGTTTCAGAGCTGGTCATGGGTGCAACTCAGCCACGCTCAAGGTTCTAAACAACATCACAACCGCCATCGATAAGAGACATTACTGTGCAGCCGTATTCATCGACCTGGCCAAGGCATTCGACTCTGTCAATCACAACATTCTTATTGGCAGACTCGACAGCCTTGGTTTCTCAAATGATTGCCTCGCCTGGTTTACAAACTACTTTTTTGATAGAGTTCAGTGTATCAAATCGGAGGGACTGTTGTCCAGTCCTCTGACAGTCTCTATGGGTGTGCCACAGGGTTCAATTCTCGGGCCGACTCTCTTTTCTGTATACATCAATGATGTTGCTCTTGCTGCTGGTGATTCTCTGATCCACCTCTAAGCAGACGACACCATTCTGTATACTTCTGGCCCCTCCTTGGACCCTGTGTTAACTAACCTCCAGACGAGCTTCAATGCCATACAACTCTCCTTCCGTGGCCTCCAACTGCTATCAAACGCAAATAAAACTAAATGCATGCTATTCAATCGATCACTGCCCGCACCTGCCTGCTCGTCCAGCATCACTACTCTGGACGGCTCTAACTTAGAATACGTGGACAACTACAAATACTGTACCTAGGTGTCTGGTTATACTGTAAACTGTCCTTCCAGACTCACATTAAGCATCTCCAATCCAAAATTAAATCTAGAATCGGCTTCCTATATCGCAAAAAAGCATCCTTCACTCATGCTGCCAAACATACCCCCGTAAAACTGACCATCCTACCGATCCTCGACTTCGGTGATGTCATCTATAAAATAGCCTCCAACACTCTACTCAACAAACTGGATGCAGTCTATCACAGTGCCATCCATTTTGTCACCAAAGCCCCATCCATACACTACCCACCATTGCGACCTGTACGCTCTCGTTGGTTGGCCCTCGCTTCATACTCGTCGTCAAATCCATGGCTACAGGTTATCTACAAGTATCTGTTAGGTAAAGCCCCGCCTTATCTGAGCTCACTGGTCACTATAGCAGCACCCACTCGTAGCACGCGCTCCAGCAGATATATCTCACTGGTCACCCCCAAAGCCAATTTCTCCTTTGGTCGTCTTTCCTTCCATTTTTCTGCTGCCCATGACTGGAACGAATTGCAAAAATCTCTGAAGCTGGAGACTCACATCTCCCTCACTAGCTTTAAGCACCAGCTGTCAGAGCACCTTACAGATCACTGCACCTGTACATAGCCCATCTGTAAACAGCCCATCTATCTACCTACCTCATCCCCATACTGGTATTTATTTATTTATTTTGCTCCTTTGCACCCCAGTATCTCTACCTGCACATTCATCTTCTGCCAATCTACCATTCCAGTGTTTAATTGCTATATTGTAATTACTTCGCCACAATGGCCTATTTTTTTCCTTAACTTACCTCATTTGCACTCACTGTATATAGACTTTCTGTTTTCTTTTGTTCTACTGTATTATTGACTGTATGTTTTGTTTATTCCATGTGTAACTCTGTGTTGTTGTATGTGTCGAATTGCTACGCTTTATCTTGGCCAGGTCGCAGTTGCAAGTGAGGACTTGTTCTCAACTAGCCTACCTGGTTAAATAAAGGTGAAATACATAAAAATAAAAAAAATTAAAATGTATATACTGTACTCTATCATCTACTGCATCTTTATGTAATACATGTATCACTAGCCACTTTAAAATATGCCACTTTGTTTACATACCCTACATTACTCATCTCATATGTATATACTGTACTCGATACCATCTACTGCATCTTGCCTATGCCGTTCTGTACCATCACTCATTCATATATCTTTATGTACTTTATTCGTTATCCCTTTACACTTGCGTGTATAAGGTAGTAGTTTTGGAAGTGTTAGGTTAGATTACTCGTTGGTTATTACTGCTTTGTCAGAACTAGAAGCACAAGCATTTCGCTACACTCGCATTAACATCTGCTAACCATGTTTATGTGACAAATACATTTGATTTGATTTGAAAAAATGTAAACAACAGCTGGTGCACAATATCTAAGGAAGTCTAGGTTTTTCTCGCCAGAGGCAGATTATCTCATGATAAGCTGTAGACCACACTATCTACCTACAGAGTTTTCATCTGTATTTTTCGTAGCTGTCTTCATACCACCACAGACCGATGCTGGCACTAAGACCACTCGCAATGAGCTCTATTCCGCCATAAGCAAACAGGAAACGTTCATCCAGAGGCGGTGCTCCTAGTTGCCGGGGACTTTAATGCAGGGAAATTAAAATCTGTTTTACCAGATTTCTATCAGCATGTTAAATTTGCAACCAGAGGGAGAAAAAAACTCTAGACCACCTTTACTCCACACTTGGAGACGAGTATAAAGCTCTCCCTCTCCATCCATTTGGTAAATTTGACCATAATTCTATCCTATGAAAGCAGGAAGCACCAGTGACTTGGTCAATAAAAAAGTGGTCAGATGAAGCAGATGCTAAGCTACAGGACTGTTTTGCTAGCACAGACTGGAATATGTTCCGGGATTCTACCTATGGCATTGAGGAGTACACCACATCAGTCATTGGCTTCATCAATAAGTGCCTCGATGACTTTGTCCCCACAGTGACCGTACGTACATACCCCAACCAGAAGCCATGGATTATAGGCAACACCCGCACTGAGCTAAAGGGTAGAGCTGCCACTTTCAAGGTGCGGGACTCTAACCCGGAAACTTATAATAAATCCTGCTATGCCCTCCGATGAACCATCAAACAGGCAGTGTTTTGAGTATTCACCCCTCTTGGCATTTTTTCTATTTTGTTGCCTTACAACCTAGAATTAAAATATTTTTTTGGGGGGGGTTGTATAGTTTGATTTACACAACATGCCTACGACTTTGAAGATGCAAAATATTTTTTCTTGTGAAACAAACAAGAAATAAGACACAAAAACAGAACTTGATCGTGCATAACTATTCAGCCCGCCAAAGTCAATACCTTGTAGAGCCACCTTTTGCAGCATTTACAGCTACAATTCTCTTGGGGTATGTCTCTATAAGCTTGGCACATCTAGCCACTGGGATTTCTGCCTGCTCTTCAAGGCAAAACTGCTCCAGCTCCTTCAAGTTGGATGGGTTCCGCTGGTGTACAGCAATCTTTAAGTCATTCCACAGATTCTCAATAGGATTGAGGTCTGGACATTGACTAGGCCATTTCAAGACATTTAAATGTTTCCCCTTAAACCACTCAAGTGTTGCTTTAGTAGTATGCTTAGGGTCATTTTCCTGCTGGAAGGTGAACCTCCGTCCCAGTCGCAAATTTCTGGAAGACTGAAACAGGTTTCCCTCAAGAATTTCCCTGTATTTAGCGCCATACATCATTCTTTCAATTCTGACCAGTTTCCCAGTCCCTACCGATGAAAAACATAGGTAGGGACTGGGGATGTTGTTCTCGGGGTGATGAGAGGTGTTGGGTTTGCGTCGGACATAGTGTTTTTCTTAATGTCCAATTTGACAACTGATAGGCCTAATATTGTTACTCATCAGATTATTGTGAATTTAATCTTGTCTATAGGCTTTCAATGGGCCGGCTGTACAGGCTGACTGGCAGCGTTCGTTTTCCGCTCATCAAGTTGCAGCTGTTTCTCAATCTTGACACTCTAATGTACTTGTCCTCTTGCTCAGTTGTGCACCTGGGCCTCTCACTCCTCTTTCTATTCTGGTTAGAGCCAGTTTGCACTGTTCTGTGAAGGTAGTAATACACAGCGTTGTACAAGATCTTCAGTTTCTTGGCCATTTCACGCATGGAATAGCCTTCATTTCTCAGAACAAGAATAGACTGATGAGTTTCAGAAGGAAGTACTTTGTTTCTGTCCATTTTGAGCCTGTAATCAAACCTACAAATGCAAGTTTTATTGGTTCTTTAAGCAGAACAACAGTTTTCAGCTGTGCTAACATAATTGCAAAAGGGTTTTCTAATGATCAATTATGATCAATTTAAAATGATAAACTTGGATTAGCCAACACAACGTGCCATTGGAACACAGGAGTGATGGTTGCTGATAATGGGCCTCTGTATGTAATGGTCTTCTTCTTCCTCTAACGAGGAGTAGTAGGAAGTATCGGAGGACCAAAATGCAGCGTGGTATGTATCCGTAATGTGATTTAATGGAAAATGAATACAAAATACAAAAGAACAAGATAATCAAAATGAAAACCGAAACAGTCCCGAATGGTGCAAACACTGAAACGGAAAAATAATCACCCACAACTCAAGGGTGAAAACAGGCTACCTTAAGTATGGTTCTCAATCAGGGACAATGATTGACAGCTGCCTCTGATTGAAAACCATACCAGGCCAAACACAGAAATCCCAAATCATAGAAAAAAGAACATAGACTGCCCACACCAACTGACACCCTAACCATACTAAAACTACGACTAAACAAAGGAACTCAGGTCAGAACGTGACACTGTATGCCTATGTAGATATTCCATTAAAAATCAGCCGTTTCCACCTACAATAGTCATTTACAACATTAACAATGTCCACACTGTATTTCTGATAAAAAAAATAGCTTTTCTTTCAAAAACAAGGACATTTCTAAGTGATCCCAACATTTTGAACAGTAGTGCATTTCTCAATTCTAACAAAATACACAAGTGACATCATTTAGGAGATTAAGGTTGTGAGCATACTGTTTCTAATCAGATCGACAAATATCTTCTAATGTATGTGTGTCTACGATGCCATCTTTAGAGCACAGCATCTTCTGCTCGGTTTCCAGTGCTTTGAAAGAGAGAAATTGAATAGTCTACTACAGAGGTCTGATGATGCTTCTGTTAGTAAAAGGCGTATTGTGGTGGGTCGGGTGATGTGCCATCACCTGGTGATATTGGTTGACTTATGACCCATTCATTCTACACTCTTTTAGTGTGTGTATTTCGGTAGTGACATCAAAAGGTGGGACAGTATTTAAAAAAAAAGATGTTTAACAATAAACAAAACTACTAATTAGATCAGTATATTTCAGTGTAATAATATAACAATTCAAGATGGTCTACTGAAATAGCAGTGTTAAAAAAAAAAAGATAAAATCATTAATAATAGTGTTAAGGAGTTTAGGAGTTTGGGACAGCCGCCTTTCAATACAAATAGGTGAGTAAACAATTACTTTTGACTATATTAATTTAAAAATATGTTTGTTATTTCCTTGGATTAAATTTGAACATATCATGATGTAAATAAATGCCCTGTTTGTAGACTTAACATTTAAAAAAAAAAAAAGTTTTTTGGGGGGTGAGACTGCAATTTGCCTCAGTTCTGTAGAATCCCCTATATACAGCATAAGACCCTCAGCACATTTTAGGGAATAGAACTGAACTTTAGAGTTAAACTCAGCATGGATTATTTTTTAGAAATGGTCTCCTTTAGAATAAGTACCTGATTTCTTGTGAATGTTGCAACCCGTACTACACATCTTAGCCAGCTTTGTTGAATCGCTGCATCACAAAGGAGAATACTACTGCTAATCAAGCCCCTGGCTGTGCCACCAGGCAATTTAGACCTATTTCATTCACTTTTCCTTAGCTGTTTGTCGTATGAGGTCTCAAAGATGGACATGTTCTGGACTAATTTTGGTTCTTGTGTTAAATTTTCACTCCCTTCCATTTTCTCATTCTGTTAATGGTGACAACTGCACAGAGAAGCACAAAGTAGACATGAGACACGTGAATTAAAGGAGCAGAAATGCTCGTAATTTAGCCACCAGATGCTGACAAGCCCATGGGGGGAAAATGTGATGTGATGCTGTGATTGTCAGGGAAAAGGTACCTCCATTCCGGATGTAGTTAGAAAGAGCCTTCCTTCCCATCAGATGCTTCTCTCATGGAATTTTATTGTGCACTGTGTACTTTCTCACAGGTAAGTTTGAGACTGTAATTTGAAAGCTCAGACGAGAGCTTCAAATGTGAACGGAATAATGCATTGTTGAATTTGCTACTACTGAAAAATGGAAGAGACCAGTCAAGTATCATTGCTTGGAGGTTTTCATTTGGAATGCTGAATTCCATATTATGTTATTAATCTCAGAACTGTAATTACTTTCCATAATAGAACATTTGATATGGCAGTTCATTTTACAGATCCACTTAAGCTATTTCATTTAGCAGAGGTTCATTGAAAGAGAAAACCTTGAAAATATAATCTAATAACCTGGGCGACCTTTTCTTGCTCCTAACCTTCTCATTAGCATATAAAAAGAGACATGTCATATGGTTACAGGATAGACTTTCTTTGTTGGTTGAGGCCTAGTAATCAACCCTGGGATTAAATATGTTGTGTCTAGAAGGGTATAGTAACAGTTGAAGGTAATTACACCAACTGCCAATACCCACCCTACCTCTTCTTGCTTAAAAAAATAATTATGACTTGAATTTGAGACTTGGACCTTTTCCCATTATCCAACGGATCATTAAACGTTCCTCTCTGCATTTGCCTTGGTGAAGGGCAATTTAAATACCATGATGAATTCAATGTTTTTTAAGAGTGTGTAAAAAAAAGCCAGACTACGGTTTGCAACTGCACATGGGGACAAAGATCGTACCTTTTGGAGAAATGTCCTCTGGTCTGATGAAACAAAAATAGAACTGTTTGGCCATAATGACCATCGTTATGTTTGGAGGAAAAATGGGGAGGCTTGCAAGCCGAAGAACACCATTCCAACCGTGAAGCACGGGGGTGGCAGCATCATGTTGTGGGGGGTGCTTTGCTGCAGGAGGGACTGGTGCACTTCACAAAATAGCTGGCATCATGAGTAAGGAAAATTATGTGGATATAATGAAGCAACATCTCAAGACATCAGTCAAGAAGTTAAAGCTGGGTTGCAAATGGGTCTTCCAAATGGACAATGACCCCAAGCATATTTCCAAAGTTGTAGCAAAAAAAGGTATTGGAGTGGACATCACAAAGCCCTGACCTCAATCCCATAGAAAATGTGTGGGCAGAACTGAAAAAGCGTGTGCGAGCATGGAGGCTCACAAACCTGACTCAGTTACCCCAGCTCTGTCAGGGGGAATGGGACAAAATTCACCCAACTTATTGTGGGAAGCTTGTGGAAGTTTACCCAAAACGTTTGACCCAAGTTAAACAATTTAAAGGCACATACTAATCAAGTGTATGTAAACTTCTGACCCACTGGGAATGTGATGAAAGAAATAAAAGCTGAAATAAGTAATTCTCTATACTATTGTTCTGACATTTCACATTCTTAAAATAAAGTGGTGATCCTAACTGACCTAAGACAGGGACTTTTTACTAGGATTAAATGTCCGGAATTGTGAAAAACCGAGTATATAAATGTTTTTGGCAAAGTTGTATATAAACTTCTGACATCAACTGTAGACTAACCAGGTGAATCAAGGTAAAAGCTATGATCTCTTATTGATGTCACTTATTAAATCCACTTCAAATCAGTGTAGATGAAGGGGAGGAGACCGGTTAAAGAAGGATTTTTAAGCCGTGAGACAATTGAGACATGAATTGTGTATGTGTGCCATTCAGAGGGTAAACAGGCAAGACAAAATATTTAAACAGTGTATGATAGTTGGTATGATAGTTGAGTGTGTCAAGAACTGCATTGTACGGTGGACAGTTTCCCATGTGTATCAAGCATGTTCCACCACCCAAAGGACATCCAGCCAACTTGACACAACTGGGGGAAGCATTGTAGTCAACATGGGCCAGCATCCTTCTGGAATGCTTTCGACACCTTGTATAGTCCATGTAGAGTGCAACTCAATATTAGGAAGTGTAATGCTTTGTACACTCAGTGGCGCTCAAGTATTAATTCATTTTCAGCTTGACATTGTTTAGCTATACCTACAAATCTGAAATAATACCAAATGCCATGTGTACCTCTTAATTAATATATCTGCTCTACTCGTCTGAGCCATTCCGTAAAGAATGTGGAAATCAGTATATTGTATATGTTTAGATTTCCACTAAATTTGGTGAGTTACAGAGAAAACTCATGTCTTGGCTGCCTTTGTTTAGGTTGGCATCAGTTTGATGGAGGCGTAGATCTTAACCTGACCTATTTACTATGTGTTATGCAAAGATCAGTGCCAAGATAAGATACTAAAATTGTTAATATATTTGGGAATCCTTGGAGGAATGTTTTAATTATTTTCTTTCTCTAAATTACATGAAGGGTTATTTATTACATTTGAAATAGAAATGTCATGATTTACCAGCTTATTACTGATTCAGCTACTGAGGCACTTTTCATTACGCAGATTGAAAAAATAAATGAACAATAATACTGGGATCCAAGGGTGCACCGATGGTTCACTCTACATTTCCTTAAAGGGGCAATCTGCAGTTGCTTCATCCATTTTTGGACAGTGTTTGGTTTTTGCCAGACATAAAGGGAATCATGTCGTCCAACAAGTTTGGGGCATCTACCCATATAACATTATTCCAAAAGACTTGCCCAGTCTTGACAGGAGCGTTTTGGCAAACTCGAGTCGACTTTTTAACGACATGAGTCTCGTTATGTCTGGCAAAAACCAAACACTGCATTCCATAGTAAGAACCTCATACCAATGGTCAAGCATGGTGGTGGTAGTGTGATGGTTTGGGGATGCTTTGCTGCCTCAGGACCTGGATGACTTGCTATCATTGAAAGAACCATGAAATCTGGTCTGTATCAGAGAGTTCTAAAGGAGAATGTCAGGCCATCCCTCCATGAACTGAAACTTAAGTGCAGCTAGGACATGCAGCAAGACAATGATCCAAAACACACAAGCTAATCTACATCAGAATGGCTGAAAAGCAAGGAATATAACATTTTGGAATGGCTTAGCCAAAGTCCAGACCTAAACCCAATGTTATAGCAGGACCTGAAATGAGCAGTTCATTCTCAAAATCCCACAAATGTTGCTTAGTTAAAGCAGTTCTGCATGGAAGAGTGGGCCAAAATTCCCCCACAGCCATGTGAGAGACTGATCAACAACCACAAGAAAGTGTTCGGTTGCAGTCATTGCAGCTAAAGGTGGCACAACCAGTTATTGAGTTTAAGTGGGCAATAATCTTTTCCCACAGGGGCATTGGGTGTTGTATAACTTTGCTAATTAAATAAATGAAATAAGTATGCACATGTGTTATTTGTTCACTCAGGTTTCCTTTATCTAATATTAGGTTTTGGTTGAAGATCTGATAGCATTCAGTGTAAAACAATATGCAAATATAGAAAAAACAGAAAGTGGGAAAATACTTTTTCACGGCACTGTACCCCTGGTAGACACTTATAGAAAAACAGCATAGCACATTACACAGTACACTAATCCCAACGTTAAAATATGGAAACAATTTGTTTGCTGTGTTGAAGTACATCCATTATAATACTGTAACAGTACAGTAAATGTTTGCTACATTTGTTCAGCTGCTAATAATATCAAGTTGTATCCCTGTGACATGGTGTGCCCATTGACTCTGCAAAGTGTGAACTTACCAAATGCTCTGCCCACTGTTGCTATGGCCATTGATTCCCTAACCAACATACAATCCTCCCTCTCACATTGCTCACCTAGTTATCCTTCACAACTGGTATATTTTTTTATATTATATATATTATATTTTTATATTTATCTTTTATGCATTTGGAACAATTATGATAATATTCAGGATAAGATTTTCCTTTCCTGTGGCTGGGTTTCTATGGATGGCTTAGCTCGATAAAGTATTGGTAGTACATGATACGTTTTGGGGATTAATATGCAATGATTTCTCCACCATTATCTTTACAATTGCTTCCAAACATGTATTTCTCATGAATAGGCTCTGAGAGGGTTAAAACAGGTGTTCAGGTGTACAGTATACTGTATAAGAACTGGACTGGTCTATTCTGGGCCTGTGCTCATAAAGCGATATACCAAGCTAGAATGGAAATAGTTCTCAGAGCCATGACCTAGTGCCTTTGAGGATGGTAGTGGTAGTGGGGGCCAAGCCTGTTGAGGCACACACTGAGCAAATTCATAATTGTTAGTAATTGATTATATTAATAATTTGTTTAATAATACTGTTATCAATATTACTATGCATGTTTTAAGCATAACTCCCTTCGTTAATGGCACAAACACAAAGACTGAGAAGATGAAGTCTCAAGTTCCCATGATTGCATCCAGGTTAGAGCTACTATGCATGCACCACATGTTGAGGGACATCAACAGTCAATGATTCAGGGGCTTCTTAAGCCTGGGATAAACGGGCAAGCAGACTGAAGATCCCATATAAGCAAATCCATTATCTTCTAGATTCCATTTAGTGTCCCACTGTGATGAACTAAACTACTGACTTGAGAAATAACTATGCACAGGTAAACCTTAGACTACAACAAAACTTTGTAAAAGCAGTGAGGATGTCTCTTATCAACCTTAGCCATACCATTTAGTTACAGTATTTGAAATGCCTATTAGGTTATTGATCCGATAGTTGGGAAGCGACAATTAGTATTTCTCTGTCACTCACACTCCCACGCAAGTACCAAGCATGGGGCGGCAGGTAGCCTAGTGGTTAGAGCATTGGACTAGTAACCGAAAGGTTGCAAGATCGAATCCCCAAGCTGACAAGTTAAAAATCAGTCATTCTGCCCTTGAAGGGAGTTATAACCCACTGTTCCTAGGCTGTCATTGAAAATAACTCACCTGCTTAGTTCAATAAAATAACTGTTTACAGACAGATTATTTAACTTATAATTCACTGTATCACAATTCCAGTGGGTCAGAAGTTTACATACACTAAGTTGACTGTGCCTTTAAACAGCTTGGAAAATTCCAGAACATGATGTCATATATATATTTTGCATTTGTCCATCACTAAGAAGACTTCTTCTCCATGTTGTATTTGATAAGTCGTGATCCTTGAATGAGCTGGGCGGTCTCATTGGTTAGATGGCAACCAAAGAGGAGCCAATTCCTTGGCTGAACCGGGTAATCTCTGGTAGTGAAGTGAGCTGTATCATAGTCCTGTCACTGCTTCACTTCACTCAGAAGCTTCTGATAAGCTACTTGACAGTCATTTTAGTCAATTGGTGGGTTACCTGTGTATTTCAAGGCCTACCTTCAAATTCAGGGCCTTTAAGCTTGACGTCATGGGAAAGTCAAAAGCCAACATTTTTTAAACCTCCACAAGTCTAGTACATCCTTGGGAACAATTTCCAAACGGCTGAAAGTACCACGTTAATCTATACAAACAATAGTACGCAATGGGACACCATGGGACCATGCCGCTGTCATAATGCTCAGGAAGGAGACGCGTTCTGTCTCCTAGAGATGAAAGTACCTTGGTGCGAGAAATGCAAATCAATCCCAGAACAACAGCAAAGGACCTTGTGAAGATGCTGGAGGAAACAGGTACAAAAGTATCTATATCCACAGTAAAACGCGTCCTATATCAACATAACCTGAAAGCCGCACATGGGGACAAAGATCGTACTTTTTGGAGAAATGTCCTCTGGTCTGATCAAACAAAAATAGAACTGTTTCGCCATATCATTATGTTAGGAGGAAAAAGGCGGAGGCTTGCAAGCCAAAGAACACCATCCCAACCGTGAAGCACGGGGGTGGCAGCATCATGTTGTTGGGGTGCTTTGCTGCAGGAGGGACTGGTGCACTTCACAAAATAGATGGCATAATGAGGTAGGAAAATTATGTGGAGATATTGAAGAAACATCTCAAGGCATCAGTCAAGAAGTTAAAGCTTGGTCGCAAATGGGTCTTCCAAATGGACAATGACCCCAAGCATACTTCCAAAGTTGTGGCAAAATGGCTTAAGGACAACAAAGTCAGGGTATTGGAGTGGCCATCACAGAGCCCTGACCTCAAACCTATAGATCATGTGTGGGCAGAACTGAAATAGCGTCTGCGAGCTAGGAGGCCTACAAACCTGACGCAGTTACACCAGCTCTGTCAGGAGGAATGTGCCAGAATTTACCTAACTTATTGTGGGAAGCTTGTGGAAGTCTACAATTTTTAAAGGCAATGCTACCAAATACTAACCAACGTGCTTCTACACCTGCATTGCTTGCTGTTTGGGGTTTTAGGCTGGGTTTCTGTACAGCACTTTGAGATATCAGCTGATGTAAGAAGGGCTTTATAAATACATTTGATTTGATTAATTGAGTGTATGTAAACTTCTGTCCCACTGAGAATGTGATGAAAGAAATAAAAGCGGAAATAAATAACTATTATTCTGACATTTCTTAAAATAAAGTGGTGATCCTAACTGACCTGAGGCTTGGGAATTTTTACTAGGATTAAATGTCAGGAATTGTGAAAAACTGAGTTTAAATGTATTTGACTAAGGTGTATGTAAACTTACGACTTCAACTGTATCCGTCTACCACACTTAGATGGTGTGGGTAGGCCACAAGTGTGTCTTATTTCTAGAATTTCCACAAGTTCCGGTAATTTAGTGCTAGCAAAGAAGAATGCCGAATGGGTTGATGGTGAGACGTCATTAGTAGAACCTCTTACCGTAGTGTAAATTATCCTATGTTATGCTTGAAAGTGTACAAAGTAGGATTAGCTTGCACGAGATGCTAAAGGTAACATAGGGAGAGCAGCCATTTTTGTTTTTCCTGTGTTATGTTGAAATTCCTCCGTCATGGGCGACGGAAGTCCCACCCATCTGTACTTCCATTTGATTTCAGCTTTCTGCGACCGTGACCCCTGGGGGAGTTGAATCGCCAGTAAAAAAATAAAAAAAAAAAAGATTCATTATTTTTGTGTCACCAAACGTGTATCACATTTATGTCAAGTGGTTTCTTATGATATCCAGCCAATCTTAACTGATTTGGATATCTTTGTCTCTTTCAATTTAACTAAGAGGTAAAATTGCCAGACTACCTTTTTCAAATGAACATTTGAAATAATATCCAAATTGATTGGTTTCTACAAATGAGACAATTTAAACTTTTCCACATTAATCTTGGTACAGCTACGCTTTCAGGTTAATTAAAGTTTAATTCCCAAATAGCCTGTACAGGTTTGAATTATCATTAACATTGATTAATCAGTCAAATTTGCTTTTGCAAAGGTCATTGATTTATAACTACCCAGTACTGACAGAAGTCCTGCATTTGCGGGAATGCCATGTGGCTTCGACCTTAGGTTATGTGAACCTGGTGGTGAATGCACCCTAACATTTAAACTACTGGTTACACTTATGATAATCCAGCCAATCTCAATTGATTGGATTTCATCGTCTCATTTAATAAATTAAATTGTTGAACATACCTTTTCAAGTTCTTCCAATCAAATGAGACATTTTACTTTTCCATATGAACCTAGATGAAGAAATGCTCTCAGGTTAATTACATTTTAATTCCCAAGTAGCCAACATAGTTTGATTTATCATTAACATTGATTAATCAATTCAATTTGTTTTTGCAAATTCATTCACATCCACCTCCAACATTACTGATACAGTAGTGATGGTTCATTAACGTCTATAAATAGATTAAAATCGTCTTTGTCGCCTCCAACGAATTCCAAATCCAAACTTTGGAAATATAGGGGGAAAAAAATTCAACCCTCTCAAATGTTTTAATAATGTGCAAGCTATCAGACGGGGTGGTACCCACTCCCCCGCTAATTAGTGAACACCTCACACATAAAAGGATTGATCTCTGACCTCAGCAACGATACCAACCCTAACTATGCCATTAGCGGATAAACAGTAGAAATCGCAACAAACACTCTCCAAAATCTACCATCGGGCGCAGGCCTTGTAAAGGTTCTTTCCAGTTTAGCCCTGATGTCTTGCCATCCTAGATTGGCATTGGTCCAATACCGCAGTGCTCAGCTGAGGCACGGGCAGGACATGGTAGACATAAAGGGACAGGCGGAGAGAACCGGGAAACTAATGACAAATTCAGAAAAGGGAAAAATACTACTAGCTATGGAACCGCGTTTGAAAACCGAATAATTAAAAGTTATCGCAAAAACTTATGATGACGAACAAGCACAAACTCTTCAACAAAATCATCTTCTACAGGAACAACATGGTCTTCTACAGGAACACCTCAATTTAGCCAAAACTAAATACAACAATGTCCACGCCAAACTAGATACATCTGATGAGTTGTCTACAAACAAGAGCGCGCAACTTGATAACATGCATGAAGTTTTTTTGAACGTTACTCAAAGTAACAATGTTCTACTCCAAATGCTGCAGACCAATGACAATCAGTTAATAAACACAATGACTAAGTTGGATGACAAATCAGCAGAACTCATTGAAGTTGCTGACCTAATGAATGAACTCAGATGATGAAGATGGAAATATTGATTTCTAATTGACTGAACATGATTTTGAAAAGGCACACACCTGTCTATACAAGGTCCACAGTTGAAGGAATTGTCTGTTGCGCTCCGAGACAGGATTGTGTCACGGCACAGATCTGGGGAAGGGTACCAAAATTTCTGCAGCATTGAAGGTCCCCAAGAACACAGTGGCACCATCATTCATAAATGGAATAAGTTCTGTCATCACTAAGACTTTTCCTAGAGCTGGCCACCCGGCCAAACTGATCAATACGGGGAGAAGAGTCTTGGTCAGGGAGGTGACCAAAAACCCAATGGTCACTCTGACAGAGCTCTAAAGTTCCTCTGTGGAGATGGCAGACCCTGATCGAACATTTCTGGAGAGACCTGAAAAGCTGTGCAGCAACGCTCCCCATCCAACCTGACAGCAGTAGATATATTGCAGTGGGCTATGTTAAGAATCCAGTTTATAAATACATGTTGTTTATATAAACATTGTAACAAAAATGCAATGTACAGTAGTAGATATATTAGAATGAGCTATGTGAACAATACAGTATATAAAAACACAGTTTGAAAAACAGTATAAAGGAAACAGGAAGTGTCCAGTCTCAATATACAGTACATGGGACAGCATCGTTGGCTGTGTGTTTGAGTGTATGTGTACAGTGCCTTCGGAAAGTATTCAGACCCCTTGACTTTTTCCACATTTTTGTTATGTTACAGCCTTATTCTAAAATGGATGAAATAGTTTTTTCCCCCCTTACCAATCGATACACATTACCCCATAATGACAAAGTAAAAACAGGTTTTTAGAATTGTTTTCTAATTTATATAAATAAAAATATCACATTTACATAAGTATTTAGACCCTTTAACTCAGTACTTTGTTGAAGCACGTTTGGCAGCAATCACAGTATCAAGTCTTCTTGGGTATGACGCTACAAGCTTGGCACACCTGTATTTTGGGAATTTATCTCATTATTCTCTGCAGATCCTCTCGAGCTCTGTCAGGTTGGATGGGGAGTGTCGCTGCACAGTTATTTTCAGGTCTCTCCAGAGATGTTAGATCGGGTTCAAGTCCGGGCTCTGGCGGGGCCACTCAAGGACATTCAGAGACTTGTCCCGAAGCCACTCCTGCGTTGTCTTGGCTGGGTGTTTAGGGTCGTTGTCCTGTTGGAAGGTGAATCTTGACCAGAGAGTCTTTAGCTGCCCTTTGGCAAACTCCAAGCAGAATGTCATGTGCCTTTTACTGAGGAGAGGCTTCCATCTGGCCACTCTACCATAAAGGCTTGATTTGTGGGCTGCTGCAGAGATGGTTATCCTTCTGGAAGGTTCTCCCATCTCCACAGAGGAACTCTCAAGCTCTGTCAGAGTGACCATCGGGTTCTTGGTCACCTCCCTGACCAAGGCTCTTCTCCCCCGATTGCTCAGTTTGGCCGGGTGGCCAGCTCTAGGAAGAGCCTTGTTGGTTCCTAACTTATTCCATATATGAATAATGGAGGCCACTGTGTTCTTGGGGAACTTCAATGCTGCCAACATTTTTTGATACCCTTCCCCAGATCTGTGCCTTGACACAATCCTGTCTCGGAGCTCTACGGACAATTCCTTCGACCTCATGGCTTGGTTTTTGCTCCGACATGCACTGTCAACTGTGGGACCTTTCCAAATAATGTTCAATCAATTACATTTACCACAGGTGGACTCCAATCAAGTTGTAGAAACATCAAGGATGATCAAAAGAAACAGGATTCACCTGAACTCAATTTTGAGTCTCATAGCAAAGGGTCTGAATATTTATGTAAATAAGGTGTGTTTTTTTATACATTTGCAAACGTTTACAAAAACAGTTTTTGCTTTGTCATAATGGGGTATTATGTGTATATGGCTGAAAAAATATATATCTTTAATCCATTTTAGAATAAGGCTGTAACGTAACAAAATGTGGAAAAAGTCAAGGGGCCTGAATACTTTCCGAAGGCACTGCATGTAAGTGTGTTTGTGAGTATGGGCGTATGCATGTGTGTGAGTGTATATGTGAGTACAAGAGTCTGCTTGTGTATGACGTGTGTCTCTGTGTTTGTGTGTGTGTGTTGTAATGGGTGGGTCTAACCCTGAATACTGATTTGTTAAAATTGCATTCCAGCCGGTGTCTATTGCACAAGTTGCCACCGGGTAAATCTATGACATTAAATTGCCTATTTACTCTGTTCCTTCTGACTGCGCAATCCACCATCTCATCAGCCCAGCCAGGCAACTTATAAACTTGATCTCCACTATAAAAAGCATCTATCTAGACCTTATCTCACATTTCTTTTAGACTAACATTTTGTTTTCAACAGCGGAGATTTGTATAAACTTTGCTGTCTGTCTCTCCGAAATTTGGAACATTATATATAATTGATCATTAGAACACCCTTTTGCTATTATGTTAGCACACCTGAAAACGGTGGTTCTGATTACAGAAGCAATAAAACTAGCCTTCTTTAGAATAGTTGAGTATCTGGAGCATCAGCATTTGTGGGTTCGATTACAGGCTCAAAATGTCCAGAAACAAAGAACTTTCTTCTGAAAGTTGTCAGTATATTATTGTTCTGAGAAAATAAGGCTATTCCATGCGAGAAATTGCCAAGAAACTGAAGATCTCGACTCCTCACAAGTCCTCAATTGGCAGCTTCATTAAATAGTACCCGCAAAACAGCAGTCTCAACGTCAACAGTGAAGAGGCGACTCCGGGATGCTGGCCTTCTTGGCAGAGTTGCAAAGAAAAAGACATATCTGAGACTGGCCAATAAAAAGAAAATATTAAGAACACAGACACTGGACAGAGGAACTCTGCCTAGAAGGCCAGCATCCTGGAGTCACCTATTCACTGTTGATGTTGAGACTGGTGTTTTGCGGGTGCTGTTTAATGAGGCTGCCAGTTGAGGACTCTGTGAAGCATTTATTTGGGCTCCAATTTCTGAGGCTGGTAAATCAAATAAATGTGTCCTCTGCAGCAGAGGTAACTCTGGGTCTTCCTTTACTGTGGCGGTCCTCATTAGAGCCAAGTTTGATGAAAGCTCTTGATAGTTTTTGCGACTGCACTTTTCCAGATTGACTGACCTTCATGTCCTAAAGTAATGGTAGACTGTCATTTCTCTTTGCTTATTTGAGCTGTTCTTAACATAATATGGACTTGGTCTTTTACCAAATAGGGCTATCTTCTGTGTCACAACAAAACTGATTGGCTCAAACACATTAAGAAGGAAAGCAATCCCATAAATTAACAAGGCACACCTGTCAATTGAAATGCATTCCAGGTGACTACCTCATGAAGCTGGTTGAGAGACTTTGTTGACGCATCATTGGCAGCGATCACAGCCTCACATGTTCTTGCGTATTACGCTACAAGCTTGGCACAGTGTATTTGGGGAGTTTCTCCCATTCTTCTCTGTAGATCCTCTCAAGCTCTGTCAGGTTGGATGGGAAGCGTTGTTGCACACTATTTTCAGGGTCTATACAGAGATTTTTGATCAGGTTCAAATCCAGGCACTGGCTGGGCCACTCAAGGACATTCAGAGACTTGTCCCGAAACCACTCCTGCATTGTCTTGGCTGTGTGCTTAAGGTCGTTGTCCTGTTGGAAGGTGAACCTTCACTGAGGTCCTGAGCACTCTGCAGCAGGTTTTCATCAAGGATCTCTCTTTGCTCCATTCATCTTTCCCTCAATCCTGACTAGTGTCTCAGTCCCTGCCACTGAAAAACATCCCCACAGCATGAAGCTGCCACTACCATGATTCACCATAAGGAGGGTGCCAGGCTTCCTCCAGACGTGACGCTTGGCATTCAGTCCAAAGAGTTCAATCTTGGTTTCATCAGACCAGAGAATCTTGTTTCTCATGGTCTGAGAGTCCTTTAGGTGGCTTTTGGCAAATTCCAAGCGGGCTGTCATGCGCTTTTTACTGAGGAGTGGCTTCTGTCTGACCACTACCATAAACGCCTGATTCGTGGAGTGCTGCAGAGATGGTTGTCCTTCTGGAATGTTCTCCCATCTCCACAGAGGAACGATTGCTCAGTTTGGTCGGGCGGCCAGCTCTATGAAGAGTCTTGGTGGTTCCAAACTTCTTCCATTTAAGAATGATGGAGGCCACTGTGTTCTTAGGGACCTTCAATGCTGCCGAAATGTTTTGGTACTCTTCCCCAGATCAATTTATTTATTTTTATATAAAAATGAGCAAACAATTCTAAAAACCAGTTTTTACTTTGACATTATGGGGTATTGTGTGTAGATTTATGTGGAAACATTGTATTGACTCCATTTTAGAATAAAGCTGTAACGTAACAACATGTGGAATAAGTAAAGGAGTGTGATGTTATTTGAAACAAGTTGGCTTTTCACTATAGCTTACAGTGTGACATATCTTCTTACAGTCTCACCTGTAAAGAGTATGCTCTCCCTTGGTACGTCCTTCTCTGTTGTCCTTTTGATATATTTAAACTTTCATTCCTCTCACGTTTTCCTTTCCTCTGATTTGGCAATTGTTAACAGTGTTGTGGAAATTCATGAAAACAGAGAGACTTTGTAATTTCTTCAAACAATTATCTATATTTAATATTGATTAATTATTGCAATAATGAAGCTGGTCTACTGCACACTCTCAGGTGTGTTGCTGAGAGTTTAACCTTTAATGAAAAAACAGAGATCTTCTATAGGAGACCTAAAAATGCTTAGTCAGGGCTGGTTCCACCCCTCCAATGCTGATCCCCAGATCAGCATCATAAGCCACCTTGGGTTAATCTCCTGTGGTCATCTGCACCCGGTGCCATTTCCCAGATGCAAGAATGATTAGACACAATAAGGGATTGTTCTACTCCTCCAGACTGTCTCTATCTCGGGTCACACACACCACATCTTATCTATGGAATGCCATCTGTAGGTTATTATCAACAAGTCAGCTCAAGCTCCAGATGCCCAACTCAGTCCCATAGACACAGATGAGAGAATACTCATCAAAGCTATGAGAGATGCATAAACAGTATTATAACGATCTTGTAATTTTTCTCTCACAACAGCTGCACCAAATATTACACTATTCTTCTACCATTACTCATCCGTGTCCCATTTCTTGACCTTATGTAGCACGTAAACTAAAGAAGATTGTACAGCTGAAGAGTCCGGAGGAGGATCTTCCCACCCAAGGCCCCACTGATACCATCCAGGGAGTCTCTCCCCAATCCGGCCTGAGCTTCCATTCCCAGCTGGTGTTCCTTAACATCTTGGAATCCATTGAGCCAGAGGTGGTACATGCGGGACATGACCAATGCCAGCCTGACTCAGCTGCAGCGCTGCTCACCAGCCTCAACGTACTCGGGGAGCGCCAACTTGTCAAAGTGGTCAAGTGGGCCAAAGGCTTGCCAGGTACAGTACTGGAATAGAAGAAATGTATTTCCATGTTGTTCTTGATTAATTGTTTAGAAGATTACATTTTATTTATAACAAGTTTGCAATGGCATTGCAGCACATTGGAGGTCGTGAAGGCATGTATCATATTTTGATAATTATATTGTAATCAATGATTGTTATCCATTTCCATGTGGTTATTCATTTTCTTCTCAGGTTTTCGGAATCTGCATGTGGATGACCAGATGACAGTCATCCAGCATTCATGGATGGGGGTGATGGTGTTCGGCTTGGGATGGAGGTCCTACAAGAATGCCAACGGCAGAATGCTCTATTTCGCCCCGGACCTGGTTTTCAATGAGTATGTGATACGATGTGAAAGTGAATTCAATTATCTCCGCTAAATTACCTTATTACCACCAGGTCCACCAACTCCGTGTTGTCCCCATTATGTTGGTGGAGATTTCCTCCAGTGAGTTGGCTGTAATAAGTATGGCAGATACCAATTTATTTTTTTGTCCATCTCTTTCTGTCCCTGTCTCTTTTTTCTCTCACTCTTTCTCCCTCTCTACCTCCTGCTCACTCTCGGTCTATCTTTCTCACCGATACATCTAGAATTACATGTGCACAAGGGCTTACAAACCTGGCTTTCAGTAACATTTATATTTAATTTCCTTGTTCGGTGTTCTTTTGTCACATGGAAAGTCCTGAGGAATATTAGATTTTTTTTTGCCTTCAATCATACAGTGTCTTCAGAAAGTATCCATACCTCTGGAATTATTCCAAATGTATGTCTTACAGCCTGGATTAATGTATATTTTCTCTCTCACCCATCTACACACAATACCCAATAATGACAAAGTGAAAACATGTTTTTAGAATTTTTTGCAAATGTATTTTAAATGAAATACAGAAATATCAAATTTACATAAGTTCTCACACCCGAGTCAATACATGTTAGAATAATCTTTGGCAGCGATTACAGCTGTGAGTCTTGCTGGTTGTTGATTATTGCTAGACAACCATTTTTCAAGTCTTGCATATTTAAGTCAAAACTGTAACTCGGCCACTCCGGAACATTCACTGTCTTCTTGGTAAGCAACTCATGTGTAGATTTGGCTTGGTGTTATAGGTTATTGTTCTGCTGAAAGGTGAATTCATTTCCCAGTGTCTGGTAGAAACAGGTTTTCCTCTAGAATTTTGCCTGTGCTTAGCACCATTTTGTTTTTATCCTGAAAAGCTTCCCAGTCATTAATGATTACAAGCATAGCCATAACATGATGCAGCCACCACTATGCTTGAAATCAACAACTACAATGTTGTTAATCCATCCTCAGGTTTCTCCTATCAAAGCCATTAAATTGTAACTGTTTTAAAGTCACCATTGACCTCATGGTGAAATCCCTGAGCTGTTTCCTTCCTCTCCGGCAAATGAGTTAGGAAGGATCCTGTGTCTTCGTAGTGCATTAATAACTTCACCATGCTCAAAGTGATATTCAATTTCTGCTTTATTTTCTTATTTTACCCATCTACCAATAGGTGTCCTTCTTTGCGAGGCATTGGAAAACCTTCTTGGTCTTTGTGTTTGAAATTCACTGCTCGACTGAGGAAACTTTACAGATAATTGTATGTGTGGGGTACAGAGACGAGGTAGTCATTCAAAAACATGCTAAACACTATTATTTCACAAAGAGTGAGTCCATGCAACTTATTATGTATCTTGTCAAGCACATTTTTACTCCTGAACTTATTTAGACTTACCATAACAAAAGGGGTTGAATACTTATTGACTCAAGACACTTCAGCTTTTCATTGGTAATTCATTAGTAAACATTTCTAAAAATATAATTCCACTTTGACACTATGGGGTATATGTTCCAACATTTACTTGAAAGCCTTCCCAGAAGAGTGGAGGCTGTTATAGCAGCAAAGGTGGGACCAACCCCATATGAATGCCCATGAGTTTGGAATGAGATGTTCGATGTGGAAGTGTCCTCATACTTTTGGTCATGTAGTGTATATTACCTATAATGAATGCATTATTAATTGGTAATATAAATGTTGGAACTAGAGTACCCTTATTAGCATTGATCCATGTAGCTAAGTAATATAGAGAATATAACCTTCTAACATGTACTATAAGCAGTGTTGGGGAAGATTATATAGTTTATCAAGCTACCACACTGGAAGAAGTTAAGCTACACTAAAGCTACCCTTGAGTAAAATATAGTTTACTTAAAGTTACTTTGAAGAAAATTGTTCAATACATCCACACTACTTTGTAATATTTATCATATCTAGATCTGAAATGTCATAGACTACAAATTGCAAGAACAGATCACTTTTGAGTCAGATGTTAACAGAATGTGTCATTTAGCCTATGAAACACAAAAACTATGATTCAAGCGAGAATTAGGTAGGTCTGATGCCGAGACAGGAAATTCTTTCCTACTTCTTTATGCAAAAAATGTGTGTGAGCTTCCAATAGCGACATCTCCACATGACATTCTTTTAAAAAATTAACTCTGGGAAAAAAAAAAAAAAAAGATTCAGTAATAATAACTGCAATCCTGTATTCAGATGGTATACCCTGCGGGCACAACTGGTAGAGATGACATCATTACAACCAGATTTGCCCGCTTAGCGGTAGGTCAAAGGTCACATATAACTATCGTCAAAAAGAGGGAGGATGCCAATTTTGTAATCATTGCAAAAGTTTCACATACTGGTCTCGCCATCTTATCCTCTCATCTATTTGCCCCTCTATACATAATCTCCCATAGCAACAGATGATCCCTTTCTTAATATATTCCCCATAGGCTACCCCCCGTCTTTTTATTGGCTCATTCTCAATATACTGTATCTCACCCTGTTCCTCCTCTCTTTTCTCATGTCCCCAGCCATCGGATGCACATCTCCAGCATGTTCGATCACTGCATACGGATGAGACAACTCTCCCAGGAGTTTGTCCTGCTGCAAGTCACTCAGGAAGAGTTCCTCTGCATGAAGGCCCTGCTCCTCTTCAGCATCAGTGAGTGTTGTTGCCCAGACAAAGGCTGAGAGGTCCATTAACAGACTATAGAAAGCATCACATTGTGTATTGATTCTTTCATGAAATTGACTTGCAAGCAATTTCCTTTAGGCCATTTTCATAATGCTGTGGAAATGGAATACAATTTCAGATACACTACATGACCAAAAGTATGTGCACACCTGCTTGTTGAACATCTCATTCCAAAATCATGGGCATTAATATGGAGTTGGTACCTATAACAGTCTCCACTCTTCTGGAAAGCCTTTCCATTAGATGTTGGAACATTGCTGCAGGGCGTTGCTTCCATTCAGCCACAAGAGTATTAGTGAGGTCTGGTACTGATGTTGGGTGATTAGGCCTGACTCGCAGTCGGCATTCCAATTCATCCAATTCATTCAATGGGGATAAGGTCAGGGCTCTGTGCAGGCCAGTCAAGTTCTTCCACACCGATTGACAAACCATTTCTGCATGGACCTCACTTTGTGCATGGGGGCATTGTAATGCTGAAACAGGAAAGGGCATTCCCCAAACTGTTGCCACAAGTTGGAAGCACAGAATCGTCTAGCATATTCTTGTATGCTGTAGCATTAAGGTTTCCCTTCACTGGAACTAAGGGGCCTAGCCCGAAACATGAAAAACAGCCCCAGACCATTATTCCCCCTCCACCAAACTTTATAGTTGGCACTATGCATTGGGGCAGGTAGTGTTCTCCTAGCATCCGCCAAACCCAGATTAGTCTGTCGGATTGCCAGATGGTAAAGCGGGATTGGTTCATCATTCCAGAGAACTCGTTTCCACTGCTCCAATGTCCAATGCCGGCAAGCTTTACACCACTCCAGCAGATGCTCGTCATTGCGCTATGGTGGTTTTAGGCTTGTGTGCAGCTGCTTGGCCATGGAATACCATTTCATGAAGCTCCCGACGAACAGTTCCTGTGCTGATGCTGCTTCCAGAAGCAGTTTGGAACTCTGTAGTGAGTGTTGCAACCGAGGACAGGCAATTTTTACTCGCTATGCGCTACAGCACTCGGCGGTCCCGTTCTGTGAGCTTGCATGGCCTACCACTTCACGGCTGAGCCGTTGTTGCTCCTAGAAGTTTCCACTTCACAATAACAGCACTTTATTTTTTATTTTTTTACCTTTATTTTACTAGGCAAGTCAGTTAAGAACAAATTCTTATTTTCAATGACGGCCTAGGAACAGTGGGTTAACTGCCTGTTCAGGGGCAGAACGACAGATTTTGAACTTGCAACCTTCCGGTTACTAGTCCAACGCTCTAACCACTAGGCTACCCTGCCACCCCACTTACAGTTAACCAGGGCAGCTCTAGCAGGGCAGAAATTTGACTTACTGACTTGTTGAAAAGGTGGCATCCTATGACGGTGCCGCATTGAAAATCACTGAGCTCTTCAGTAAGGCCATTCTACTGCCAATGTTTGTCAATGGAAATTGCATGGCTGTGTGCACGATTTTATACACCTGTCGGCAACAGGTTTGGCTGAAAAAGCCACATCCACTAATTTGAAGGGATTTCCACATACTTTAGTATATACAGTATAGTGTAGCTTCCATTGAAACCAATCAGTGCATTTTTTATAGTTTAACAGAGATTCAATATTGTGGACAAACCAACTACATGCTGTCTCATTTGCAGTTCCAGTGGACGGTCTTAAGAGTCAGAAGTACTTTGATGAATTGCGGCTGACCTACATCAATGAACTTGGTCGTGTCATTAACTATGGAAGGAAGTCCAACTGCTCTCAGAGGTTGTATCAACTCACCCGTCTCATGGATTCCCTCCAACCGGTGAGAGACAATGTGCATCCTCAATAACTGTATTTGATTTATTCTGTTGTCATAGAATGTATGATAAAGATCTGCTAAGTTATGAATTTCTTACTTTGTTTTCCAAAGCAAAATCGTAGAATGTGACTGAATTGTAACTTTGTCTTGTCTCTGTCCATCTTTCCAACCCCTAGGTTGTGAGGAAACTCCAGCAGTTTACATTTGATCTGTTTGTCCAGGCCCAGTCTCTGCCCACCAAGGTCAACTTTCCAGAGATGATTGCAGAGATAATCTCAGTACATTTGCCAAAGATCCTGGCAGGCTTGGCCAAACCAATCCTGTTCCACAAGTAGCAGGATTTGCCATCATACTGAGAAAAATCCAATCCAAGCTGCCTATATACTTCAGCCAAGGCTCTATAGTGTTTCCCTTGTAATGTTCTCTCTCTCCTTTTTTATATCTAATAGCTCAATGTTCCATTTCTGAAATCATTGTATCATTACAGTAGTTTAGCCGCTTATCAGACATAATTGAGATAATTTTCTCAGAAGGGCAGCAAGGTTTTAGCATTTATTTCAAGTTGCAAGGTGTCACCTTGTTGACAGCCCAATCTGTCCTGTATTTCAAGAAAAAAAATACACAAGACTACCGGTAGTAGTGTTATGTCAAATGTAAGAAACAGAAGAATGTCATCCATTGACTGGATGAAGACAAAACTAAAAATGCAGAAACAGTTAAACATAGCTATGCATATCTCTACTTTAGGAAGTTTCATGAGATTGTGCTATGCAAAAAAAAACTATTACCAAAAGGAATGTGAAACAGTCGTTTGCAGTATACTCTTACATACAGTCTCTGTATTTACTAGCTAACTACTCAACGGTTGTATCTGACTGACTATGTTGTACTAGAATGCTATTTTCAATATACATTTACAATGCATAAGTCACTATATGTATTGTACAGTATTTAAATGTTTATTGCTAGTTATTTAGGTAGTGAACAAACGGTGACTAACTAATTCCAGACACAAAGCGAGACAATTAGAATTAATAACTTTCCAGAATATTTTCAGTGGCAGTGGATCTCTATTGAGTTATTTAAAAGTAAATCATAGTATGAAACCTTCTACAACTTGCTGCACATTTAGTCTGCATGTAGTTTCAGATGACTCTTTTGCGTCACACATGACAGTACTGTGCCCAAGTTAGTTGGTCAAACTGAACATACTTATAATCTATTAATGCTGAAAATCCTCTAAAGGTTTAATGCAGCCTGAATATTTGCATTCTTTAGTTCATCAGAACATACAGAGGTGCATGATTTTACGCCATGTGTTTGTAGATGTTAGAATGATTTAATCTTTATTGAAAAAAACAGGGGCGGAACTTTGGTTTTAGAAGTGGTGCCAATAATTGCCTCTATTACACCAAATGTATGTCCCTGAACGAATGATTTTAAAAATCGCACAAGGAAAATTTAGTAGCTAATGGCAGCCTGCAGTATCCCAGTCAGCCTTCAACTTTAGTTACTCAATGAGAGGGGGCAGCATAGAGCTAGCCTGTAACATCACTTCCTGGAGTAGCTCAAACTGCTGTCATGACATTGCCCTCTTTGGGTATAGCAAGCCCCATCCCCCTCTCCCTGCCTCCCCCTTGACTCCTTCAACTAGGCTGCTGTGGTCAGAGAGAGGTCGTAAATTTCAGAGAAGACCCTGCCACATAGTATAAGAGACAGAGTACATCTTCATAGAGCACAAAGGAATTTCTTCCACCTCACAGAACTTGAGGTACGAACAAATGTCATGTTCCGGAGAAAGTATAAAAGATCGGTGAAGAATCCAGCTACGAACTGGTCCGTTTGTTACAACTTGGGGAAGCTCATGGGAGATGGTGTGGCCACATTACCATAACACTGTTTATATAATAGCCTCAGATATGAGGTTTACATCTAATTGTTGTATAAGATAAATGAGTATGATACTGTTTGTAAAATAGTTTAATATGATTTTGGACTGTTTAATGAAGGAAAATACAATTCCCTTTTGATTTGAACTAAATCAGAGGACCACCGCTGAGCCCAGTTAGGGTCGGGCATCCTGGGACAGGCCCTTCTCTGCTACTCCGAATAAAACCCAACATTGGGAAATTATCACCAGACCATGTTTTTCTCCATTAGGAGAGGATGAAGGTTGTAGACCATTGCGGAATCTTTTAACCATACCACGTGGTTAAACTCTTAGACTATCGATACATACAGAATAAGAACAAGTCTTTGATATTAATTACTAGTCTGCAGCTAGGAATTCGGTGTCATTGAACGTGAAGAACGACCACCGCCGAAACATCCAATCTATAACAACTGAATGAATGTCGCTCTGAACTATCCCCTCTAACCAAGACAGAGAGAGAGAGAGAGGTACAAAACTCTCCAACAAAGATCCCGACGACACACTGAGCGTAAATATATATATTGATTGCAATTGTCCCTGAATGAGTGAGCGTTCATGTGCAACGGATTAGCATTTCAATTGATAATTATAACAACTTTGTAGTGTCTCATCTCAGTTGACCCCCACTTCCCCTTTTGTCAAACAAGCCGCGATGCCGGTTTAACCCACTAGGGCACATTCCCCTATCATTTCTAGTAACCACATTTACCTTGTTTGTTTGTTTATGCATTTCTGTGAATTACTTAGTAATAAATAAATGATTTAAGACAATTGATGTATGGATGACTCATAGTGAAGACTGGGTTCTTGCAAATAACCAGCAATATACAACGTTTGGAATGAGACTAACGTGAGGTAAAGTAAATAATTTATTAATCAGAAGACTATGGATCAGATATGAAAATATCTGAAAGGTTATATTATGAAATTATAACCTTATAATCTGAATATTTTTCCTTGGTGCTGACTTCCTAGTTAATTACAGTTACATGATTAATCAGTTGATCGCGTAATACTAATGACAGAGAATCTTTGATAAAAACTATAAGTCTTCAATTTAATGATAGTAAAGACACGACACTGCACATGTTATGTACGCATGATACGCCATCTTAACAGACTTCCTTGGCTTCAAATGCTCTATTGAGTCTTCACATAGGAATGAATGGTGTCCATTCATTTGGTCATTAGTTCAAACTAAGTGAGTGACCTTTTTGTTCAGATTCCTCAACAAAATAAAACTTTGGATTCAAGGACAGCACAAAACAATAGTTTAATTCAACAAATTCCCTGTCTTTGTTTTTATATGCCAACTGTGGCTTAAATTACTTCATAAAATCAAACAGTTTCATATTTTAGATAAGGTGAAATGCATTATCATATTAAGAATGTAATTATATGCCTTTAAAATGGCGAAATCTTCATGTAGATATCTTGAAAACAAAAAAACTCCAGAAAGATCCCATTTTCATGGTCTTCAACATCGGATTGAACACATGGTGGTATCCTAGTGGTTATAGCGTTGGGCCAGTAACCGAGCTGACAAGGTGAATAATCTGTTCATGTGCAAGGCACTTAACCCTAATTTCTCCTGTAAGACGCTCTGGATAAGAACTGGTGCACCTAGCACCGACAATCATACCACGCTCAAATTCGCTTAGGCCACTAGTTTTGCCCATCCTAACATTAAATCAAACAGTAACTGAATGCCTCAATGCCTGTCTGCCTGCCTTCTTTATACAGCAAGCCACAGCCACGTGACTCACTGTCGGTAGGAAGAAACATTTTCATGAAAGGGGTGAATAAAAACTGGCCACTGAGTCTATATCTCTTCAATAGCTTGTGCATAAAGCTGTATTCACATTGTGACTTAAACCCTTTCTCTATAACGCATATTCCTGTCAATTCAGATGTGAGAAACTTTTGTCGTTGACGACCATAATGCTTATAAATGGAATGCAATTATCTAAGTAGCTCAATTCAATCAAACCCCATTGCAATTTCCAGGCAGTAGCATGTATATAAATATACTATTTCCCTTACAAACAATCGATCAAATGTATTTTATAAAGTCATTCTTACATTAGCAGTTGTCCAATGTGCTAAACACAATTGCAAAATGGTTTTGGTAAAAAACGCATATTAAGAGACGTGTACATTACATAAGTTGTGTACACAAGGACAACTGCATAAATATTGCTACAGCAGATTTGATTGAATTCAGTCTTAGGTTACAATTGCTCATCTGAAGATATCTGACATTTTCTCTTCTGGAGAGCAATGTAAGCAATGACACTGTTCATTTGAATGTTTAATACATCAGATGACAATTTGTTAAAACCTGTACATTGATTGGTATTGTTGTATTCATTTGTTACTCATTACAGGGTTTTTCTTTAAAAACATCTCAAATCAGGCAACCCAAATTGGAAAATATCTCTGAGTACTAATTTACTAATTCAAAATGTACTATAGGGCCCTATAATTATATATATTTTGTCAAATTCAGTTTAGTATTTTCCCCATTTACGTTTTCTGATTTCAGATAAGTTTTCAATTTGAGTTTTGCACTGTAAAAATTACAATACCCACAATACAGTTTTCATTAGCATCGCTAACTGGTTACACAAAGTGCGGCCACCACACAGACAGGGGCATTCCCATACCATTGCCTCTTCAGAAAGTTTCAGGAAAAAAAACCAACTGATGCATTATTTTCATATCTTGAGCAGAACTTGTGCAAATAAACATTTGATTCATATTCTACTAAATTCAACACACTTTTGAATATTGTTGAAATCAATTTATGTCTGGATTCCGTGATGTCTGCAGATTTTATAGGGCCCTAAATATGAAGGCCTTAAAAAAGCATAGATGTTATAGCATATATTATTTTACAGTTCATGTAACTTTTAAATAATCTGTCAAGTAAAATTAGCAGCAGTTCTGTCTACCATACTGACTCCACATTACTGAATTTGAATTGTGAGGTAAATAGATTTACGAAAATGATCAAAGATAAAGCTCTCTTCATACACAAAGTAATCATGCAATTACTATTTTGTTTATCATTATACATGTTTTCAACATTCTTTTTAGATTGACTTGGAGAACAGGATTGCTCTGTCAAGCAATACAAGATTTTCCATCATTAACTTTACTTTAAAATGTACCATGGTAGACCAACATTGACATTTCCATATAAGCCTACAAGTAAATGACATCACATGTATATTAAAAAGTCAAAATGGACATAGCTGTATGTATTTATACATTTGTATATTAATCTGTTTTTGTGTAAATGGTACAATTATTTGTGTACATGTTACTGACATTTTATGTCTGTTACAAAATGTAATGGCTGAACATTTTTCTTACAAAATAAATTGTTAATGCTTTTCGACTACCTTCTGTAGTAGTATTGATTTAAATATTCTGTGAGTAAAATGCCCAAGTTGCATGACTTCTTAAAGATGAGGCAATTCTGACCATCAAAATGGTGTTACCGAATCTTTGAAAGTTTGTTGTATTTTTACAATGTCTCTTATGTGAAGTTACTACTATTGAATGAGTCTATTTAAAAATGACCCCCATCCGTAACCTGTAAATTGATTGTCCATTTTTAGCTATTGATATGATTTGTCAGTTAGTTCTTAGTGTACCTTGTTTATTTTCCTTTGCATATTATTAAAAACAATCAAGTGTAAATGTGTGTTTCACTTACTTTAAAATGTACATACTGTATTTGTTTCAGAAACTAACTTTTCAACAGTGATCAAGACGACACTGAGCGTAAATATATATATTGATTGCAATTGTTTCCGAATGAGTGAGTGTTCATGTGAAAAGGATTAGCATTTCAATTATTATAATTATTAACTCTATAGTGACTTCTTCGTCTACCCCCACTTCCCTTTTGTCTAACAAGCCGCCATGCCAGTTTAGCCCACTAGGGTACATTCTCCTATCATTTCTTGTAACCATATTTACTTTGTTTTGTTTATGCATTTCTGTGAATTACTTAGTAATAAATAAATGATTTAAGACAATTGATATATGGATGACTCATAGTGAAGACTGGGTTCGTGCAGATAACCAACAATTTAAGACATTTGGAATGAGACTAACGTGAGGTCAAATAAATAATTCATTAATCAGATGACTATTGATGTGATATGAAAATATCTGAAAGGTTATATTGGGAAATTGTAACTTTGTAATCTGAATAATTTTCCTTGGTGCCCCGACTTCCTAGTTAATTACAGTCACATGATTAATCAGTTGATTGCGTAATACTAATGACAGAGAATCTTTGATAAAAACTGTCTTCAATTTAATGATAGTAAAGACACGACACATGTTATGTACGCATGATACGCCATCTTAACAGACTTCCTTGGCTTCAAATGCTCTATTGAGTCTTCACATAGGAATGAATGGTGTCCATTCATTTGGTCATTAGTTCAAACTAAGTGAGTGACATTTTTGTTCAGATTCCTCAACAAAATAAAACTTTGGATTCAAGGACAGCACAAAACAATAGTTTAATTCAACAAATTAGTCCAGCCAGTTAATTAAACCTGGTAGTAATCATAGTAAAATTACTGACGGGGAAACCAAACTCACGTGCACAGGGGCCCCGACTTCCAGGGGCCCCCCATTGATGACTTATGTCATGTTCATATGCTATGGCAAAATGTGTAGAACTGCAAGGAAGTAGAATTAAAACTGCAACATTCTGCAACTGCAGAACTGCAGTTGTTTCAAGACCTAAAATGCAATGTTTTACATTTTATATTTAAACAATAAGGCACGAGGGGGTGTGGTATATGGCCAATATACCAAGGCATTAGGGCTGTTCCTTAGTACGACGCAAGGTGGAGTGCCGCGATATAGCCCTTAGTCGTGATATATTGGCCATATACCACAAACCCCAGAGGTGCCTTATTGATATTACAAACCAGTTACCAACATGATTAGAGCAGTAAAAATACATGTTTTGTCATACCCGTGGTATACAGTCGAATATACCACGGCTTTCAGCCAATCAGCATCCAGGGCTCGAACGACCCAGTTTATAATTCTAAATAAAACATGTCTATTTGTTCAGCCCAGGGCCCACCAGGCCAAAGGTTTGAGCACCCCTGTCCTAAGTACTTTATACAATGCAAAAAACAATTGCAGTATAAACCACTTGCATTATGTTTTGTCATTGATATACAGTTACACATCAAATATTTTGGTTGATATTGAACTGTCATTTTAAGTATTTTTCACTGTTGCAAATCCGGGGACACATACAGTATGCCACCACAGTTCAATAATTACATATACATTTCAAATAAATTCAATACAACTTATCCCCTTAGGGCAATTCATAAATGCGTCTGCTTATTGACAAAAATATAATAGAATCCAATCTCTTGTAAATTCCTTCTTGATAAGACCATAGAGCATTTAGAACAGGTTATTAGTACGCTT